>NC_058368.1:145310342-145910342 GCF_018350175.1 Felis catus | reverse complement strand
AACCATAGGGAATTCTCTGTACTATTCTTGCAATTTTTCATTAAGTCTGAAATTAAGCCAAAATTAAAAATTAAAAGAAAAAAATTACCATGCAACTCAAATTTGCTATTCCATTTAATACGCGTAAGCCACAGAATGAGAGAAAGTGGTACATGAGACCCTGAGCTAGCCTCAGTTGACAGGACCCACAAAGTATGAGCATCATGCCATGCTGAGTGTGGTTCTAGTGTTTTAATATATGTATTTTTGTGTAAAACAGCCTTCAAAAATTTTTGCATATGCATTTTTATTATATACTATGGATTAGTCATGTACACATACAAATTATTTTCAACAGGATTGCAAAACCCTGTACACCATATTTCAAGGGTGATTTAAGATTTTCAACAGTGATTTTGTCTGTGTGTGATTTTAGCCATACATTGTAACTTTAGGTTTTATCTCTAAGTACACTATAACTCTACTGAACTCTCACAAGTATAGAAAGAAGTTTCATCATTTGATAAGTTAAGATCTTGTCTTGATGGCTGCTCTATAATCATGAAAATCAAGATAATGAAAATTTGGTTCAGTAATCCTTTCTCCTCTCTGTGCTCTTTGCCCCCTTTTAGATCTCTGCTATCATTGGGAGGCTAAACCCTTACAGTGCCCTCCTGGCTCTGGTCACCAAATGGAAGCATCTGATAAACAAAATGTGCTATGTGTCCCAAGAATGTTTTATCTGGGGAAGGAAATGCTGTCTGGGAAAAGTAACAAAAGGGAATCTGACAAATCTGAGTCTTTAGTGGAGAAGAAGTCCTCAGGCAGGAGCAGTTCCTGTAGATCCATGATTCTTAATTATGCTGACATACTTATTCCATTTATTTCTTGACCATTTTAATCTCTACCACCACTGAGTTCACGTTACATTTACTCTAATGTGCCAAGCTTATTATAGGGACTCAACACACATTATAACGGACAAATTTAGCCAAGGAGATTTTCTTTGTCAGAGTATGCATCTTTTAGAGATTGGTTGTTGTTGTAGCTGTTGTTTTGACTTTGAAATAAATGTGAAATGTAGTGAAAAGAGTCAAGGACTAAGAGTTGGAAGACCTGATACAAACCGTATGTTTGTTAAGTTACAAAATCTCTCTAAGCCTCATTTTCATAATCTGCAAGAGACATGAAGATCAGAGTCTTAATTACTTATAATCACAGTAACCGCCTGTGATAAATAACCATGTGTTAATGACAGCATGCCCTGCCTAGATCACAGGTTGGTAGTAAGGAACAAAAAACCCAGAATGTTTATGAAGGCACTTTATGTCTCTGAAGAGTGAGATAAATACAACACAGGAGACTAGCTGTGATGGTTCATTTTATGTATTAACTTGACTGGGCAAAAGGTGCCCAGATATTTGGCTAGACATTATTCTGTGTACATCTGTTGAGAATGTTTCTGGATGAGAGTAACATTTGGATGAGTAGATTGA
The DNA here is from genome assembly GCF_018350175.1 of Felis catus. NCBI lineage: Eukaryota > Metazoa > Chordata > Mammalia > Carnivora > Felidae > Felis > Felis catus. Next base: position 145,908,867 of record NC_058368.1, on the reverse strand, counting down.
ATAAAGTAGATCACCTTCTCAATACAGGCGTGCCTCACCTCATCCATTCCATTGAAGGCTGAATGGGACAAAAACACTGAATAAGGGAGAGTTTTCTTTCCCTCTCCCTTAACTGTCTGTAAGTTGGGACATTGGTTTTCTCCTGCCTTCAGACTTAGGATTAGACTGAAACTTGTATCATTGGCTTTCTTGTTTCTCAAGCCTTCAGACTCAAGCTAGAACTGTATCATCGGCTCTCCTAGGTCTCCAGCTTGCTGACTGCAGACCTTGGGACTTCTTAGCCCATATAATCAGTGGAGTCATTTCTCCTTATAATAAATCGTATATATATCCTATTGGTTCTGCTTCTCTGGACAACCCTGACACTCTGGCTATGAAAAATATTCATTCCTTACACCTATTAGTTGGGCAAAATAATGGATTGACTAGTGAACAGTTGTGTCAATCAACCAGTTTTGTCATTACAGCCACACTCAATGACTAGTCCAAAAATTCTGCATCTGTCTCCACCACATCTGAAAATTACTAAAAGGGCTGAAGATTCTGAGGTGGTATAGGACCATTTCAGCCAGAATAATGCTGAGTCTATTTCAGGGACAATTCACACCATGTAGTTTATCTTCTTGGTCTTTAGAGTGTTTCATACTTGCCCAAAGGAAGAAAGGAATGAGATTTCATAGTTTAAGAAATGAGAATTTACAGAACACTGTATTAGGCATGAACTGGCATTATGAATCCAATGTATCTTATTGTGATGATGTCTCAAAATTTTCTGCTCCTTTGGAAAAGGTTTCTGTATGTACCTGGACATTACCACCTTCTCATAGTGATACATGTTTTCCATGAACACAGATTGCAATAATCATATGCCATCCAGTATTTTCACAAGCTTTTTGTTGTTTTTATTGTCCTTAAATTTTATCTAAATTAAACATTTAAGATATTAAACGCCCTAAGTCCAAAGTTAAATAAGGCAATTCCATCTGAGGCACAATCTCCATGAATGATAATGAAATACTGCCACAATTTTAATCACTTGTACGACCCCATTTGTATAATGCATCATGTCAAACACAAAGGATTAAACGCTCACTGGAAGAGAAAAAAAAAGTCTAGGTTAGTCTGCCCTCTAGTGTTGCTTACTGGTTCCTAAAATAAACTAGAGAGACGCATCTTGGAAGCCAATTGTGCAATTCTGTCAGCATGGCAACTTGCCAGTCACCAGCACCAGATTTTCACAGCTCTCCTCTTTGGGAGCTATGGATTCTTCTAGCATTAGGTCACATTTCTAACCTAGTTTTCAAGAGAAATACATACAAAGCCCCACCTTCTTGAACCTATACCTGCTTTAAGTCAATGGACAGCCTTGACCATGGTTTGTGCCATTTGCTACTATTTCAGGAGAACCGGGATGCAAATAAATGAAAAGGCAGCTCTCTGACTTCAGAAATGAGTGTATTAGGAGAAGCTTCTGAAATGGAGATATTTGGTCTGAGAACTGTTACTAGTGTGAGCTAATGTCTGAGGGACAACCTGGGCTATCTATATAACAAAACACTTTGTCATGGGCTGGCCCTTCTGAAAGTGAGTTTGCAGAGGTATAGATCCTATGCTGGACTCCAAGGTCCGTGTTTGCAGTAAAGAAACATCTCTGTGTTCCCTGTTTTGTATCCTTCCTCGAATTCTGCTTTAGAGTTAGAAACTAAAGTGCTTTAGGGGATAATTTTTAAAAAATCTGCAGTTTATACTCAACCACATAAACACTCCTTTGTTTTTTAAGAGAAAGTCTAATTCTTGGAATTGGTGGACTTGCGTAGGTTTGAAAGCTTTGTTACACATCAATTTCAAAATTATTTCAAACAAATAACTGCAATGTTGAATTGCTTTCTTAAAAATAATTCAAGCCACCATGTACATATTTACCTGAAAAACTCAAATTTCCTGATTAATTACAATCTGGCCTGTACGTCCTTGCTCTTTCCACAGCCCCTTAGTTCATGCCCCAGAGATATTTAGCTAAGTAGTAACAGTTTGTTTCTAGGCACCCTTAATCAGTACCAATTTCAGGAAATACCGGTCCTGACCTTCACAGATAAAAAAAATAAAGCAAATATTCTTTTTACATATAAATTATACACACACAGAAACATTCTAAACCTACAAAACACAAAAATATCCTCCTATTTATATTTCTGTTGTCATAGTTAGCAGTTCAGTTAGGCTAACAATGAACCAAATGGCATTCCAGCCCCTGAGTCCTCTATCACAGACTCCGTGATTCATTGGTGCTGTAAGGGCTTCCTTAAGCCATAAATTTGGGTTCCTTCACAATGGAAGTGTAAATACAACTTTGATCTTTGATCTATTTTCAAATTGTTCATCCCTGACAGTAAGATAACCACAGACATGTAGGCTCTAAAAACATGTTTTAAGCTGAATGGAGAGCAAATGTGAAGTAGTGGACAGAACACTAGGAAATAAGAGACCTGATTCTAATTGTGATCCTGTCACCAGCTAGACTGTTAACTTGAACACGTCACTTTACTATTATGGAGACTTCTTTTGCTCATCTGTAATAGGTTTGGGCTAGACTAAGATGAAATCAGAGGTATTTAATCTTTCATCACCAAACTGCCTGTTCTGATTACATCTATGCATTCATATGCACATCTGTGTTGCAATGTGTTTTAGACTAAAAATATAACAAATCTAAGTTTACCAATCAAGAGACAGTGTTACCCAAATACCATGTTCGCGGTGACACTGGTTCTCAGTCTAATCCGTACCCAGGACATGTTTGCCATTCGCTGTGCTGATTTTCCTGCTGGTTTTCTTTGCCTAAGTCTCTGAAAGATACTAGGGGCTTAATCACTGTCATAAAAAGAAGATGAAGGATTGAAGGCTTTCTGATTAGCATTTTGCATATTTTTTTCTGAGAATTTTAAGGGCACATAAAACTCACTTGTTCCCTATCAGCATTTCCCTTTACCCCCTTAGTTTGCTGACATGTGATTTTCAAGTCATTTTCTGAAATCTGAAACCTGTTAGAGATCGCAGATGCCAAGATCTGCATGACTGCTGTAGTTTTGGCAGAATCTGCTTTTTTAAGACAACAAAGGCAGTAAATAGAAATCTGCTTTCCTCTGACTCTATTCTTTTCCAAAAGAAAAAAATGTCTTTGTAGATGCATGTCATTTAATAAGATTTCTAGACTATCTTGGTTTAGACTGTTTTTGTTCTTAGCTCTGATTCACAATAACATTTGGGCTTTTCATCTTGAGAATTGCAAGCTTATTCCTGTTATCAGCTTTTACTAAGAGCACAGCTTCATATTCTCCTTAATGTCTATGATTATCTTTAATAAAAGTAATCATCTAAGTGCCAATGGTTGGCAGCAGTAAAAATATGTTTTTGCCAATACAATCAAGTATTTGACTCATATGAACCCTAACCCTGGCCAAGTCTCTCAGTCTCCACGCCATTTAAGTCAGCTTCTAAGGGACGGAGCTGGGGGGTGCTGACAAAAGAGGTACAGCCTTATAAATAAGGATAGGAAATGAAAAGGAGATATGACATCTGACTTAAGGCTTGGGGAAATGGAGACACGTGAAACCGTCGAGATTGGGTATAACTCTGGTGGAGAGAAATGGGTGAGACAGAAGTGGGGCAGGAAGATTAAAAGCAAATGTGAGATGAGAAAAGGACAGCCATGTTGAAGAACAGCCCAAAGTTCAGTTTTGTTATAGATGTAATTTGTGGTAACACGACAAGCTGCGAGACACAGTTGGAAAGGTGATCTGTAATTAGACTGGAGAGAGCGCAAGAGTGGCCTGGTCTGTCCTTCATCAGTGAACGATGGAGAGTGCCCTGGAGGGGGAAACGGGCCACACCATACCTATCCTGGGTATGAGACACCTTCCGAAATGATACTAATAGACCCAGCCAACTCCAGGAACCAGAGATGGACTTAGACATGCTTAGAGGAAGTCAGTCCAAAGCATAAAGTCCCTGAGATGTGCGTCCCAGAGCCCTGCTCTAAGAGCAGTAACTATGAGGGATGTTCTAAGGAATAAGCAATGGGTTCTAAAGAGTACACAGAAAGTTGAGAGAGAGAAGCATGGATGATGGCATCAACGTGCTGAGCCTGGAGACTGAACTTATCTGTAATGTCCTTTGTCAGGAGCTGCACTTTCCTTTATAACAGTATTTTAGGCCATTTTTACCTCTGAGAACTTTCAACAAAATAAAATAACATAAATGCAACTGCAGCAAAATTACTTAACCTTTCTGTGCCTCAAATTTGTATCTGCAAAATGGGAATAATAAGGCTTTACATGTTTACTAGAAGCATTGAGGGGTGCCTGGGTGGCTCAGTCGGTTAAGCATCTCTTTATTGACTTACAGTTCATGAGTTCAAGCCCCACACAGGACTCCACACTGGTGGTGTGGAGCCTGCTTGAGATTCTCTCCCTCCCTGTCTCTCTGCCCTTCTCTCTCTCTCAAAATAAATAAATAAACTTAAAAATGTTTAAAAAGCATTGAGTTAGTATTTGTAAATAACTTAGAACAGTGTCTGTCACAAAGTAAGTGCTATTTAAGTAGTTGTTAAATACACGTCTTGCTTTTACAGAGCCCTCCTTTACATATAAACAACATAAACAGCCGTTTATAAAGAAGGTTCCAAACAATGTTTATCAAAATATTAGAGTCACAATGTACAACGCAATTACCTTATTCTTCTGGAAGCTTCTTCTTCCTTCCCTTGGGAAGGAGGGCACAGGAAGATGAAATATTATTCTGCCTTAAGTCTCAGACTTCATGTAAATTTGTATCACATCTAATTAATATTTTAGTGGATATCCAGGCTCAAATGCATACTATCTCGTACTTTCAAAGGGCCTCTGCTGTTACAACTCAAGTCTAGAGATCTGGTGTGTCGTTTGTGTCTGTAATGGGACAGACCATAGCATCGATTCCACTTTTCTATAAAGAGCACACCCACAGACATGTCTGTCCACCCTTGTTAGATGGTAAGCTTCTTGCAGCCTGGGGCTGTGTCATTTCTATTGTTCTATTCCTCAGCAGTGTTCAGCATTGTGTTTCCACAAAGTACACGTTCTCTAGTTCTTCGCTGAACAAAACTGATTCAGGAAAAACACACAAATGACATGTGTGTACAAACATTTTCAAGTCGATGAACAACCAGTTTTCTTGTAAAAACCAGAAATGGTCCATGTGCAAGTATCTGGCCAAGACCTCCACTATGACGACATTTGAATCACCTGTTTTGTCTGAAGACTAAACTTTTAACCTCAGTCCCACATCACAGCCCAATGTAACGATGTAAATGAAGCCATGTGGTTGAGCAGGCCTAACAAATAGCAGTCCTATTTCTTCTGTTGCTTTAAACTCTTAAAAGTTTCACATGACTGCAGACTGTTAGAATTATTTGAAATATGTTTCCAAAGTCTTGCCTCTGCTCTCTTTGGAAATAAGTCATAACCAGCTGCAGTTCCTGCCACGTCGTAGTATAGATGAAACACATTTAACTTTGTTGTCTATAAACACAGACAAATCTGAGCTCTGAATCCTGAGCAAGCATCTATAATATCAAAGGGAGTCAAAGCAGAAAAGTCTTCAGAAATCAGCTAGTACAGTTCCTTATTTTTCCTGATGAAGATCTATAAACAGAGGAGTATGGTAGCTAAGCTGTTTATCCGATAGTTCAGCAAATGCCAGTGCAAGGAATATGCAGATGACTGAGAAACTGAATTTTCAATTTAGATATTATATATGAGATTTTTCATCTCAGGATGAAAGTGTTAATATTAAACTTTGTAGGATTTTGTTTTTCAAAGCCCCTTTTTTATTGGTGCCTGCCACCTCATTTTCTCCTGGTTTTCCTCCAACTTTTGGCCCCCTTTTCTTTTTTTTTTTTTTCAATGTTTATTTATTTTTGGGACAGAGAGAGACAGAGCATGAATGGGGGAGGGGCAGAGAGAGAAGGAGACACAGAATCGGAAACAGGCTCCAGGCTCCGAGCCATCAGCCCAGAGCCTGACGCAGGGCTCGAACTCACAGAGCGCGAGATCGTGACCTGGCTGAAGTCGGACGCTTAACCGACTGCGCCACCCAGGCGCCCCTGGCCCCCTTTTCTAAGTTTGTATCCTTTCCTTCTTGGTGTCTTATAAAGATAGATGATCCTAGGGATGTGTCTCTATCCTATCCTCCTTGTGTCCCACCTTCCCCTCTCTTGGTGAGCCTCCCACATCCATGGCTTCAACAACCACTGCACTTTGACATCTTTCAAATGCCTGTTTCCAACCCAACATTGCCCTCCTGAGACACAGACTCTTTTGTGTTAAAGAACATCTCCACTTGAATACTTTTCCAAAATGCCACATTCAGGATACAGAGAAAAGATCTTTAACTTGGCAGTGAAAATTCTCATAAATTGACCCTGGCCACTCTCTAGGCTCCTATCTCACCTCCCTTTTGCTGACCTCTACCTGACCATTCTTAACAAACCAACCTGCATTTCCTGAACATGAGGTGTCCTTATATGCCCTCATTCCTTTTATCTGGTACATCTTCTGCCTGGAAGCCTCTGTATCTGGTTAACTCCCACTCCACCTTCCAAGCACAGCTCAAAGGTCATCCCCTTGGAGCATCCAAAATCTGCATATGCAGGGCCTCTCCGGTCTTACATGGTATCCTGAACCAACTCTGCTACATCATTTATCCCAGATCCATATTTATTAGGTAGTGAATTTCCTGATATCAGAAACCATATATTAAGCTCTATTTCGATAGAGCTGACTGAGCTTAGAACCATTCCTGACACATGGCAAATTTTCAATGAATGGCTGTCAGATTACTAAGAGAATGAAAGATGAAACTAAAAAGAAACCCAGACCTTTTCAAACCAGGTTATTATTATTATTATTATTATTATTATTATTATTATTATTTACAGTTTATGTTGATATAATTTAAAGCATACAGTAGTTATATGACTATTACAAAGAATTCAATGTATCCCTTATCCAGACACACTAAAGCTATGTATTTATACAGCTTTATGATTCTGTGTATGTTTATGCTGTTTCTAAATCATTTGGTAGTAAGTTGAAAACATCATGCTCCTTTTTCTTGATACTTCAGTGTGTATTTTCTAAGAGCAAGGCTATTCTCTTAATTAACCACAATGAAGTTATCAAAATCAGTAAATTTAACACTTATATAATTCTATTATGTAAGTCATAGTCTATTTACAAATTGTGCCTATAATACCATTTGTTTATAGGTACTTAATAGCTACTATTTTGCCAATAATGTCTTTCATAGCTATTTTTTTCTGACCCAAAGTCCAATCCAAGATCAAAACTTGTATTTTACTATCATTTCTTCTTTGTCTTCTTTAACCCATACTTCCATTTCCTCGGCCTATCTTGGTTTTGACCTTGATATTTTTTTTGAGACAGAGAAGGTGGGTGGGGAGAGAGAGAGAGAGAAAACATATGTGGGGGAGGGGCAGAGAGAGAGGGAGACACAGAATCCAAAGCAGGCTCCAGGCTCTGAGCTATCAGTACAGAACCCAACGTGGGGCTTAAACACACGAACCTCAAGATCATGACCTCAGCTGAAGTCGGATGCTCAACTGACTGAGCCACCCAGGAGCCCCTCCAACTCCATTTTAGAAACAGCTTGTCAACTTCACATGCAAAGAAAGGTGCTGAAGTTTTTATTGGAATACCTTGAGTTTATATATCAATTTGAGGAGAACTGATAACTGAAACTTATTTTCTTCTGATTCATGAATATGGCATGCCTCTTCATTTATTTATGCATTTTGAAAATATATCTTCCTTGGGTACCTGGGTGAATCAGCTGGTTAAGCGTCCCAGTCTTGATTTTGGTTCGGGTCATGATCTCAGGGACATGAGATTGAGCCCTGCCTTGGCCTCTGCACTGACGGTGGAGCCTGCTGGGGATTCTCTCTCTCCCTCTCTTTGCACCTCCCTTGCTCACGCATGCTCTCCCTCTATCAATATAAAATATTTAAATTTTATTTTTAAATATTAAAAAAAAATTTTTTTAACATTTATTCATTTTTGAGAGTGAGAGAGACAGAGCATGAGCAAGGGAGGGGCAGAGAGAGAGGGAGACACAGAATTGGAAACAGGCTCCAGGCTCCGAGCTGTCTGCACAGAGCCGGACGCGGGGCTTGAACTCCTGGAGTGCAAGATCATGACCTGAGCCGAAGTCAGACGCTCAACCAACTGAGCCACCCAGGAGCCCCTATTTTTAAGTCTTTTTAAAAAATATTTCTTCCTCATTGAGTTTTACTTTTCAGTGTTACAGGTTTCTACATAACTTTTTAATTTTTTTTAATGTTTATTTATTTTTGAGAGAGACAGAGACAGAGTGTGACCAGGGGAGGGGCAGAAAGAGAGGGAGACACAGAATGGGAAGCAGGCTCCAGGCTTTGAGCTGTCAGCACACAGACTGATATGGGGCTCCAACTCACAAACCACAAGATCATGACCTGAGCCAAAGTTGGAAAATTAACCGACTGAGCCACCCAGGTGCCCCCAAATTTATCACTAAGTATTCTAAAGTTTGATGACATTTACATGGTATTTAAAATTTTCATTTTCCTGTTGTTTCTGACTTATATATAAAAATTAAATTGAATTTTTAAAAACTAATTAATTAAGTAGGCTCCATGCCCAAGAAGTCACACGCTCTACCAACTGAGCCAGTCACCCCAAACTAAACTGAATTTTATATATTGACTTAGTGCCCTTTGACTTTGCTAAACTCAAGGATTATTATTTCAAGTAACTTCAAATAATAGATTATTTACTTACTGTTTGTGAATAAAAACTTTTATTTCTTTTTCAACTGTTCATACATAAAGATTATCTGTTTTTCAATTAATTTCACAAGAACCTGATATAAAGTGGTGACAGTAGATATTCCAGCTTTGGTTCTGATCTTAGTGGAAAAGTGTTTAGTCATTCACAACTGAATATTAAGTAGCTAAAGTTTTTTTGTAGATGCTTTTTGTTAGGTTAAGTAAATTTCAATCTAATCCTAATTTGCTAAGAATATTTTTATCATGAATAAATGTTGAAATTTGTCAAATCCTCATTCTGCATCTCTTGAGATTACACACACATATTTATATATAATAAATTAAATTGATTAATTTATTAATGTAAATACCCACCTTACATTCCTGGTTTAAAAATCTCTTAATCATGATCTATTATCCATTTTATATATTTCAAGATTTCATTTGCTAAAATCCTGGTGAGGATTTGTTGTTGTTTCTGTTGCTTTTTTTTTTTAACATCAAATTAATATTGGTTTATAGTTTTCTTTGCTTGTATTGCTTTTGTCTGGTTTTAGTATTAGAGTAATTTGAACCTCATAAAATGAGTTAGAAAACACTCTTCGTATTTTCTGGAAAATTTTGTGTAAAAACAATAAGAATTGTATCATTTCTTCATTAACTCTTTAGTAAAATTTAACAGTAAAAATCATTTGAGAATTGGGATTCTTTTCATGGGAAGTTTTTAACTATGAAACCATTTTTTAAAAAATTACATGACTATAGAACTATTTAGGTTATCACTTTTTTTTAAATTTTTTTTTTAACGTTTTATTTCTTTTTGAGACAGAGACAGAGCATGAATGGGGGAGGGGCAGAGAGAGAGGGAGACACAGAATCAGAAGCAGGCCCCAAGCTCTGAGCCATCAGCCCAGAGCTCGACGCGGGGCTCGAACCCACGGACCGCGAGATTGTGACCTGAGCTGAAGTCCGACGGTTAACCGACTGAGCCACCCAGGCGCCCCTAGGTTATCATTTTTAAGTAAGCTCTGGTAGCTAGTATATTTCAAGAAATTTTTCATTTCCTTTAAGCTGTCACATTTATTGACGTGTTTTTTTCAAATATTCCTTTTAATTAAATTCAACAGGATCTGTGGTGAGGTCCTATCTTTCATTCCTGATATTGGTAAACTGTGTCTTTTGCTTTTCTTCATCAATCTGGATGTAAGTTTATCAGCTTTATTGATTTTATTGACTTTTCAAAGAATCAGCTTTTTATTGTTTCTATTTATTCCATTCTTTATTTTTTATATTCTCCTGCTTACTTTACATTTAATTTGTTCTTTTATTCATAGTTTCTGGAAGTGAAATCTTGAGTCATTGATTTAAATTTTTTTTCTTTTCAATTTTATGTAATCCCACAGAGTTCTTTCTAAGTGCACAAATTTGGTATGTTGGATTTTTATTATTGTTCTGTTTTAAGGTCTCTCTGATTTTTGGCCCATCAGTTATTTAGAAATGTGTCATTTAATTTCCAAATATTTGGGGATTTTTTTTTCATACATCTTTCTGCTAGCAATTTTATTTAATTCCACTGTACTCAGACAACATACTCTGTACAATTTAATACTCTTAAATTTGTTGATTCGGTTTATAAATCAGCATATAGTCTACTTTGATGAATGTTCCATGTGTTTTGGAAAATAATGTGTATTTTTCTTTTGTTGAGTAGAATACTTCGTAAATGTCAGTTATCACTGGATCTTGCTTTTTATAATCCAAAAATGACAGTCTCTGCCATCTACTAGGGGTATATGGACCAACTTCATTTAATACAACTATCAATATAGTTAAGTTTTAATCTACCATCTTTGTTTTTGATATTTATCCCATAAGCTCTTTCTTTTTTTCTGTCTTCCTTTGTGGTGAGCATTTTATATTATTTCATTTCTTTTGTTGACTGTCTTAGCTATAACTTTCATTGCGTTATTTTAGTAGTTTCTTCAAGCTTCTTAGTATACATCTTTAAGGTATCACAGCCTACCTTCCAATAATATTATGTCCCCCTTTCTCTTTTATGCTATTGTTGGTACATATTTCAGTTCTACATGTTAATGAAACTTACAACACACTGTTTATTATTTTTGCTTTATATAGCCAATTACCTTTTAACAAGATTAAAAATGAGAAGTAAAATATCTTAAAACATACATAATCACTATTTTTCTGTTCTTTACTTTTTTGTGAAGACCTGAGTTTCCACCTGACATCATTTCCTTCTCACCTGAAAAAATTTCCTTTAACATATTTTATTAGAGTAAATCTGCTTGCTATGAATTTTTTCAGATTTGGTTGGATGGAAAAGTCTTTATTTTGCCTTCATTTTTGAAGATACTTTTAGTAGGTATAGAATTCTAGGTTGCTGGGGAACCTGGGTGGCTCAGTCAGTTAAATGGCCAACTTCAACTCAGGTAATGATCTCACGGTTCGTGAGCTCCAGCCACGCGTTGGGCGCTGTGCTGACAGCTCGGAGCCTGGAGCCTGCTTCAGATTCTGTGCCTCCCTCTCTTTCTGCCCCTCCCCTGATCATGCTCATGCTCTCTGTCTCTGTCTCTCAAAATAAATAAACATTAAAAATAGGAATTCTAGGTTGAAATATTTTATCTTAGCACTTTACAAATGCTCTCTCACTGTTTTCCTGTTTGTATGTTTTGTGACAAGAAGTTCTGTAATTCAATACAACTCAGCACTAGGTTTATCAGAGTTGGTCTCCATGTAGTAGAATCATGGTGAAGAAGAGTTCAGAAGTAACTCTGTTAGGAAATATAGGAGTGATCAGAATTGGTTTACGAAGCCAAGGGGAGTAGAGTCGTTGAGACATACAATGATTTCTTTCATCTGCAGCTTCAAGTCTTAAAAATTCTCCTTCTAAAGACAGGTCCTTTCATCTAGTAACTGAATATAATCACCAGTGTATATGATAAGAATTAATTATACATGGTATCAAGTATCAGAGCCCATGTTGATGCTTCTAGTAGGCATAAGTAGAGACTTATCGAAGAGAGAAGGCTAAAAATGTAGCTATAAAAAATTAATAACATCATGTTATAAAGATTATTTATGTAATCTCCATGCTTTCTATGTGTCAGGTTAATATTTTTGAAAATTCAGTTGTTTGCAATCAACTCCTTTCATGACTGCTTATCATATCATTGTTCATATTCTAGTATCTCATATTTAATACCAATATTAAAATAATATGGGAAGAGAACTTTCCTGCTTTAAAACAAAACTATGGCGAATATCTGCTGGGAATTTTCCCAAAGAAAATGAAAACATTAATTTGAAAAGACATATGTATCCCTTTGTTTACTGCAGCATTATTCACAACAGTCAAGATATGGAAGCAACATACTCAATAGATGAATAGGTATAAAGAAAATGTGGTATATATAATGGATTATTACTCAGCTTTAAGAAATAATGAGATCTCACCATTTGCAATAACATGGATGGACCTAGAGTGTATTATGCTAAATGAAATGAGTCAGTCAGAGAAAGACAAATACCACGTGATTTCACTTATATGTGGAACTTGAAAAACAAAACAAATGAATAAACAAATGAAAACAGAAACAGATTTATATGTAAAATATAAAAATAGAGAACAAACTGGTAGTTGCCAGGGGTGTGGGGAATGGGCAAAATAGGTGAAGAGAATTAAGAAGTACAACATTCCGAACATCAAAAAAATAAGTCACAGAGATGAGAAGTAAAGCATAGGGAATATAGTCAATAATATTGTAATACCATTGTAGGGTGATAGATTTTAACTATACTTATCCAGGTGAGCTCTGGGTAACGTACAGAATTGTTGAATCACTATGTTGTGCACCTGAAACTAACAGAACATTTATATCTACTAAATTTAAAGAATAAAAATTTAAAAAAATAGGTAAGTCAGGAATTTAAAATAAAGTTCTGCCTAAAATGCCCTAAAACACATGCAAAAAAAAAAAAGAAAATATAGTGAATATATAAAGATCCTTCTTTTGTGGCTTCAGATACTATGATTTCTCAATGTTCATAATGCCAGTAGCCATTCTCACTGAAGTATTTCAAGTCTAGATGGTAAAGGCAATGGTTCTCAAACTTCAGTGTTCATAAAATTACCCGGAGAATTTGTTTAAGATACAGGTTCCCTGCCCTTCCCCAGTCATTCTGATTCAGTATGATAGAATGAAGCCCAAGAGCAAGTGCCAACAGGAATATTTCTAGAACTTTTTATGCAGGTGATCGTAATAGCATGGTTGGAGAAACACTGTTGGCTTTGAACTGACCAAAGGATACATGCAGAGATTCAAGGAATGCAAGGGTTTTTTGTCATTCACTTCTTTCCTCTAAAAAGAAGTCAAAATCAGGATTTGGGAAAACATGGAAGAAAAGCTGTTTATCGTCTTTTATCCAGAGATAAGTGACTGGATATATGTATGATTAGATGAACTATCAAACTCTCCACATACATTATCTTTGAGTTAGAAATCATTATGTCATTTTGTGGCAAAATATGGCTAGGGATTGAAGGAACTTGTACAAGGTTATGCGACTAATAAATGTGAGGGCTGGAATTCAGCCCCGAAACGTGATCTAAAGCCCATACCTTTCTGCAGCAGCTGCTTACCCTTCCTCATGTTCCCTCAGGGCTGTCTGCAGAGACAACAGTCAGAAACTTTTGAGTTGCCACCTTAGAAGTAACTCTGTATCTAGAAAGTCCCATATTCTTATCTTGGAAAACGAAATAAATAAAACCGACAAAAATGTGGCTGTTAGTCTTTGCAGCTTTTTGGAAAGAAAGAAAGCTTTATAGAGCTGTCTAGAATATGCTGATTAATACTTCTCTTTCAGTAGTTATCACTCTGCATTTAATTTACTGTGTAACATATCTATCTTTCCCACTAGAAAATGAATTTCTCCAGTTCAAGATATACGTCTTATTTATCTCTGTACCTGGCTACCACTACCAGAATCACATTGGCAAGCTGCCCTGTGATGGATACCAATAACCTACAAGAAATTTCTCTACAAATGTCACTATTTATGTTTAGTAAAACATGTGGTTGAGGACGCTATTCACTATTAACTCAGTATTCTGAGTATATGACACTCATCAAATAATTTTTTTTTTCAAATTGAAGTGTCAGGACATTTTTTCCTTTGCCTTAAAAATTAGTATGTTTTCACCTTATAGACAATATGAGTCATACACCTTTAAAATTTATTTTTAGGGGCATCTGAATGGCTCAGTCAGTAAGTGTCCAACTTCAACTCAGGTTATGATCTCACGGTTCATGGATTTGAGGCCTATGTTGGGCTCTGTGCTGACAGCTCAGAGTCGGGAGCTGCTTTGGATTCTGTGTCTCCCCTGCTCTCTGCCCCTCCCCCCGCTCACACTCTGTCTCTGTCTCTCTCTGAAAAATAAACATTAAATTTTTCTTAATTTATTTTTAGAATTGCTTTGGTTTCCAGGAGTCAAGAGCCAAATTTGTGGCTCAATTTAATATTCACGTATAGCCTGAATATTTCTGCTCTAAATTGCCACTGATCTTGGCTTATATTCTAATTTAGGTTTTCCTATTTCTATTTCCTTGTTATTTAATTGTGTGTATTCTTAGTAGGTTATATCAAGTATCTTGTGAAACACATAGATTACAAATAAAATCCCAGTGCCTAGTTGTATTACTTAACATCACATCAGTTTCTCTAATAGATAACCCCTCATATCTTAACACAACAGAGCTATATTTCTCAATCCTATTAATTTCCTTGGCTAGTAGCCATCCATATGGTTATTCAGGCTTGGCTCTTTTTACCTTATGGACTCTCCCTCTTCCAGGATCTTACAGACATTCTGATTCAACCAGTATATGGGATGAGACTGGAGGAGAATACTTCACATCCACTCATGTTTCATGGTCAAGAACTAGAAACTAGTCTCTCCCTATGCCAGGTGTGGCAGAAAATCAAGATCCTAGGTGGGCAGCAGCTTCTTAGGACTCAGCTCTTTCTATGGAGAAGACACACACATTTTTGTTGATCACTTAACTAGCCCCGTTTCCTACTTAACAGATGTTACAAGATATCTGTTGGATGATTTAAAGGGATGCTTACAGAGCTAGAACCTTATTGGGCAAAAAATAAAATAACCTCCTTATTTGTGTATAGCTGTCCATGACCTTGCATTAGCATGATTTAATCAACCCATATATAGTGCTTATATGATAGTGTCTATGAGTTGAATTTGTTACAACATAAAAAAATCAAATGTCTTGTATGACCTCAAACTGCCAGTTGAAGTTTCTTGGTCATGGTCATGTAAGCCAACAGAAGGTATTTGTTAATGACCGACTTCCAGTTGCTTAATAGAGAACTATGGCCAGTAGGCTGAGCAGATGGTTGAGAGGGTTTGGGCTACGTGGACCATGAACACAGTTGTAGGCTTGGGGGTAGGAGCTCTATAGAAGTCATCCTGATTCCTTCTCATCCTGCAAAAAACCCACAATGAGGTAGAGGGCCTGAGGCTGATCAGCAAAATTAGGCCAAAAAACCATCAAATTACAACATGAGAAGGACTAAGAGTCCTTGAGTTTTAATATACACCAAAGTTAATTCTTTAAAATGTCATACTTTTATATTTCAGGTCAGATTCTAAATATACAAAGATACAGCTTGTCTAACTGTGTCATCAGGATCCTCAACATTTCCTATTAATACTTTCCCAAACAATCTTCTTCTCACATTATGGCCTACTTCTTACTAAAAATTATATTGGTTTAACAGAAAAGACTATAAAAAACAGTCCACTTAATTTAGTTCCTTCAATATTTCCTCAGAGGGGCACCTCAGTCACTCAGTCAGTTGAGCATCCAACTTTGGTTCAGGTTATGATCTCATGGTTTGTGGGTTTGAGCCTAGCGTTGGGTTCTGTGCTGACAGCTCAGAGCTTGGAACCTGCTTCAGATTCTGGGTCTCCCTCTCTCTCTGCCCCTCTCCTGGTCTCTCTCTCTCTCTCTCTCTCTCTCTCTCTCTCTCTCAAAGATAAATAAGCATTAAAAAAAATTCCCTTAGAAACCCTAATCTTATCTGGGTTTATATCCACAATTGTTGCTTTCAAATCTCTGCTCTAGTCCCAGAAGACATACAGAGATGTTTCTCTGAGAGTTTTCTCCAGCTACAGCTGATAGGATTTATTATCATGATTTCACTTGCATTGTGTATGGTTTCATAGTTCACAGCTCACAAAGTTCTTGTACATATATTATTTCATTATATTTTTACAATAATCCTATAATATAGAGAACTTATTGTTATTTACCTCTTATAAAAGAGGAACTAGAACCTTTAGGAGGTGGATTCGTTTGTCCAAACACACAGTAAGTGGTAGAATGACCATGTATCCCAGTTTTCCAAAGACAGTCTTGGTTTATGCCTATTGTCCTGGTGTAAGTATTACATACCTTTCACCCTCAAGGTGTCATAACGTGAATAATAAATTATTGCCAGTAGTGAATCCAGGACTAGAACACAGTTTCTCACTTATGAATATGAATATCAAGAGGGTGGGGGGAACAACCCCTCCTCCGTCCTTCTGGGTTACTAGAAAATTATGGAGCAAAATGTTTACTCACATCAGAATGGAGCCATGAGTCTCCCTTTCTAAGAACTGGGATAAAGTAATCAAATTAGGGTAAAGAAAAAGGCTGTCCTTTCTTTAACCTCAAGGTAAGCTACAACATTTATCCTCAGTTTGGAAATCATGTCAATTCAATTTACAACTAAATTGAAAGAAAGTCCAGAGATTTCCCCCAGGCTCACGAATACATTGCTATTGTTCAACCCAGGCTTTTTTTCCTTCAGAAATATGCAAGGAGTAGTCTCACACCACTTCTATCATCTATTGAGAAGATCCATTAGTGACACAATTTCCTTACTGTTCTCTGTAACACTGTATAAGGCCAGAGCATGGCATATTTTTCTTTCCCCAAAAAGTTAGTCAGAATAGACAGTTTAATGTCAATTAATAGCCCAGTTATTTGCTGCCATATGTGAAAAAGAATGAAGCTAACAATTTGAGAGTAAATATTAGAACCAGACTATAATGATCTGGAAGTTGAACCCACGCAGGAAGAGGTAAACAGAAGGAATATTCTTTACCTTACCACACATTTTCCTTTCATTTCTTTATGCTTGTCACTGGTTATATGTCCTAGAGCTCAATTCCTCTCTCCATCTGTGTACCTTAGGGAGGAAGAGGCTCCTCATGAAGTGGGGGATGGTGAGGCAGGCGGGGTGGGGGTGGTGAGGGGAGACCATCTTGAACAAGTGGCAATAAAAAGCCACTTCACAAAGCCAGAATAGATTTCAGTCTGAAGAAAATGGCAGTGCTTGGGCTTTTTTTTTTTAATGAAAAGTAACTTTGTTCCAATAGTTTTTCAAGAACAAAAATGTATCTTCACACTTTTGTCATTATATTTATGAACTGTAAATCCTCATTTTATGGAAACAAGGCAGGATTTCAAACTCCTAAATCAACCTGGTAAATCTCCAACCTCAGGAGTTCAATTCAAGGAGAACCCCTTCAAAGATACTGACATTTTATAGGGAACTTCAGGAAAAACAAACAATGAGAGTTTTCAGTGTACATTTTTTTGTAACCCTGAAGGCTTGTCATGGGAGACAGCGAACATGTAAAGAGAATAAAGCCTGCTGCTGAGATTGCATTTTCTGAACCCCAGGTCAGTATGACTTAAACAATAACAGTAAGATGGTCTCTTGGGAAATTTGGTCTGGGGCTCCTAACAAACCACCATTGTTTCCTTAAAGGAACATTTTCCTTTTTTATCAAGGTATCATGATGTTTGATATACAAGTAAACTTTTCAAAAGGAAGAAAAGTGGCTCTTTAGAAAGTCCACTTGCAACTGCAAAGCACTTTATGAATATTGTAGGCTTGAGGCTTTACCTTGCCTCTTACACTATTTCCCATTATTTGCTAGACACAGTCCTGTTATAGTGCTGTATCTTGGTGAACTGTATGCCAACTTCTACTAATGACGCCATTTCAATACGCCCAGCTTTACCAATGTTTAGCCAGCTGGTAGTGCACGGCAGCCAATCCAAATATTTCATTGTTGGATGAAATCGTTTCACAGGCAACCACAGTTCTTAGGCATGTGAATTTTATTAAGGCTTATTCCATACACTAGGACGAAACAGAACACAGAGCAGTTCACTCTGAGTTGCTGAGTGAGACTCATTGCAAACAATTTCCACCCATTCACTGAACAATGTCCAAAAAATTATGGTCTTCATGGAACTGGGAGTTGTGGAAGTATGTGAAAGTGCTTAGGTTCCTGAGAGCCAATAGCAACCATGTCTTTTTCTGCTAATGACAAAGTCTTAGTTCACGCGGTGCTTAACAGACATGGAGGCAAATGTCTCTTAATCCCTTAAATAGAAAGCATACATAGAAACTACATAATGAACTATGTCATCTTTTTCTCTCCAATGTATAGTGATAGCTGTGCCAAGCAGTAATGCTCTATTTCTGAAAGTATATACCAAGAGTTTTTAATGGCATTGTCAGCTGAATGTCCTAGAGTCTCGCCTACATGTGCCATTTTCCACACCCTTAAATGAAAGACTTCCCTTTCATATGCCACTGTGGAAACACATCATTCGCTGCAGCTTGTGCCTCTCCAGGCTGTCATAACTGCTTCAGGGAATATCTTTATCAGCCACTAGAGAATCGGTGCTGGAAAAAGAATTCCAAGGCTGTCCTTGGGTTTACTTACAGAGAGGGTTTTAATGTGCTCAGTGGTGTCACCAACATATAAAAGGGGTCAAACGCTTTTACCAATTCTTTTGGAAAGGGAGTAAAGAATGTTGCAGGGAAGTTGGGCTCAGGCTCAGCCAATTCAAATTCAGAAAGTGCACAGACCACATTGAAATGAAATACTAATGTCAGCGAGGAGGGGCACAGTCACGGCAAAGATGGCTCAAACAAAACTGACTTTGAAGAATCAGTGAGGCATTGGCCACAGAGAGAGACTCAGGCCAAGAGTCAACCGTGGGAGATTCTGTTTCCCTCTGTCACTACTGACCCGTGAGGTGTCTGGGCACACTCAGCAGGGTTAACCATTCCCCACGCCCATCCAGAATGAGGTCTCAGATGTGAAAACTTACAACAAGGCAGACATATACTCTACACTGTACTGTTCTCTGATTTTTATTATGTGTTCATGAATCTTGTCCCTCCACCCAAATTATAATCACTTTAAGGTCACAAACTACATAAAATATGCCCTTTGGATCCCACAGGAAACTTTTCAGAGTACTGAGCACAGAATCAGTACTCAATAAATACTTACTGAAAATTTGAATATAATGATGTTAAAGGAAAGAAATCCATGTATCAATATACTGTGAGTTCCATTAGGAAAATTCTCTGCTCATGGTTTTATCCCCAGTGCATGGCACAAGTACCTTAGTACATTTTTTTTATTGAATATGCAGGATTTGTTGAATGAACTCAGGGATGTTAATATATATCTTATAATACTGTGTATTTTTAGTTCTGTTTTAATGTACTAATACATATGACACATTTTTCCAATTAGGAAGTATTCTTTTATAAAAAGCTGACTTTTTAACAGTTGCATTTACTTCATGAATGGATAGTGATCTATTTAATCAACATGCTAAACATGTAAATGCCTTCCTTTTTATTTATTTATTTTTTCATCTCCTTCATCTTGCTTTCTCTTTCCTTTCTTATGATAACCGGACTCTAAAAATTCACTAAGGAAAGCCTGTAGCCTTTTGACTAGAAAAAAAAGCCAAATAGCTTCTGAGGACAAGGGTGGGTTTTCTGTTGTTATTCTTTTTAAATGTTTACTCATTTTTGAGAGAGAGAACTGAACAAGGAGCAGGGGAGGGGCAGAGAGAGAGGGAGACAGAGGATCAGAAGCAGGCTCCCATGCTGACAGCAGTGAGCCTCATGTGGGGCTCGAACTCATGAACCATGAGATCATGACCTGGACTGAAGTCAGATGTTCAACCAACTGAGCCACCCAGGTGCCCCTTGCTGTTTTTTAAGAGACAAACTGTATTCTAATCAACCTTTTTGTTTTATGTTATTTATTTGTTTAAGCCTTTTATTTTATGTTTTTATTAATGTTTATTCATTTTTGAGAGAGAGAGCATGAGTAAGAAAGGGGCAGAGGGTGGGGGCGAGGGGGGTGTGGACAGAGGATCCAAAGCAAGCTCTGAGCTGATAGCAGCAAGCCTGATGCAGGGCTTGAACTCACAAACCATGAGATCATGACCTGAGGTCAGACACTCAACCAACTGAGCCCCTAAGCCTTTTTATTTTAACATAACTATAGATTCACCTGCAGAGAGAGAGCCTGTGTACCATTTCTCTAGCACTCTCTCCAATAACAACATCTTACAGAACTATAGTACAATATCATGACTAGGATCTTGACATTGATACAGTCAGATACAGGACATTTCCATCAGTCTTTCCTGTTGCGCTTTTATAGCTGCATCCTTCCCTCACACCTTACTCTCACCTTAAATCCTGACAGCCACTAATTTGCTCTCCAATTCTAGCTTTTGTCCTTTCGTGAATGTTCTGTAAATGGAATTATACAATATGTAACCTTTTGGGATAGGCTTTTCCATTTGGCATAATTCTCTGGATATTCACTCAGATTACTTCTTGTATTAGCATCTTGTTCTCAGTACTCTCACTGAGTAATATTCCATGGTATGGATCTACTAGAGTACATTTAACCATTCACCTATTATAAAACATCTGAGTTGTTTCCAATTTGGGGCTGTTATGAATAAAGCTGCTGCAAGCATTGTATACAGGTTCTCGTGCAAATTTAAGTCTCACTTCTTTGGGATACACAGATAAGAGAGCAAAGTGCAACTATTGGATTATATGGTAATTGCATATTTAGTTTAATGAGAAACTGCCAAATTGTTTTCCAGAATAGCTATGTCATTTTACATTACCATCAGCAATGGATAAGTGATCCAATTTTTTCACATTCTTGACGACAGCATGTAGTGCTGTCATTTTTTATTTTAGCCATTCTGATAGGCATGTAGTGATATTTCACTGTGGGGTTGTCTTAATTAGTAAACTTTATTTTTTAGAGCAGTTTTAAGCTCACAGAAAAATTGAATGGAAAGTACAGTTTCCACATACCCTTTGTCCCTACATGTACACAATGTCCCCCACTGTACACCCTGTACCATAGTGGTACATTTGTTACAAATGATGAACCTATATTGGCATGTTGTTATCACCTAAAGTCCATAGATTACATTACAGCTCACTCTTGGTGTTGCACACTCAATGGTTCTGGCATATGTACATTGACATGTAACCACCACTGTAGTATCGTGCAGAATAGTTGCAGTGCCCTAAGGTTCATCTGTGTTTTGTCTATTCATCCCCTCCTCTCCCTAACCCCCCTGGCAACCACTAAACTTTTTACTGCCTCTATAGTTTTACCTTTTCCACAATGTCATATAGTTGGAATCATATAGTATTTACACTTTTCAGTTTGGCTTCTTTTACTCAGAAATACGCATTTTAATTTACCTTCATGTCCTTTCATGGCCTTCCTTCCTTCCTTCCTTCCTCCCTTCCTTCCTTCCTTCCTTCCTATCTCTTTTTGCAATGAATAATGTTTCATTTTTCTGGATGTACCACAGTTTATTTATCCATTCACCTATAGAAGGACAGTTTGATTGCTTCCAAATTTTGGCAATTTTGGAAACATTTTCTATAAATATCCATGTGCAGGTTTTTGTGTAGACATAACTGTTTGATTCACTTTGGTAAATACCACTGAGTAAGACTGCCAGATCGTAAGGCAAGAAACTGGCAAACTTGGGGCACCTCAGTCTGTTGGGCATCTGACT
The DNA here is from genome assembly GCF_018350175.1 of Felis catus. Taxonomy (NCBI): domain Eukaryota; kingdom Metazoa; phylum Chordata; class Mammalia; order Carnivora; family Felidae; genus Felis; species Felis catus. Next base: position 145,887,027 of record NC_058368.1, on the reverse strand, counting down.
TCAGCTCAGGTCATGATCTCACAGCTCATGGGTTTGAGCCCCACGTCGGGCTCTGTGCTGTCAGCTCAGAGCCTGGAGGCTCTGTGCTGACAGCTCAGAGCCTGGAGCCTGTTTCAGATTCTGTGTCTTCCTCCCTATCTGCCCCTCCTCTGCTTGCACTCTGTCTCTCTCTCTCTCAAAAATAAATAAACATAAAAAAAAAATCTAATAAAAAAAACTGGCAAACTTTCTTCCAAAGTGGCTGTACCATTTGGTATTCCATTCAAAACAAATTAGTTCCTATTGCTCCATATCCTCACTAGCATTTATTTGGCAGTGCTTTGGATTGGGGCCATTCTAATAGGTATGTGGTGGTATCTCATTGTTGTTTTAATTTGCATATTTCCCTGATGACCTATGATGGAGACCATCTTTTCATATGTTTATTTATCATCTACATATCTTTGGTGAGGTTTCTGTTAAGGATTTTTTGACCCCCCTTTCTTAAATGTTTATATATAACTTATTTATTTTTTGGAAAGGGGGAGAAAGGGACAGAGACACAGAAAGAGACCAAGAATTCCAAGCAGCCTCCATGCTATCAACATAGAGCCAAACACGGAGTTCCAACTCATGACCCTTGAGATCATGACCTCATGACCTCATGGATGCTTCACCAACTGAGCCACCCAAGCACCCCTGCCCTCTTTTTGAGTTTTTTGTTATCTCATTGAGTTTTACGAGTTCTTTGTATATTTTGGATAAAAATTCTTTATCAGATGTGTCTGTTGCAAATAATTTTCTCCTAGTCTGTGGCTTATTTGAATATTTCCTTGACATTGTCTTTCACAGAGCAAAGTTTTTAACTGATTGAAGTCTAGTTCATCAATTATTTCTTTCATGGATCATGTTTTTGGTACTGTGTCTCAAGAGTCATTGCATACCCAAAGTCATCTAGGTTTTCTACTATATTATCCTCTACACATTTTATAGCCTCTGATAAAATCCCAGCAGGTTAGGCATTGAAAATATAGTTTCTCCTGTGGACAAGCCTTGCTAAGAACAGAATTTTATGCATATTTCAAAATGGTTATTTTATACTTTCTCCTGTCAGAAGTGCAGGAGATAGGCACTATGAGAAACTGGAAGTAAAACTCACAAAAGTGTTGGGGCATCCTTCCAATGAGTTGCATAAGACTTTTTAACTCTCAGACTTTCTCACACTGAACCTCCAGCAATTAGTCAATTAGTTCAGGTATTTTTTACCCAGGCATCCAGTCCCTGGGAGGTTTCTGATTGTGGATATCTGCTCCAATAAGTTGTAATTATCTGTATCTGTCTGTCTGTTTCTCCAATACTGGAGGGCAGCAGTTTTTCCTACTATCTTACTTCTTTGATGGATCTAAAAGAAGCTGTTGGGGTGCCTGGGTGGCTCATTCGGTTAAGCATTCGACTTCAGCTCTGGTCATGATCTCGCAGTTCGTCAGTTCGAGCCCCATGTAGGGCTCTGTGCTGACAGCTGGAAGCCTGGCGCCTGCTTTGGATTCTGTGTCTCACTCTCTTTCTGCCCCTCCCCCATATTCTCTCTCTCTCTCTCTCTCTCTCTCTCTCTCTCTCTCTCTCTCAAAAATAAACATTAAAAAATCTTTTTCACAGAAGCTGTTGATTTTTTAGTGTCTTCAGGTTTTAATTTGCTTTTCCCTAATAGCTAATAATGTTGAACACGTTTTCATGTGCTAAAACCAGTTTAAATCATGTTAACTTTTAGTAAATTCAAAATTCTTGGGAAAAAATTTTTATCCAAAATATACAAGGAACTTAATTCCTAACTCAAAAGAATAACTGAATTCTCAAAAAGTTTTACCTAAAGAAACTAGGCGACTGGTATCTTTTCCAGTGAGCACAATGATGTTCACTGAACTTCATTGATCTGTGGAATAGATGACTCAGGGATTGGCAACAGAACTCTAGATAGGAAAGTTTATCACTCTCTTATTTCATGGAAGTAATAGACAGACATTGAAAGGCAAGCCAATGAAAGGTCCCTAAAATCCCCAATAAATTATAGAACTGTATACAGCATTGTGATACAGTTTACTGTTACATGTATCAGGATATTGCCAGTGAAACAGGGGCTTCAACTGCTACAGTTTTTAAAAGCTAAAAATGATTGTATAAGGAGAATGTTTGTCCTACCACAGCCTCGGTCAGCATTGCACATAGCTCTCTGTGCATATAAAGCCAGTACAGCAAATGCTGCATCTAATTGCACCAGGCAGTTCAGTTTTCCTGATGTTAATGACCTAGTTCTCATTTTACCTGGAGTTTCCCAAATAGCATCTTAATAGTGAATTTTTAAGTATGTGATGCTGTTTTCTGACACTTGGAAATTATTTAAATATTTTTCTTGTTATTTTAGAATTAGTTTTGGCTTTTTCGTGGATATATACTCATTGGCCTGAATTTAACAACTTGAGAGAGATCAAATCCCTTCATAGAGCTCAGGAATTGCAGTCTGCTTTACCAGACACGCAAAAGCCAGGCTAACCCAAAACACATGCAGTGTCAAATCAGAAGAGGCAGAAGCAACAAGAGATGCAAGCAGTTGTGACTGTCCCCTCCAACGGTAAGGAGATTTTTAAGGGCTCTGGTAGAGCAATCTGTTGTGTAACCATATTAGTCACCCATTTCCCACTGCACACATAGTATCTAATACAGTGGATGCACTTGGCTCTCAAAGTTCTAATTTTGTTTTGTTTTTGAAGGTTTTGAGGATTACATAAGCTTATAAACATGGGTGATAGACTTCAGTAAGAAAACAAACACGTAAGAATAATATAAAATATGGAGACTACTTTGAGTAAGGGCTCTTGTAGAATTCTAATATCCACGGAGGGTATAAATAGAACAATTAACATCATCTAAGACTGAATGAGATGGCAGAAATACTAGTTTCCAAACTAATACCTATTTATTCTTTTCTTCTTTTTTTCTTTCAAGTAGTTTATTTTTCTGACTCCCTTATAGATAAGATGACAAATGAGATATAAGCGGAAAGTATTGCATGGCATTTCAGATAAAACATTTTTGCCAGGAAATGAAAATTGTAACAGGATCTCCAGCATTCATCTTGGGCTCATGAGGAGAAATGAAAGAGATATTAGAAATCTTGGCCAGAACATCCAAGAGGTACTGAACTAAGCCAGCAAATGCCTTCCTGGACATCTTATTACTTGTGTGTGATGAGTTGCTTTTGTTTGAATATTTTGTTATTCGTAATGGAACCTAATCCTTGCTGAAACTATTGATGTTTCAAAGGAATCAAACCCCGTTGGCTGAATCTGAGGACAAAGTTTAGCTCTTTCTTATATAAAAGCAATTGATAATAATTTCATACTTACCTTCAGTGGAGAAGAGTATTTCTCACTAATATGTAAAGATATAATAGAGATGCTACATGCTGACACATACACATTTAGAAATAAGAATAAGGGTGAAGTTAGAACTGAAAAAAACATGGTGGGAGACTCATGAGAGGTCTTGGGAATGATGGACTCACTTGGTGATAGAGATTACACATGGAACTTCTGTTCCAGGAGCCCAAACTAAAATTGTTCATGATTAAATCAACATGACCAAAGTGAAATGAGTATGTTACTGATAGCGTTTATGAAATAGTCTTATTGATTATTATGATTAACAAATGAGGATATTACCAACGATTTTAAAAAGGGGAGCTCAAAGGTGATTTTTTAAACTTCCTTGATAACTGGTAACAATTGGAAATTATCTCTGAAATGGCTTTAGTTATGTTAGTTAGGTCTTGTTTTGGTTTTATCTAGTCTGTTGGAAGTGAAAAAAAAATGAATTAATTATGTTGAACATTTACCAAAAGAAAAAAGGTAAAACTTTTATACAATTAGCAGATATAGTGGGAAGAGAGAAAGAATATAGTTTGAATTACAAAAATATGCACTTCAATCTTCAGGGCCAATATTTTCATTTTTAGACAGTTTTCTTATTAGCCTTTAAAACTCTCAATGCAAGATGAAAATAAATTAAACCACAGAATTAATTTCAGAAACAAACAAACAAACAAACAAACAAAAACTGCCACAAAGGGCTCCATAGCCACAGGAGGTAATTTCCTCTGGATAACATTTTCAGTGGACTCTTTGTTTTTTGATATAATAAAAAAATGTTAATCTAAACAGGCAACTTTGTCCTTTAACTACTATTATTACTTGTGTAGACGTATGAAGTTCAGGTTAAATTATCAGCAATTAATTCTCTGAGCTAGATACCACATCTATAATGAAATATTTTCTACAACAAGGATTTCACATTTTTTTCCTATTAATTGGGAATTTAAGAAGTAGAGGGAGATGGGGCACCTGGGTGGCTCAGTCAGTTAAGCATCCAACTTTGGCTCAGGTCATCATCTCATGGTTCATGAGTTGAAGCCCCACATCAGGCTCTTTGCTGTCAGCATGGGAGCCTATTTCAGATCCTCTGTCCCCCCATCTCTCTCTGCCCCTCCAGCACATTCTCTCTCCTTCATTTTCTCTCTCTCTCTCTCTCTTCTCTAAAATAAACATTAGAAAAAAAGTGAGATGAGGGAAGATTATAGTTATAAGTCATTGTTCTCACTAACAATATTTATCCTATATTGCACATGCACTATGTCCCAGGCATTGTATTAAGAACTATACTTTTAGGGGCGCCTGGGTGGTGCAGTCGGCTAAGCGTCCGACTTCAGCCAGGTCACGATCTCGCGGTCCGTGAGTTCGAGCCCCGCGTCAGGCTCTGGGCTGATGGCTCGGAGCCTGGAGTCTGTTTCCGATTCTGTGTCTCCCTCTCTCTCTGCCCCTCCCCCGTTCATGCTCTGTCTCTCTCTGTCCCAAAAATAAATAAACGTTGAAAAAAAAATTTTTTTAATAAAAAAAAATAAAAAATAAATAAATAAAAAAAGAACTATACTTTTAAAAAAATCTAGTATCAACATCCTTAAAAAGAAGTTACTATTATGATCATCCCCAGATGACTAACGAGGCAGGCACCTGAGGCTCAGACAAGCTTGGTATTTTCCCAAAGTCACATGATTAGAAGTGCCAGAGGGGCACTAAGTGCCTAAGTCCCAGCTGTCTGACACCAAACCATGAAATAATCACCATATGATACAGCTTACACTTTAAGGGAATGTGTGTTATAATGGAAAGAAGGTTTAATACTTCCACAAATGGACAGGAAACCTCAAATAAATGAAAGGCTGGGTGTACACACTTCCAACTAAAGGATGACTAAACAATTAGTTTGTATTTTGAGGCCATATTGAATGAGGCAGGGCTTTCTGGTTTCATGAAGAAACTCAATACCTTTCATCATGGATGAAAGATAATGTCTACTTGGCAGAGGAAATAATTTAATATGTAAGATGTAGGCATTTTTTTATTTCTTAGGAGGTTTTCTCTTAAATAAACTAGTACCTTCCCTCCCTCCCCATCATCTTCCTTCCTATCTTCTGTCCCTCTCTTCCTCAACAGAAGCCATCTTAAAATACAGTGAGACTATAAAACTGAGGTTGTATCTCCTATCCCCCAATAATTCTGGCATCCAAGGATTGATTTAAACAAAAACCAATTCCTAATTATTTTTCTCTTGATCAATATAAATTATTTTTCTACTAACTTTGGCACATTATTTTGTCTGCTCCATAGCCCATAAGTGTATAAGATCACAGTAAGGTCTAACTGAACAGTATAGTAAGCACAAGGAGATCTGTCCAACTTGGAGTTGAAGTTCTAGCCCTGCTTCTGTACTCAGCAGTTATTTAGCCTTAGGAAAGTAACTTAATTTCTCTGACTTTCAGTTTTCTTATCTATAAAGTGAAATTCGTGAATTCTACTCCCTCCAGCAGTAAGATTGTGTACTGTCTCTGAGGTGTCACTTAAATTTTCAAGTATCAGTGTGAGTTAGAGAAAAATTTCATCACACACTTTTCTCACCTTGGACAGTGTGTCACCATCCCTCCTAATACTACCTCCTGACACAAGCTCTATCTACATATCCAACAGTGCCCTTTCCAAGCCCCTGAGATGACCATTGCCCAACTATCCCGTGTATAAGATCAGCCCTGAGCAAAACCGGCATGTGGTTTGCTGATCAAAGCGGCACTACAACTAGAACTTATCAGAACTTCAGTGGAGTATTTCCACAGCACATTTTCTTCCACAATTGATGCCAATTTGCAGGAGCATGAGAAAGGGGTGCTAAGGATATAAAATCAGGTGTCCTCATGATTCAGTAGTAAGTTTAACTACTTCTCAGGGCTCAGAAAGGAGTTATATCACTGAATTCCTATGGGGAAATAAAATCCAACTCACATGATAGAATAGACTTTAATAAAAAAACATTCACAGGGGCACTTGGGTGGCTCAGTCAGTTGAGCGTCCGACTTCGCTCAGGTCATTATCTCACTGTTTGTGGGTTCGAGCCCCACATTGGGTTCTGTGCTGACAGCTCAGAGCTTGGAGTCTGCTTCGGATTCTGTGTCTCCCTCTCTCTCTCTGGCCTTCCCCCACTCACACTCTGTCTCTGTCTCTCAAAAAAATAATAATGTTATATACATATAAAATCCACTCACAGAGATGCAGGCAGGATTAAGAAGCCCCAAATGATGTTGGAATCCCCCAGGAACTAGCAACACAGGAAGCCACTATCATGCATACACCTGAAGGGGCAGGAGAGACATTAGCATTGAGAAGTCCAGTGAGAGAAAGAGCCAGAGAGGGAGGGCCATCTAGTAGGACCTCTAGTGGTAGAGGAGTGCTCCCAATACCAGGAGGAAAAAAAAAAAAAAAGCCCAAAGTAGGCAGAATCCAGGAAAAAATGCCCTACCCTTTCTCTTGCTGCCTTATCTCTTGTTGGTGCCTGTCATTGGTCAAGGCCATTTATCAAGGAAACAAGAGTGCTTAGGGGTCATTGTTTTGTAGCCCAAAGTAGAGTAGAGAACAGAAGAAAATGAATCTAACTTAGGCAGGGGGCTGCTATCCAAAAAATAACCAACATAGGTACTTAGATTTTCCAAGCCAACTTTTAGTATAATTGGACTGTTTTTCATTCCTAATGGAGAGCTGAGTATAAAGAAATGACACTATGATTTAGCAGATAGTCTGTATTTCCCTAATAATTTTTATAGGCAGATAATTTCCTTTTGATTCATTTTCATTTTGATTTTTCATTTTTATTGGCACTTAGCTGCTAATGAGGAATTGCTCCATTTCCCTCTAATTCTTGCTTTGTCTTGATTGATACATCTCCACATTAGGATCCTGTTAACCATGGTGTAGCTATGGCAGCCACTGCCAAATTAGACACTTCTCTTCACTCTGTTAAAGCTTAGCATATGAAACTGCAGACTGCTCCCTATCCTCACATTTTGCAAAGTTCTACAAGTTAGCAATTCTGATTTTTAGGTTGTTGAAGCAACAGTGAATTTAGCCTAAGAGAACAACTACTTAATATTTAGGGTGGATACTAGTTCTGAATTTCTGTTTGCAGTCTCTGGAGCATTTATAATGCCATGGGGAGAATGATAATTAAAACATGGACATACCCATGTCATTTGTGAGATGCTCGTACCCAGTGAACCACTATATAGACTGTATAGCTCTTATTAAGCATGATATTTTGGATTATTCTAAAACATGACATTGAAGTGTTAACAGACTGAGAATAAAACTGAGCCCAGTGTGTGCCAAGTCTGGGCAGTTTATAAACCCAATGGAGCATGCTGTTAACATGCAGCTTGGCAAAGTCACTCATGGTCTGAGCTGCAAGTTGGGCTGTTTTCTATCTCATTGCAGCCCTTAAGATTCTGGGATCAGACCAAACCTGTCAGCTTGATTTAGTGAAACAGAATCCAGCTCTCTCTTCCATGCCTTCAGTTTCTTATGAGAAAATTAACTAAAATTTAAACTATATATATTTACATATATGTATCAGAATTGTTAAATGAAAAGAATTTTCAGAGCACAGTAAGACTTTAACATCGCCTTTGGATCATACACTAGACCTGTTTTACCATCTTTCCCTTCCTTTACTCTCTTCTCGTGTAAACTTACTTCTAGAAATGTATTCCAATTCCAGATAACAAATTGAACAACAAAGACAATTGCGAAGTGTAGAAAAATATTTACTTTTTAATTTATAGTTTTTTCCCTTAGTCTTATTTGTATCACTACAGCTAACTGGCTTTTAATATAGTACCACAGAAACACATACAAACATATAAACAAACATACAAGCATATGAAACTTTGTGTTCTCCAATTGTAGAGAGGACAGTCAGGATAAATAAGAATTTCTGTGTTTACAAGCCAGAAGAAGAGAAATTGAAGAGTTAAAATACCAGGGGGTAAGGGTTATAAGAAACCCCCACATTTCCAAGGAGTTTTGAGGATTAAGTCTGGGGAATCAGAAGTGGCTTCAGAGAGGTAATGCCCTTTGGGATGGGCTTTAAAGGATAAATAGGAGTTCATTTAGTAAACAGGAGAGAAAAGGGATTCCAGACACAGGGAATGTAATCTTCAAGAAATAGTTCTGCTACCTAGAATGTGGCCTTTGCAGAGAGGTTATTATGAGAGATAAGATCAGGGTTCAGTGGAAATCAGATCAACAAGTGTGTTTTGTGCCTGACCGAAGAAATTGAGACTTATCTGTTAAACAATGTTTAGGTAACTGTGATGTTTTTCAATTATATCTTCATTCGGATTATATAAGCAATTAAGAACCTCCAAAAATTTCAAGTTTCAGAATAGTTGAGGGAAAAGGTGAAAATTCACTTATTACAACCTCCACTGCTTACATCCAGAGTTTTCCAATGCTTATTTTAATATGAATAAGATCACCTTTTGTACTCCCTCTAACATTGTATCTTGAAGATGTTTCCATGTGAGCACATAAAGATCAAACATATTCAATTTAATGCCCATATAATTCCATTCAAAATAATTGCTTAGAAAGGAGGTGGCATACTCACATATGCTTTGGAAAGGAAAAATTATGGATGGTATAGGAGGCAAGGATTCAAGCAAGTGCATATTGTTCAGGTATCTGGCCTCATCAGTGGTTTTTAAGCTCTCTATATTCTATACCCCTAATGACTGATACTCTTTTTGTAGAACCAAATGCCAGCATAGGGTTCCTGTTGCTAGAAACATACCTGGAGACAATCTGGATTAGCGTCTTTGTTTACCCATGGGCATTGTCTCAAGAACCGAAGAGAAGCTGGGTATATCACAAACGATCTCTGGCTAAGAACAGATCATATATTAGGCCATAACACAAGCCTCAAAAAAATTAAGAAGACAGAAATCATACCATACATCTTTTCTGGTCACAGTGATATGAAACCAGCAATAAATCACAAGAATAAAAAACTGGAAAAAGCACAAACACATGGAGACTGAACACGACACTAAATGACCAATGGTTCAATGAAGCAATCAAAAAAAGAAATAAAAAAAAATACATGGAGACAAATGAAAATGAAAACACAATGATCTAAAGTCTTTGGGACATAGTGAAAGCAGTTCTAAGAGGGAAGTAGACAGTAATACAGGCCTACCTCAAAATACAAGAAAATGATCAAATAAACAATATAAACTTTACACCTAAAGGAACTAGAAAATGAAAACAAAAAAACCCCGAAAAACAAAGCCCAAGGTTAGTAGAAGAAAGGAGGTAATAAATATCAGAGAAGAAATAAATGACAGAGAGATTTAAAAAATAAATAAGTAGAAAAAAATAGATGAAACCAAAAGCTGGTTCTTTAAAATGATAGGCAAAATTGGCAAACTTTTAGCTAGGTTCATCAAGAAAAAGAGGATCCAAATAAATAAAATCAGAAATGAGAGAGAATAAGGAAAAACTGACAATATAGAAATACAAATGATTACAAGAGAATACTACAGAAAATTATATGCCAACAAACTGGAAAACTTAGAAGAAATGGATAAATTCCTAGAAACATATAATCTTCCAAAACTGAACTGGAAAAAACAGAAAACCTGAACAGCCTAAATATAAGTAACGAATTTGAATTGGAAATCAAAAAAACTACCAAAAAATAAAAGTCCAGGACCAGATGGAGTCACAGGTAAATTTCACCAAACATTTAAACAAGGGTTAATATGTATCCTCAGCAAACTACTCCAAAAATAGAAGTCGAAGGCAAACTTCCAAATGCATTTATGAGATCAGCATTATCCTGATACCCAAACTAGACAGACACCGCAAAAAAACAAACAAACAAAAAAACAAAAAACAAAAAACAAAAAAAACCTACAGGCCAACATCTCTGATGAACACAGATGCAAAAATTCTCAACAATATAGTAGCAATCTGCTTGCACCAATACATACACCATGATCAGACAGGATTTATTCCAGGGATACAGAATAGTTCAAAATTCACAAACCAATCAATGTAATATACCATATCAACAAACAAAGGATAAAAATCTTATGATCATCTCAATAAATGTAGTAAAAGCATTTGACAAGATTCATGATAAACATCCATTCATGATAAAAAAAAAAAAACCTCTCAACAAAGTAGAGTTAGAGGGAATATATCTCAATATAATAAAGGCCATATATAAAAAACCCATAGTTAACACCACACTCAATTATGAAAACTGACAGCTTTCCCTCTAAGGTCAGGAACAAGACAAGGATGTCTACTCTTGCCACTTTTATTCAATGTAGTACAGGAAGTCCTAGCCACAACAGTCAGACAAGAAAAAGAAAGGGGACGTTCATATTGGTAAAGAAGTAAACAGTCACTATTTGCAGATGACATAATACTATACGTAGACAATCCTAAAGACTCTACCACAAAACTACTTTAAGTAATAAACAAATTCAGTAAAGTGGCAGGATACAAAATTAATATTCAGAAATTGTTAGTGTTCTGTACACTAATAACAAAGTAGCAGGAAGTGAAATTTAAAAACAACACCATTTACTATTGCACCAAAACCAAAACAAAACAAAACAAAAAACATAGAAATAAACTTAACCCAAGAATGAAAGACCTGTACTCTGAAAACTACAAAACACTTATGAGAGAAATTAAAGAGGACACAAATAAGTGGAAAAATATTTCATGCTCCTAGACTGGAAGAATTAATATTGTTAAAATGTCCAAAACAACCTACAGAATCAATGTAATTCTTATCAAAATATCAACAGCATTTTCCACAAAACTAGAACCAGTAATACTAAAATTTGTATGGAACCACAAAAAACCCAGAAGAGCCAAACAAATCCTGAACAAGAAAGAAGGGCAAAGCTGGAAGTATCACAGTCCCAGATTTCAAGATACCTTACAAAGTTGTAGTAATCAAAACCGTATGGGACTGGCTGGCACAAAAAGAAACACATTGATCAATGAAACAAAAGAGAGACCCCAAATAAACCCATAATTATCTGGTCAATTAATCTATGACAAAGGAGGCAAGACTATGCAATGTGGAAAAGACAGTCTTTTTAAAAAATGGTAGTGGGACAACTGTGCACCTACACATAAAAGAATAAAACTGGACCACTATCTTATACCACACACAAAAATAGAGTCAAAATGAATTAAAGACCTACATATGAGAACTGAAATCATAAAAATTCTAGAAGAGAACATAGGCAGTAATTTTTCTGATATCAGTCATAGCATCATTTTTCTAGATATGTCTCCTAAGGCAAGGGAAAGAAGCAAAAGTAAACTATTGGAACTACATCAAAATAAAAACTTTTGTACAGCACAGGAAATAATCACAAAACACAAAGACAACCTAATGAATATGAGAAGACATTTGCAAACAATATAGCCAATAAAGAAGTTAATAATCCAAAATATTTAAAGGACTTAGATAACTCAACACCAAGAAAATAAACAATCCAGTTAAAAAAATGGGTTAAGGACCTGAATAGACATATTTTCAAAGAAGACATACAGATGGCCAACGGACACATGTAAAGATGCTCAACAACGTTAATCATCAGGGAAATGCAAATCAAAACCACAAATGGACATCTTACACAAGTAAGAATGACTAAAATCCAAATGACAAGAAATAACCAGTGTCAGCAAGGACGTGAGAAAAAGAAACCCTCATTCGCTGTTGGTGGAACATAAATTGGTACAGCCACTGTGGAAAAGAGTGTGGAGGTTTCTCAAAAAATTAAAAATAAAAATGTGATATGATCCAATAATTCCACTATTAGATATTTACCCAAAGAAAATGAAAATACTAATTCAAAAAGATACATGTACTTCTATTGCATTATTTATAATAGCCAAGATATGGAAGCAACCTAAGTGTCTATCAATAAATGAATGGATAAAGAACATGTGATATATATACATAATGGGATATCATACGGCCATAAAGAGGATGAGAGAGTGCCATTTGGGAGACAGATGAACCTAAAGGTTATTATGCTAAGTGAAATGAATCAGAAAGAAAGACAAATGCCTTATGATTCCATTCATAAGTGGAATCTAAAAAATAAAAAAAGAATACACAAACAAAAAGCAGAATCAGACCTATAAAAACAGAGAACAAATTGATGGTTTGCCAGAGGGGAGTGGGATGGAGGGTTGAGCAAAATGGCTGAGGGAGAAAGGAAGTTATCAGCTTCCAGTTATGATAAGTCATGGGAATAAAAGGCACAGAGTAAGGAATACAGTCAGTGATATTGTAATAGCAATGTAATGGGACAGATGGTAGTTACACTTGTGGTGAGCATAGCATAATGCACAAACTTGTCAAATCGCTAAGTTGTAAACCTGAAACTAATGTAACATTGTGTTTCAACTCTACTTAATAAAATAAAAATAAAAAGAATATTCTCTGGCTGGACTTATTGTAAATAATGAAGTATAAATAAGCATTAGAAGTAAGTATGGAGAAAAGAAATCCATTATAGTTCCAATATAAGAGACAATATTTAGATTAATGGTATAATATTATTTTTAGAGAGTGAGATTAGATCTCATTTTTCCTCATCATGACTTATTATAGAAATGTCTTTGAGACTATTTTTTAGCAACAGCTGAACTGAAAAATTAAGAGATTAAGAAAGTGGACATGAAATGAGAGACTCTGTTCTTATAAGGATGTGCCTTCCAATGCTCCACCATACCATATCACATACCATAGACTAGCAGCAGCCTGGGGGGAACTGAATTCTACCAAGTGAATGAGCTTGGAAGCAGATCTTTCATAGTTGAATCTTTCTTTCTTCTTTCTCTCTCTCTCTCTCTCTCTCTCTCTCTCTCTCTCTCTCTCTCTCTCTCTTTCTAGGTAGGCTTCATGCCTAGCACTGAGTCCAATGTGGGGCTTGAACTGACAACCCTGAGATCAAGATCTGAGCTCAGATCAAGAGTCAGATGCCTAACTAAATGAGGCACCTGGGTACCTCCCAAGTTGAGCCTTTAGATGACCATATCTTAGACCTTGACTGTGAGACCTTGACTGCTTCTGTGAGAGAAGCAGAAGAGTGATCTAAACCCTACCTGTTTCCTGATCTACACACATGGCAATAATAAATACTGTTGTTTCAAGTCATTAAGTTTTGGAGTAACTTGTAACAAACAATATATAACTCTAATACATCCTTCTATTTCCTGCACAATATTCTCATAGTACATTGTCATCCAGCTATTGCTATGGCAACCAGCTTTTCACAGGTGTGAACTGATAGCAGCTTACCTTAGCTGTACTGTTTGTTTCTTACTTTGTGCCTTGAATCTTCTGACACTACTGTGAAGGTGTAAGACTCCTGTTGAGAAGTTACTCAGAATTTCACATAAGCAAATCTGTATAGGGAAGGAAAAAATAATTTTTCCTCTACCTTTCTAGGTTCTGTGGCTGAGACTCCCTTGTAGTAAAAGACAGATTAACAGGAGAAAAAGATAATTGTAATTATGTACACCCCACAAAGATATGAGATCTAAAAGTGGCCAGATGATTGAGGCTTATATACCATCTTAAGCTAAGGAAAGGGATAAGTCTGGGGCTTCAGGTGGGGGAAGCGAAAAGAGGAAACATTTGGTAAACAAAGGTTGCCCAGACATACAGATAAGTCTCTCAGGTAAAAAAGTTATCTCTGGTAATAGCTCTCTTCCAGGGATATGCCCCCCTTTCTCATGTAAATTTCTCTTACAAAATGGTAATTACTACTCCTATTTTCAGAGTTTCTCTTCTGTGTGCAGTTTCTCAAAGTAATCACTTCATATTCCTTATGCCAAAGAGGCATATTTTGGGTGGTAAATTCTGCTACCCTTCTCTTGGAAGTGCAAGGAAGTTACTCCTTGCGGGGTACTTGTTGATCAGTGAAGGACAGACAAGAGCCAGTAGAAATATCTTTCCTCTATGGACACTGCTAATAGTCTACACAGATCCTCAGAAGGCCCTGATATGATCAAGCACCAGTTGCTTGCAATAACAACCAACTCAGTTATGCATCCTTCTTTGCTTGCCCTCCAACCTGTTAATGTCTCTCCAGAGAAAATTTATTTTGCACAATAAACTCGCTGCACTCAAGCCCTTATCCTGGGCTCTGCTTTTGGTTGGGGACTTGGAACCCAAGCTAAGTTACTTTGTCTCCTTTTATCATGGTGTTACCAGGTCAAGGAATTACGAAGATATTTATGTTCTATGTTTCTTATATATTGAAGCAAATTTCTAGCATATTCCAGTAAATACGTACTCTTTCTTTGGGCTACTATTACACATTGTCTCTTACCTCTTATTCATACCATTTCTCACATCACAGACACAAAACCTGTTTAGCCAAATATTCTCTCCGACAGACATGGCCGTAACAGCATGTATACTCAGTCCCAGTTCAAATACACTGTACACTTGGATCAAGATATATTCGTCTGACTTGAAATGTTTGCAGTGCATCAGCCTATCACGTACACTGAAACCCCCAGGAACTACTTTTTTAAAGCTAATTTCACAGTATGGATTTGGATCCCAGTTAATTCTTCTGTCATTTTTACAGAAATGTGAGTAAAAGAACCCCTCTGATTACTGCTAGAATCAGATACCAGCACACACTGCAACTAAACTCCAAGATCTCCAGCCCATTTCAGATAACATCCCAAACAACACTGGTTCCTACAGAGCTTGTATAATGTCTGACAGCTTTCTGCAGAAAGAAGGTCAAATCCTAGATCCTAACCCCATGGTCTTTGCCCCAGAATCCAGATAACATTTTTTTGCAAAAGCTGTCTGTGTCTGTGTGTGTGAGAGAGAGCATTTTACAAATGCCCTTTCAAGAAATTCCACAGATCTATTCTTTAAGAGGAAAAACGTAGTGTCTCCTTCATCATTTCCTAATTTAGAAAGAAAATTAGTTTTCATTTAACATCATTGGCAAAATTTCTAAGAATGATAAAAGAGATTCCTAAATAAAATGCATTTATTTTTGGATTACATAGCACTCTCTTTCCCTTCCTGATCTCATGCTGAGATAAAACTTCTAATTCTCTCTCTCAACTCTGGAAGATAACTCTTTTGGGATAACTCTTTTATCCCCAAAACCCAATTGATTGGCTCTCAACTCTACTTGGTTTTTATCCCAAGACTAATGAGGGATGAAAGCAAAAGGGAGAATTGGGGAGATTTTCCAAAGTAGCCTAAAGAGGCTATTGAAATTACCTCTGAGCCTTTCAGGGCAACTTGGGGCCTTCTAAAGGATCTAAGTATAAATAAGCAATTTTCACATAGCAACAACCTTGCTGTGGAAACTAAATGAGTTACACAACAGCTTGTGGTCATGTATAAATTTGTTCTTCTCTTATCTTCGTCCTTTGTCTAAAACAGCCAACTCTTTCTTAAAGGGCCAGACACTAAATATGGCTTATAGGCCACAAAGTCTCAGTCACAACTGCTCAACTCTCCCCTTGTAGTGTGAAAATAGCCAAAGACAATCCATAAATAAATGAGCATGGCTGTGTTCTAATAAAACTTTATTATAAAAACATGGCCAGCTTGCCAGCTATATTTTTTCCAACCCATAGTCTAGGAAAGGAAATTTAAAGAACTATGGAGTGAGGTTATATCTTTCTGTTTCTATGACATCTTCTTGTCCCATTTCACCACTATATTTTAGCTTATTAAAATATATGGAAAGAGGAGAGATATATTTTGGTACATATGGAAATTGGAACATAATTTTGAAAAACTTCCAGAACAGGAAATACAACTGAAAATAATAAAGGGCTGTCTACACTGATGGATGATCCAAGTTCAGCTTCACAGTATGTCTGCTGTACTTTGAAAGTGCAAGAAAAATGCTATTCTGTGTAATGGATAGTTGTGTCAAATGCAGAAATAAATAAAAATGCAAATAGGTCATTGACTCATGCAGATAATGGCTAAATAAGGCTATTTCTAAAATAAGTCTCTCCTTGACCAAAATGTCCCCATCTCACAGTAATCAGTGTGCTACCATACATTCCATAATACAGAGCACAATTCAGTATGTCTGACATGACATTAATAAGCTGAGGTAACATTCAAAAATTCCTCCCTCTCTGCCTTATCCAAAATTTTGTGTAAGATCTTTACAATGTACGAGAACCTCAAAAATCATAAGTGAAAAGTGTATACAAAGTTTCTCAGGAATGTTATACAAATTTTTCTCAGGAGAGTATCCATAACTATCAACAACTTCTCACAGAACTCCGTGATCCCCAAGTAAGAAAAATCACATTGTTTATGAATAAATGAAAAAAAAATGAAACTGTTCACTAAACCTAAATTTTAGTCCAGTTTATAGGGTATGACTGGAAGGACAGCAAGGAGGTAAAAAAATAAAATAAAAGCCAAGTAAATAATGTCCTCTCCAATGAAACCTCAAATGTCACCATTACTTGATTCCTTTGTGTTCAGGATTACATTTTGCTTCAGCTCCATTTTTAAAACATCTTTTGTTTTAAAATGTTCTTTAGATTTGGAACTCACTTGTGATAGATCATACACACACACACACACACACACACACACACACACACACGATGGAATTTCTACTTCTGCACCATGAATCAGGGAGGCCAAAGTAGGGTTGCTACCTTTAGCAAACAAAAGTATCGAACACCCATTAAAATTTAAATTTTATATAAGATATACTAAAAAATTACTGTTTATCTGAAATTCCAATTTCACAAGATGTCTTGTATTTTATCTGGCAAAGCTGGAGGGAATGTCACTCCCAACTTTCCAATGAAAAAAAGCTGAAGTAGCTTCAGATACATGATGGTTGAACTGAAGTTGTGGAACAAATAACTGGCTCAGAATTTGAGGGGAAACAGGCACCTACTGGGAGAGAGGAGATGGAAGCATTCACTTACCTGGGTTAAAAGCAACAAAAGTGAGATTCAGCCAGAATAAGTGGTGAATTGGTGAAGGCCAAAGCAGGGCAGGGAAGACAGAATGAAGTCCTCCTTCTCTGCCTTATCCAAAATTTTGTGTAAGATCTTTCCAAGGTAAGAGAACCTTAGAGACACAGAAATTGGGAATGTGCACACCTTCAGCTCCCTTTTCTCTACAAAAACCACCAGATGCTCTCACCCACACAAAAGACAAGGTCTTAAGAACTATCAGTGTTGATGCAAACCTGGTGAGGGGATAGCAGTCATGTGGGGGAAGCACCACACCTCATCTGCTTCCCGCATCTCCCCTACTGAACAAAAGCCTTAATCTTTGGGGAAAGTGGCAGGAGTGACAATGACACCATCCTTAGGGCACAAGTGAAAACTCTGTGAAGCTGGAGGAGGAAAATAGAAAAATAAGAAAGCTTCATCCTGTGTTAGGGGCATGAATACACACTGGGCCCAAAATTACAGCCAGGGAAACAAGTGGAGAATTCAGAAAGCCATACTCCCAAGATCCTACATAAGACTGAGATTTAATCATAACAGTAGAGACTATTCCATTCCACTGTCCTCTATAACTAAGAAAAATGTTCCAACAAGTAACAAGAATACTGTGGAGAAAGGGACAACAGAGGAGCAAGAATGGACAAAAAAGAAACTCTCTGAAGCAAAGCAGAAAGAGAAGACCAAATAGACATTGTTCTCCAAACAAACTCACATCTTAAACACCAGGCCCCCCTAAGAAATATGAAGCCCTTGGAACATTGAGGGTAACCATAGCAACAAAAAACCTGAAGCCCAGCCCAACTGCTCACAGCATTACCTCCAATCCCCATACTAAAGACCTAATAGAAGGAAAGGTGTGTCCACTTCCAGGCATTAAAAACTATTTACTGCAGTCTCTTCTATCATACATAAGGCATCCAGCTTTCACAAAATATTATGAGGTACGTGAAAACGAAAGAAAGACAGACAAAGAAGAGCAATCATTAGAACCAGACTTAGTTATGACACAGATATGGAACTATCTGACAGGAGATTGTAAAATAACAGTGAAAGGCTACAAACGAAAAAGTAGGCAACATGCAAGATCAGATGAAGAGTCTGATCAGGGAAATATGAATCGAATGCAAATGCTGAAAGTGAAAAAGCACAGTAACAAAGCCAGGAGATGGCACTGCCAAGCTCAAGGAACTCTACCACTGAAATTATCAGTGAACCTGGAGATAAGGCAATAGAAATTACCCAAACTGAAACATAGAGGGGGGAAAAAAAGGGTGGGCGTGGCGAAAACTCAACAAATACCTGTGGGACAATGTCAAACATTTATAACTTACACATCATAGGAATCCCAACAAGAGAACAGAGAGAGAGAATAATGTAGAAGAAATACTGGAAGAGAAAATGGCCAAGAAGTCCCCCAAATTAATACCAGATGCCAGAATGTTCAGAGGAAAGTAAGCAGGATAAATACTAACACACACACACACACACACACACACACACACACACACACAGAGAGAGAGAGAGAGACAGACACATACATCTTCAAATGCTGTATTCAAACTACTGAAAACAAAAAAAACACAATTTTGAAACAACCAGCAGAAAAACAAATATTACATACAGCAGAAGAAAGTTTAAGTATTACAACAGATTTCTTATCAGAAGCCATATAAACCAGAAGATGATGAGAGAGATCTTCAATGGGCTTGTGTGGAGGTTGTGGGGAAGCCATCAACCCAGAATTCTACAGTCTATGAAAATAACTTTCAAAACTGAAAATGAAAAAAGGAAGTTTTTCTCGAATAAATAAAAATGAACAGAATTCACTGCCCACAAATCTATTCGACAAGAAATCTTAAAAGAATTTCATCAGGCAGAAGGATATCAGACTGAAACTTGGATATGAAAAAGCAAATAAAGAGCACTAAAGACTGGAAGAAAATATCTGCAGGCCATCCAACTGATAATTAACGTCTATAAAGAATTCTCAAAACCCAACAATAAGAAAACACACAACCCAATTTTTAAAATGAGACACATTTCTCAACAGATTTCTCACCAAAGCAGACATAAGGATGGTAAATAAGCAGATGAGAGGATGCACAACATCAGGAGTCATTACGGAAACATAAATTCAAACCACAATAAGATACCAATACAGACACTGGTTAACATGAGGGGAAGTGGGGTTAGGGGCAAACCGACTCAATGGCTATCTTTGCAAATCTTCTGTATGTATTACATGATTTCAAAATAAAAACTGACCCAAAAAAGGCATGGGATGATTTTCCATTCTTGACACTCCAGTAGCAAAGGATAGTGGTTACTAGTAGGGAGGGCATCAGAAGAAAGAGGACATTTTTAGGAGTGCTAAAGACAAACTTTGGCCAGGGAAGACCCTGGTCACAGGTCCACCAGTCAGCTCTTCTTATGTGGCCCTTGAAGGAAATCTGAATATGTCACCCTAAAATATCCCTCTTTGACATAAAAATTATTTCAAATGATAGGCAAGTAAGAGGCAACAAATGCAGAAAAAAACTACCTCACTTCTGCTTAAAGGCAGGATATAAATTCTTTGAATGGAGAAAGACTCTTATCAGCCCAGAGATGCCTCCAGATGAATCTGCAAACACACTTTACTTCATTAGTTTCCTCCCATATATTTACCTTCCCACAGTTTGCTGCCCTTGGAAAAGCCAAAAACTGTTTCTTTTGATCTGTCATTTCTCTACTAACATTGTTCTTTATTGAAAATGCTATATAAATATAAGCCAGAATTCCAAGTTGCTAGTTTTAGTTACTTTTGGTTTAGGTTTCTCCCACGTGGTGTGCACTTCATGCATTAATAAACTGTTTTTTCTCCTATTAATCTTTTTGTTAAATACTCTCAGCTGAAAAGCAAAAGTCTCTCCTCTCCTACACCCTCATGGAGTCAAAGATATTCTGGTGGCTCTAGCTGACAGCACAAGTATATTGATGGTAATCACAAACCTGCAAGCTTTGGCAACCACATATGGTCAAATCTGAAGTGATGAGTTTTCCTTCGTTGTTTTCTGCAATGTCCCCCACATTAGGAAGGAAGTATGATAGAATGGAGAAGAAGACAAGGAGTTTCTCAAGGAGAGAACTATCTGGTAAATTTAAGTGACCTCATTGTTGAGTTTGGGTTTATTATAGTGCCCAATGATGAAACAAATTTAAATTAAAAAGTGGTCTATTTTGGTGATGATTGTGCCTGTCTTAATGACTACTTACACTTGCAGTTATGAGCAATTTTCCCTTTCATTTAAGACAAATCTAAGACCTCATGAGGCAGAAGTTGATTTGGGGGCTTCATGTAGATCTGGCATCACTGGTTGGGACTTGGTAAACTCACCTCCTAGACACTTTTATTCATCAGTGATAAGAGTTTAAAAAAATTTTTTTTAATGTTTATTTTTGAGAGAGAGAGAGAGAGAGACAGAGCGTGAGTTGGGGAGGGGCAGAAAGAGAGGGAGACACAATATCTGACAGAGGCTCCAGGCTCTGAGCTGTCAGCACAGAAGCCGACATAGGGCTCGAACTCATGAGCTGTGAGATCATGACCCAAGCCCAAGTCGAATGCTCAACCGACTGAGCCATCCAGGTGCCCCAGTCTTAAGAGTTTTTTTTTTTTTAACAAAAATTAAAAATGTTGAAGAATAGCTCTGGATTCAGACTTTAATGTTCAAAATCCTTTTCAGGTGTGCTCACATATAACCACATAACATCTGGTGGATTTCTCAGAAAACGTTGGCCTACACAGTCTTTGAATTCAGCTCATGATTCTATCAATTAAACTTAAAATAACCAAAAATATGACTTATAATTTCCTCCACTCAGCTCCACACATGACCACCTTTTAGGAAAGCCAAATACAACCTTATTTTTGGCTTATGAACCATACATCAAAAACCACATTTCTGCATATGTATAAAATAGAGACCTACGTAAAGAACTTCTAGCAAGTGCTCCAAATAATACTTCCCCACATGGACTAAACATGTAGAAAATCATTCTTTCCTTGGTTGAATTAGTTAGGCATTTTTTTTTGAGACACAATTGGCTATATTTCACTCCTCTCTGTATTAGTTACTTTTGCTCCGAAAATGAAAATTATGCCCTGAGAACGATTTCTCCTTTCATCACTCATTTTCTTCTGCAGTTAAGAAACACAGGAAGAATCTCAATCACAAAGTTCCCAGAGGTGTTCCTTATCCTTCTCATCCTACTTAATTGGCTTAAAATGGATGTTACAGTACTCCACCTGCATGCCACTTTTAACTGCAACCACTCCAGCGACTTTCCCACTCCAGACAGAAAGACTGTCCTGGGGAAGACATCCTCTAACCACAGGCTCCTGTGCCCATGCCTTACTGGGAGCATGAAGAACATCTTGCACATCAGGTCAGTTTCCTCTTCTTAACCCCAAATCCCCTCTCAATCGCCTTTCCCATGAGAAGCATGCTTTCACAGGGAGATGCTGCCTTTGGGTATGTCATTTTGTGTGAAGTAGACAGTTTCACTGAAATGAAACAGAAAGAGTAGCCAACATCAAGGGCAGGGACCATAACTACTTGTTTTACTGTGTGGTGTTTGTCTGTTTATGTCCCTGTTTCTCCCTTTGTATTATGAGGATCTTCAGGGCAGGAGCAATGTCTTGGTGTCACTATATTTGACCCAGAATAAATACCCAATACATTACTTACTTAATTAATCATAGTACTGTTTAATCTTGCCACTAACAGCAATAAACATACATGTATATATAAAGAAAGAAAGAGGAAGGAAGGAAGGAAGGAAGGAAGGAAGGAAGGAAGGAAGGAAGGAAGGAAGGAAAGAAACCCAACAGGCAAAAAGCCCAAAGACAAACTAATTGCAGTTTATCTATCTATACTGGGGATTAAGAATAATGAACATTTTGGTCCTCTGAGAAATTTTTCATTTAGATACATGAGATATATTATGTACACACAAGCTTCTAAAATCCAGCAATGGAAAAGAAGCACGAAAAACCAAAGACTGAGGAAGTTCTAACTGCTTCTTGTAAGCAAGACAATGTTTTAATCGTTATGTACCCTATAATAGCCGGTTTGGCCAATTCTCTTTTTCAGCCTGCACTTTGGGCATGATGAGCTTTGCTTTAAACTTGAAATAAGGCAGACTCATCAGTTTTTAAAAAGTAATTATGCACATAAACTTGAGCATCCCTGGTCTTTGAAAAAGAGAAATGAACTCTCAAGCAGAGTTGAACCATAATTTGGTTTTGTGATGAGGAGTAAGAAAAACAACCTGAATGCTGAAGATCCCCACCCATAAATGAAAGTCATTAGCTGTATCTGGAAACCTACTATCCACCTACCAAAAACCTAGTGAACAACTCAATACCTCCGTGATGTGTGCAGTTCTTTAAACAAACAGCCTATCATCCTGGAGAGTACATTTTCACTTGGCTTCTTTAACAGACAGTCAGAGAAGAAAAAATAACATGAAGAACTCCACAGCTCTTCTACATGAGGCAAGGGTTTTCCATCTATACTGTAGTGTTTGGCCCCCAAATCACTTTTTACACTCCACAGTGCGTGTCTGCATAGCAAGGAAGGAAAGGGAGTTGGAACGACATGAGGCCACATGAGAAATGGAATTGCTTCTCTTGGCATCAGGTGCTAGTCAATCTAAGAAACTACTCCCTGGGACACACCAACAGTTCTTTATTGACTTCAAGCGATCTTACTGCTGGAACAGCCAAAGGCGCAATGGATGTTCTTAACATCTTGACACCAAGGGCCCAGCCCTGGAGCTGCCAACAGGAGCTGCCTATTGAACTGTTGGGGCACCCTGATTCTCCTTCCCCACAAGAGCCACTGGGGGGACCCTATAATATAGTCGTTAATAACTTTGAGGTCATAGAGACTTCAGTTTAAATATCAGCTCTACCACTGTCTAATTTATACAGAAGCTTCTCTAAGTCCCAGATTTTTTACCTATAAAAGAGAAATAATAATATTAACTTTGTAGGCTTACTCGGAGGAAGAAGGGATAAAATGAGGTAAAAGAACCGAAGCACAAAGCCAGGCTATAATAAGTGCTCAGTGATACTAGCTAATGTTACAATTCCCTCCTCTTTTCCAAGTGTTCTCCAGATTTCTTTCCCTTCTCCTTTCTGTCCCTTTACATGTCTCCCTGGCCATTGCCTCAGGCTTGCCAGACACATCTAAGAAGAACCACTGTCACTGCACAGGCAGCCTTGCTGCCTGGAGACGCCAGTTCTCATTCAAGACTATCAGCTTCTCCACCACAGGATGCTTTTGCCAACTTGTAAACACCCCCCAAGCGCGTTTGCTTGTTTAAAGGGCCCTCTTTTACACTCTTAACTGAAGTTTGCTTTCTACCTGTAGCATTTTCTTAAACAATTTGCTTACAGTGAAATGCACTGTGCTACGCCCATGGTCATCCAAGTGATAGGATACTGAATAACAGAAAGCCTTAATTATTTTTTTTTTGGTTTATGCTGAATTTTTAATTATTTCTTTTTACTTTTTGTTTGGAAATACTTTAATACTTACATAAAAGATCTAAGAATAAAAGGAGTACATAGAACCCTCGCATACCCTTTAGCCAAATTCATTTATTGGTAAAATTTTGTACCATTTGCTTTATCATTTATTCTTTTCAGATATAGATATAGATATAGATATAGATATGAACATATGATGTGTATATATACATCCTATACTCTGAATATTTGTGTTTACATAAAATTCATATGTTGAAACCCAAATCCCAAAAGTAATGGTATTAGGAAGTGGGCCTTTGGGAGGTGATTAGGATTAGTGCACTTAAAAAACGGGCCCAAGAAAGCTCCCTGCTATCAGCACAGAGCTCACTTCGGATGCTCTGTGCCCCCCCCCCCCAACTGCCCTTTCTTGGCTTATGCTCTCTCAAAAATAAACATTCATTAAGGGGCACCTGGGTGGCTCAGAAGGTTGAGCCTCTGACTTCGGCTCAGGTCATGATCTCGCGGTCTGTGAGTTCGAGCCCCGCATCAGGCTCTGTGCTGACAGCTCAGAGCCTGAAGCCTGCCACAGATTCTGTGTCTCCCTCTCTCTGCTTCTCCCCTGCTCATGCTCTGTCTCTCTCTCAAAATAATAAATAAACATTTAAAATAATAATAATATTAAGTAAACATTAAAAAAATAGGTCTGAGAGAGTTCTCCTGCCCTTTCCACTGGCCATTGCCTCAGGCAATGTGAAGTTAGAGTGAGAAGACAGCTCTCCTTGGACCCAAATCTGCTGGTGTCATGACCTTGGACTTCTCAGCCTTCAGAGCTGTGAAAAATGCATTTCTATTGTTTATAAGTCACCCAGCTTATAGTATTTTTGTTATAGTAACCTGAATGAACTAAGACTATATGTGTGTATGTTTGTATTTATGTGTGTATGTGTATTTATTTATGATGTGTATATATACATTTATGTATAAAAACAGTACAATATTTTTATAATAGCATTTGAATGTAAATTACATACACCATGAATCTTACCTCTAAACACTTTGGTGTATATTTCCTAAGAACAAGGGTATGTTCTTATATAATCATAGTACGCTTTAAACTGAACTATAAATATATATTATCGATACAACTTTTATCTAATCTACTATCCTTTTCCCATGTTTCAAAATTGACCTGATCATGTCCTTTATAGCATTCTTTTCCTTCCACGACAGGATCTAGTCTAGCATTGCCTTAGCTGCTCTATCTCTCTAGACTTCTTTAATCTGGAACATTTCCACAGCCCCTAAGCCTTCATTTTGATAGCAGTGCATTCTTATTCCATTACAGGCCTCATAAACTCAGACTATGTATTGGAGAACAAAGTCTCCCTTCCTCAACCTTTCTCCAAACCTAAGACAATTTAATCAGTCATTTCAAACTGTGTCAGACATGTGATTTCAATTATAGATTATACTTTCCTCAATGTCATCTATTTGAAAGTGAGAGAAATAAAACAAAAAACTCCTCAATCCTATTCTTTAGTATCCCAGAGATAAAAAATAATGAGCATATTGCATGGAATCTGTGAACTTACTGGACCTCATTAGGAATGGCATCATTTAGCATAGTCCTTGAAAAGTTTAAGGTTTTAGGGAACACTTTTTCCGAAAGTTATTATTTTTTAGAGTCTCTTCAGGAAATTTTTAGAAGAGTGATATCCATGTCCCTTTAAATATACTTCATTTGTGTTATAGCCTTAAAGAAGAAATCTTTACTTATTAAAGAACTGTTATAATAAGTGGCAAAAATCAATTGCCAAAGAAATCAAAGATATTGAAGATCAGTAGTACCATTTTTTTTCTAGGTACTAATGAGACCGTCTAAATAACTTATGAATAGCTGCCTTGTTGGTTCTTTCACTGGGGAAAAATCTTCTGGTGACAAATACTAAGCATGTGTTCTCCAACATCCAGCTCTTTCTCTCATTCCCTCTTCCTCCCTCTCCTTAGGTATGCAAAGAAGGTCTGTTTGCACTGAGGCCTTGAAGTTGCAGCCTGGATACCCATCCACCTTGCAACCCAGAGAGTTATGCCACCCTCCTCTCATGATTGCCCTGGAATGCATGCTCTCTGAGTGAGCCACTCTTAATGAAGACCTGCCTAATTATTCTGCATAGAGACTTGGACAAGAGCCTGTGAGAAGGAGCTAATGGCTTATAAATGTGAATATAAACTTAAATGGGCCAGTGAAACACACAACACTTTCTCAGTCCCACCCAGATTGCAAACAGTGATTTAGAGGTTTCTACCAAAAGAAATATTTTGCCATGACCTAAATTATTTGGCTCTCGTGGCTACACACAAAAGATGAAGAGAGATGCCATCTCTGATGTGTGATACCTGGTTGCATGAATGTATTCTCTCCCTATGGTTTGTGGGTAATAGCCAACACTTATTAAATACTAACCTGTGCCACCTATTATTCTAAGGGCATCTTAAATGGACTAGGTTCTTCAGTGCTGAAGACAACCCTATAAAGGTAGGTAATATCATTACCCCCATTCTAAAGATGAGAAAACAGATACAGAGAAGTTGAAAAACTTCCCCAAATTCACGACACAATTAAAGTCTCTAATATTTTATTTTTTTGAGAGCGAGGGAGAGAGATTATGGGAGGGGCAGAGGGAGAGAGAGAATCTTTAGCAGGCTCCACACCCAGCGTGTAGAGCCTGAATGAGGCCTTATCCCACAACAGTGAGCTCATGACCTGAGCCAACATGAAGAGTCGGATTCTCAACTGACTGAGCCACCCTGGCATCCCTCTAATCCTTTCCAATGGAAGGTGCTATGGATGGAGTCCTTGTGTCTTCCACCATAATCCATACGCTGAAGCCCCAACCAGTAATGTGATGGTATTCGGAGGTGGGGTCTTTGGGAGGTAATTAGGTTCGGATAAGGTCATGAGAGTAGAGCCCACATGATGGAACTGGTGCCCTTATAAGGGGATGAGGGGACCATAGCTCTCTCTGACATGTACATATATAGCAAGAAGGCAGCAGTCTATAAACCTGGAAGAGGACTCTCGCCAAGAACCCAGCCATGCTGGCATCCTGGTCTCAGACTTCAAGCTTACAGAACTGTGAGAAATAAATGTTTACTGCTCAAGCCACCCAGTGTATGATATTCTGGTACAGCAGCCCAAACTGACTAAGACAGAAGGTAAACCTCAACACTCATTAGTCTTTCCAGTCAGAGATGGGCCCTGAAAGAATGACAGGCTCCAAGAGAACAGGCTCTTAGTAAGAGTCTTGACAAAGATCAGTAATGCCTCCCTCTACATATACTTCAACTGACCAAAAGAAAGATTAGAGGACACTAAGAGTGGGGGAGAGCTTCATTTGAGAGAAGGGGCACTGAAGGCCACAGGGGCAAACTGTCATGCCTATGAGCATTGCTAAGTTTTATTTCTAATCTTTTCTCTGAGTGGACCAGATAGCAAATGGAATCAAAATTACTGAACCTGCAATTCTTTTTGCTTTTTCCTTTAAAATTAGTGCTCTTGCATTCTTTTTTTTTTTTTAATTTTTTTTTCAACATTTTTATTTATTTTTTTTGGGACAGAGAGAGACAGAGCATGAACGGGGGAGGGGCAGAGAGAGAGGGAGACACAGAATCGGAAACAGGCTCCAGGCTCCGAGCCATCAGCCCAGAGCCTGACGCGGGGCTCGAACTCGCGGACCGCGAGATCGTGACCTGGCTGAAGTCGGACGCTTAACCGACTGCGCCACCCAGGCGCCCCTACATTCTTAACTACCCCTTGGCTGTTCCCAAAGAATCTCCATTCCTAAATGAACTAAAAGAATAAGAAATATGGCTAAGGAAGCAGAGTAAGAAAAAAAAATCTTATAATAGAGACCTATATTGTTCTTAAATTAATTTTTTAATTATTGGAATAAGTGGCTTTTGTAATCCCTTGTGGCTTTTCTTTAAATTTTTGAGGTTTGTAATTTATGGGATTGAAGGTTTTCTAATTATAAAAGTAGCCGTTATGTTTTAACACCTACAAGCATAAGCAATGAACTAAGCTCTGATTGGATTTGAAATGGAGACTTTATACTTATAGCCCAGATATGCTCAAGGGCATTTTTTTTTTTTTTTTTTTTGGTTTTCACGACTTTTTTTCTCAATTCTTGAATGATTCTTTCAATGTCAGATTTCGCATAAAAAACTGAGATTTCTAGTCTCTTATTTAAAAATCCAAACTGTGACAATGCTAGAAAAGCATTATCCTAGGACAACAATCAAGTTAAGCTAACTAATGGCTGAGTCTATTAAAAAACTGTTTTGTTCAGTTAAAAGGGCCAGCACTGCTGTGGAGCTGGGTGTGGGAGGTGGGAGAGAAGGTTAAGGAGCACAACAGCAATCAGGCCTGTGTGATCCAATTTACTTGGTCAGTAGACTTTGGGAAGGAATAAAAATAGCAAACCAGGGAATATTTCAAACAAAACTCTAGGACATGCTCTATGTATGGGCAGAGAAAATAAAAGGTAAGGGACACAGATACTAGACATTCAGGGACATTCAGGGACATTTTTTCTTTTCCATGCAGATTGCAACCAAGTCCGAACTCCTGTCTATTGGACTAAAAATAGGTTGGAGAGGAATAAATAAATTGATAATTCAACTAGAGCCCTTAACCAGTACCTGACACAGAGTAAGCGTTTAATAAATGTAGACAGTCATCATCATCATCCTCATCTAATAGGAAGAGAAGGAAAAATGAGCAAATTGGACATTCTACCATGTAGCTTTATATCAGTAAGTTTAAATATGACCTATGTATTTGGAAATGTTGTCACTTTACATTTAGAAAGCTGATGGGGCGCCTGGGTGGCACAGTCGGTTAAGCGTCCAACTTCAGCCAGGTCACGATCTCGCGGTCCGTGAGTTCGAGCCCCACGTCGGGCTCTGGGCTGATGGCTCAGAGCCTGGAGCCTGTTTCCCATTCTGTGTCTCCCTTTCTCTCTGCCCCTCCCCCGTTCATGCTCTGTCTCTCTCTGTCCCAAAAATAAATAAACGTTGAAAAAAAAAATTTTTAAAAGAAAGCTGACAAATTTTTAGTTTAATTAATACAATCTCCCATGGGTGTTTGGCAACTCAAACAGTATGTTTTGGCTATTTACACACAATTTAAGCTATTGAACTGACAATCTTTCTCCCGCCCACTAATTCTCCCCATCCACTATCCAGAAAAAAAAAAAAATCACAAAAACCTAAAATCTAGTGAGAAACTTTTCTTCATTTGATGTAAAGTATCCCTTGTAACTCTGCTGTACTGTATAAATGGTGGTTCCCTTCAGTAAATAGTACTTATTAACTGTGGAAACCATATTTACATGCCTTGGTAAACAATGAATTATTCTGAGAACGTGATTTAGTAAATACTGTGGTTTGTGGGATTTCAGGACAAAATTACAACAGCAAATGTAGAAGGAAATCGCTAGAGCTTTTATCTAACTTTCAAGGAAAAGAGAGATTTAAAAGTCCTTTACTATATACTTGATCAAGTTTCAAAAAATGGAAAAACATTTTTAAATGATATTTAAAGAAAGTAAAACTACTTGGCATGACTTAAGGTTTTAAAAACAGATTTAAACAAAGAGGAAAACTGAATTAGAGATTCCAGACAGGCAACTGACCACACATTTAATTTCATATTGGTGATTAAAAATAAGAAAATTATTTGTCCAATAGTAATAACACTTATTTTTTAGGCAAAACTTAATTCACAAACATCATTAATTTATATATAACAAAATGGAGCTGTACAGCAATTTAAATGTAACATTTAAAAAGTTTTCTGACATTAACCTCTTTTTTTAAAAAAGCTGAGAAAAAATTTGGAAGACGTTCACTTTCAAACAAGTGAAGATTTCAGCTTGGCCTCCTTAAGCATTATAGATTTTCAGATATGGAGATAGTCTTTAACAGATAAGTAAGTTCTCATCTAAATGCACCGTCTTGAAAGTAAATTAAATGTATTAAATTCACATGTTTATATCCTTTTTCTCTTCTCCAAAGTAATTATGAAATAATGGAAGCAAGTATGGGTTCAGGCATATATGCCTGTGTGAATTTACAAGATCAAAAACTGTATGTGAGAAGAAGATAGTCAGAATCTACACCCCCCCTGGGGAAGTTTATCCATAAAAACATCCAAGACACTTCAAAGAGGTCTCTTCTCAGATAATTTCCCTAGCTGTTTAAAAGTTGATAAAGGCCTGTTTTCATCTGAATATGAATTTGTTGTTGCTGTGAAAAGTTGTTATATTTACTTCTATATATTACTATAAGGGCGGGGTGGGGGGAGAAACCTATAATCTGCTGAAAGAACACTATCAGGATATGATTGCTAAATCACCCCCCTCAGCATTTTCCATTTCCCAACACATCATTACATTGAGCAGCATTTTAGGGTAATTGTGAGATACATGTAAAGCCTCTCAGAGTCTCCTTGCTGAATTAACACAAAACACTACCTGTGGTCAATCCACTCCACCCATCATCTTCCAACATAATCATGGGTAACTTGCCCCCAGAGCCACAAGGGCAGCTCCTAGACCACAGGCTCCTGGGGATGCATATTCATTGATGACCCTGGAATGACAATGACTTAGGGAGAGGATTTCATCCTGGTTCCTGTTGGAAAGTGCTAGATTTTATGGGGGCAAGGAGGTGAGAGAGGAAGCATAGCATCCCCCAGATGTGAAGGAAAAATAAACTCCTCAATACTCTGGCCAATTTGTGGACAGAAAAGTCAGGCTTTATTCAAGTTGAACAGCTACCAGAAAAGGGGGCTACCTTCTTCCACAGATGGCACACAGGGCTTTCTTTCCTCTGCTGCACTCACTGAGGGCATCAGATGGGAACAAAGCCGGCTCCCCCAGGCCAAATGTTTTCACCCAAGTCCCACATTGCCAGGAGGTGTGTAAAGCTACACACCTAAATGAGGGTTAGAAAAGAGGAAGGAACTTCCCTAAGTAAGCATGCAAGAGAGGTCTTTTTGCATGTGTGTGACAGGTAACTCTACCTACGGGAGAGTGGCAAGCGTTGTGAAGTTTCCACCAATCCTTCAAAGACATATTAGTCCGTGTCCACAACACTTCTGGCATTTCCAGGACACCTCTTGCACATACCTCATCAGACTGATCACTTCCATGAGACTAATACTCTGTTCACATATGAGCATACAAAAACACATTGCTCTATTTTAACCTAATGGCCACTGCTAAACAATTAGTGATTACCTGACAGCATGATTTCTTGACTTAA
The DNA here is from genome assembly GCF_018350175.1 of Felis catus. Lineage (NCBI taxonomy): Eukaryota > Metazoa > Chordata > Mammalia > Carnivora > Felidae > Felis > Felis catus. The sequence continues at coordinate 145,855,746 of NC_058368.1, read as the reverse complement.
TGAGTTTAACTGAATTGGAACTCAGCCTCCCTTTTATTCACTGACCATTCATGGTAACCTAAATAAATTCATTGGCAATTTACATCAGGGTCCTTTTGAATGTTCAGAACACTTATGCAAATCTTTTCTAAAGTCTGAGAACATTCTACAATGCAGACCAAATCTCTTCAGACTGAGAACCTCAAAATCATTTCACAATAATACAAACACTAAGCACAGGGATATGACCTTCAAATAAGCTACCTGTGCACAGTCTTCAATTAAAATATTATGTGACCTTATTGAAGGAATGTAGAATTCCTGTTGTTAGTAAGATATAATTTCCCACAGCCACAAAAGCCCTTAAATTGTGGTGATAGTACTTCGGCTTCCCATGGCAAATTAGGAAAAATGAGTTTCCATACGATTTAGAGCCTTCAGTATGTATGTTTGCCTCTGGCTATTTTCAAGAAGTAGAAAAAAAATCTATCTTATTCTGACATAATTAAGATACTCTTGTGTGTGAAGATTTTAAACTTTAGACCATCAGAAGTGTCATTATCATACAGTTAAAGGAACAGAAGTGTCCAAGAGGCCACAATATTTATCTTCTCACATTTGATTGGGTAAGAAAGATCAGATTTTCTATTTCTGATCCCAGAGGCTTCAAACAAATGGCAAATGTGATAAGGAGACAGATCTGATCAAAAGAAGAGTGAGTTGTACACACAAAGTACCTCTGAGAGTGTGTGTGTGTGTTCCGGTATACCTGAAAATAACACTTGGGGTCAACACAGAACAGATACAGTATTTATCCATTCATTGAGCTTTATTGGAGAACTTGCTATGAGCCACTTGCTGCCTGGAGGAATTGCCAGTGAGCTCCTTTGAGCTGAAGGAGTCCCTCAGAAAATATACATGAAGAGGGGAGTCTGGGTGGCTCAGTCAGTTGAGTGTCTGACTCTTGGTTTCGGCTCAGGACACGATCTCACAGCTTCTTCGTGAATTCAAGCCCTGCAAGGAGCTCTGCGCTGGCAGCGTGAAGCTGCTTGAGATTCTCTCTCTCTGCCCCTCCCTCACTTGCGCTCTCTGTCTCTCTCAAAATAAATAAACTTAAAAAAAAGAAAAGAAAATACACACTAAGGATTTCGATGATGCTTTCTCTTTCTACACTTTCTATGGAAATCTATTCCAAATACCAGTAGACAATTTAATAATTGAAAGTATTTATTTTAAACCCATAAGGATCCATCAAGGATCAATAGTATCAGTCTGAGTAGAAACATAGGTATGTTGAATAAAGGTATTTCCTCCCTCTCTCTCTCTCTCTCTCTCTCTCTCTCTCTCTCTCTCCTCCTTTGCTGTTTCATTCTATTTTTACATTGATCAACCAACCACATTATAACAAATGTATAATATTTAATAAAAATTCACATGTAATATTTACTTTCACTATTCTTTAGTTTTTATTCAATAAGATTTTCTCTTCTAAAATTTATTATTCTTTTAACTGAGAAAAATCAAAGAACTCAAATTTTCATTTAGCCCTAAAGATATTTTTTGAATGCAGATTAAAAACCAAAATCATGAAAAAAAATCCAGATTTACACTTCAAAATTTTTTTTTACTTAAAACATATTCTTTAATTTTTTTAATGTTTCTTTATTTTTGAGAGAGACAGACAGACAGAGTTCAAGGGGGGGGGGGGGTGGGAGAGGCAGAGAGAGAGTGAGACACAGAATCTGAAGCAGGCTCCTGGCTCCAAGTTGTCAGCACAGAGCCCGACTTGGGGCTCAAACCCACAAACCATGAGATCATGGCCTGAGCTGAAGTCGGAAGCTAAATTCACTGAGCCACCCAAGTGCCCCTAGTTAATACATATTCAAAAGTCTCTTTCCATCTCGAAGGGTTCTCCCTAGTCCTGGGTAATATATTGGGGCTTTTTTTAGGCAGTATCTTCATGTTGTACATTTCTATGAAACAAGAAGACTATAAAACTAGACCTTGTTCTAGACCCATTTACCATCTTGTGTCATGACCTGTGAGAGTTTACACTTTTTGGTTAACATCTCAGATCTTAGATCAGCCTCATAGGACATAAGATAGGCGCTATAATTTTAAAATTTCTAGACAGTGACAGTGGTTAACACGCTGACAGTCTGTCCTTGGAAGGATGAAAATAGAGAATAGCTTGAGTATACAACCTCTTTTCTCAGTTACACTGACAAAACATATGATCTGAAATGTTTCTTAAACTCAGTTTCCTCACTTGTGAACTCATCCCTTAAGTTCCACATCAGAGTGCTATAAGATAGTGGTTAAAAAAAAATGCCTTGGAAAGAAATCAATGTATCCCAGACTCCTGATTTAGATATTTGTGAAGGGAACTATATTTTTTCATCTTTAATTTCATTTATTAAAGAGTTAATGGGGTGCCTGGGTGGCTCAGTCAGTTGCGTGCCCGACTTCGGCTGAGGTCATGATCTTGCAGTTTGTGAGTTCAAGTCCTCATGTTCAGACATGAACATGGGGCCTGCTTCAGATTCTGTGTCTCTCCATCTCTCGGCCCCTCCCCTGCTCATGCTCTGTGTCTCTCTGTCTCTCAATAACAAATAAACGTTAACAATTTTTTTTTAAAAAAGAGTTAAAAGAGGGGAACCTGGGTGGCTCAGTCAGTTACGCATCTGACTTCAGCTGAGGTCATGATCTCCCAGTTCATGGGTTCTGCCCCACATCAGGCTCGAGACCACTTAGGATCCTCTGTCTCCCTCTCTCTCTTCTCCTCCCCCTAATAGTGCATCCATGCAAATGCTCTCTCTTTCCTCTCAAAAATAAACATTAAAAAAAATAATTGAAAGAATATTGAAACAAATAATGGAATATGAAACTAAAATGATAGAGATGAGCAAAAAAATCAATATAAATTATCAAGAAGCAAATACTAATTAAAAAATTCAAATCATACTAAAAGCAAGTCATTAAGAGGGAGATAAAAATTTCAAATAAAGTAACGAGTAGGTTCTTAGATTGATAATATAGAGAAGGGTATCATATGAACACATTGGAAAAAAATATTTATTTATTTACTTTTAAATATTTATTTATTTATTTTGAGAGAGACAGAGACAGCATGAGCAGGGGAGGGGCAGAGAGAGAAGAGAAAGAATCCCAGACAAGCTCTGCACTGTCAGCACAGAGCTCGATGTGGGACTTGAACCCACAAAACTGTGAGGCCATGACCTGAGCCGAAACCAAAAGTTGGACACTTAACCAACTGAGCCACCCAGGCACCCATGGAAAAGTATTTAAATTTGGTGCTGTTTTGACTCAAAATTTGATTCCAATATATTTAATATAAAACTCCTAACATGCTACTACAGTAAGGACATTTAAAAAAAAACAGGTTAATGTATACACTGCCAATTTAAAGAGTGTCTAAGATTAGCCACTGCACAAGAAGTCTTATAGTATATGAAAGAAATTGGATACAGATTTTCCCAAATTGGATGAGAATTCTAAAATTAATATCTTATGACATTAAGAGTAAATTATAAAGCAAACTTTTTGAATCAAATACACTAGAGGAAAGGTTGAATTTTATTTTTATTCTCCTTATAGTCAGTGATACTACAAATTTCATCATGATCAAAGAGTGATTAAAAGCTATTAAGCCAAGGGACATCTGTGTGGCTCAGTGGATTAAGTCCAACTTTTGATTTTGGCTCAGGTCATGATCCCATGGTTCATGGGTTCCAGCCCCATGACGGGCTCTGCACTGGCAGTGTGGAGTCTGCCTAGGATTCTCTCTCTCTCTCTCTCTCTCTCTCTCTCTCTCTCTCTCTCTCTCTCTGCCTTTCCCCAGCCTCCCACCTCTCTCTCTCAACAAAACAAAACAAAAAAAACAAAAAACTATTAAGCCAAAAAATTTTTGAGAAAATTAAGTAAATGTATCAGGTGGTACACTAATGAAAATATATTATTTTTCCAGATTATGTAATGTTTGTTAAACATCAGCTTTTTATAGAAGTTATGCGTTTCAATTTGTTCTTACTTTAAAATCTTGTATTTTGTGTCTACTTTTGCAATTGGATTTTTCTTTTTCTTAAAAGGAGCCCTTCAAAATACAAGCTGCAGCCTCACACACCTGGATTTTCTCCTACTGGGAGTCAGGAAAGATTTTACTGGGGAAATTATTTCTAAACTGAGACCATAAAGTTATTGTAGGCATTAACTGGGTGAAGGAGAAGAGGTATGGAAGAGTGCCTCAGGCAAGAGGAACAGCAACAGGGGATTTTGGAGGAGAGAGTGCCCATAGCATGTTGGACAAACTGAATGCAGTCCATTATGATAGGGACATGGAGAACATGGAAAAGAAGAACATCAAATGTCGTTGTAACAAATGTGAACATACTACAACATGGATGAATCTCAAAAATCTATGCTAAGTGAAAGAAGCCAAACATAAAAGCCATATATTACATGATTCTATTTACATGAAGTACTCAGAACAGGCAGATGTATATAGTCAGAGAGCAGATTAATGGCTGCCACAGACTAGGGGATGGGAGAATGCAGAGTGACTGCTTAGTAAATATGGGGTTTCCTTTTGCGGTGATGAAATGTTCTAGAACCAGATAGTAGTAATGGTTGCACAATATATATTTTTAAATGGTTAAAATGAGGATCCCTGAGCAACTCAAATATCTAAAGTCCAAATAGAGAAGGTAATGCTGAGGAGAACAGTAGCCTGATGGGAGAGGAAACCTAAGGAACTGAACACCGTTCCTCGGAAAAGACCACTGAGGTTTGGAGTCCTGGGCAGGAGTGGTTGTGATAAAGTGGTGGAAATAACAAGTCTATTGGAGTTGACTGAGGAATGAATGGGAGGAGAATAAATGATGAAGTGAAGACAAGTGTTCCAAAAAGACCAAAGAGAAATGGGGAGAAGGACTGGTGTTCTCCAGGTTGCAGGAACACTAGCCATGTTTTGGGAGAAATAAGAATAGTGTGATTGGGGCCATAAAAAATGGCCAACAGAGAACACTGACTACTTAGGAGATGGTTTCAAAGAATGGAATGTGAAGTAGGTCTCTGGGTCCATACCGCCCAACATAAGTTAAGTCTGGGCTGTGTCATTATGTCTCAGACATCTCTGAAGAGGTGGTGATAACCTCCTGATTTATTTGAAGGTAACATTATTGTTAATAATCTGTCTGCCAGCTCACTGATTCATTAACTAGGATTCTGGGCTTTGCTTTATGCCCCTATTTGCTTTCTACACGTAGGGAGTGGAGAAAGCACAACTTCTAGGGCTGTCTCCTGCCAGAGAGGAAACGGCCTCAGAGCTAACACAGAAACTCACATTAACATGTGAAAAATTCTGTTGGTTTCTATCCAAATAAATAGGAGTATCACAAAACCCCCAAAACTGTTTGTCACTTATTAAAAAAGCCTTCTATTGGCAGAAAAACTTCTGGACCTCATTTTTTTCTACACAATAGCATGATGTTTCTGCTTTCTTTCCCCATCAATATGTGATTTAATGTAACAGGTACCACTGAAAACTCCAATGTTCATTTGACTGTAACAGCCAAGATTTGCTGATTTGAGCTGCTGAGAAAGGCATTCAGGGGGCCGGCATTCTGCCAACAGTTCTATGGTTTGGAAACACCCCCAAAATTAATCCTTACTCTATTTTCATTCAATAAGCGGCACTGCCAAAATACTGTTCATCTGCTAAAGCTAAGTACTCGTTGAAAGTCAGGGGTAAAATGGCAACCTGGAGAAATAAGAAAAGAATTGAAGTGAGATACACATCTGCCTGGATTGCATTTTTCACTTTTCTCAGCTAGCCTGCTCAATTCATAATAGGTTCATCGTTCACAACTGCTGAGCAGTGGGGATTCGGTGACATGGCAGTGGCTATGAAATTGAGGGAGTAAGGATGACACTACCTGTTTTGCTACCCCTGAAATGAATTATACCTGGGGAAAAAAGTGGGGGGAGGGTTTCTGCAAGAATTTAGCCCCCATCCTGTGCAGGATTACTTTCTGGGGTGAGGGAACAGAGCTATTCCCAAATCATAGGCTCTAAAGACCAACAATTCACTGTAAAAGTTAAATCTTGACCTAAAGCTCTTGACTTTTTAAATTCAATTAACAAAGGTTTCCCAGTGACATTACACTGAATTCGAGCACTACCACTTAATGCATTAATAGGACATATTGAGAGCCCAGGAGGGTAAAAAAAATAGAGATATTTTTTACCTAAAATAAGAGAAATATTAGAATTGAAAGGGGAGGGTAAAGAAGAGTTACTGTATATATTAATCTCACTCTGGATGGACTCAAAGAGATGAATTTTCCCTAAAGTTATAAAGTCTATAGGAGGCTTAGTTTGGGACTATTATAAAAAAATGACTTCTTAAATGTCAAAATTCTGTAAAAATGATATACCTTAATAATTAGTAAGTTACCTATCTGAGAAAATTTTCTAAATATTATTAGATTGTTGATTACTTTGAATAGGATACAAACACAGTAATTTTATTCTTTCTCATAAATCTCCTCCTTTGACCTGCTTTGTCAACTGTTTTATTCCCACTCCTGGATAAAGCCTCATGAAAATACCTTTGCATTGCTGGGGCACCTGGGTGGCTCAGGTGGTTGAGCGTCCAACTCTTGGTTTCAGCTCAGGTCTTGATCTCACAGTTTGTGGGTTTGAGCCCAGCAAGGGGCTCTGCGCTGTCGGTACAGTACCTACTTGGGATTCTCTCTCTCCCTCTCTCTCTCTGCCCCTCCCCCACATGCCGTACTTGCACTCTCTCTCTCTCTCTCTCTCAAAATAAATAAACTTTAAAAAAAAAAAAAAAGGAAATACCATTGCATTGTTAAGAAGACCCCACCCAGTTGATTTCAAAGCTTTAATCTCTTATCTAATTTAAACTTTTCCCCCTCCACAGCTCAGAAGCTTGCAGTGGAGGGAGGAGGCTGGCTGGCTTCTTCACTGCCCTACAGTTCCTCTTGTGCTCAGTAGACTTCTTTGGCCCCTCTAGGGTTATTACTGAGGGAGAAAGTGTAGGTGAAATACAGACATCATACTTGATTAGGACATTCATCACCTGGTTTCAGGTGGCTATTTGTGTGTACCAAACAGCAAAACATTGTTTGAGCTAGAGTGACATTCCATGTGAATGGCTATCACGTTTTTAAGATTGTTAAAAAATAAAATGTGGAATTTCTCTGTAGAAGAGTTGTTAGAAGAGTGAGAACAATGTAGTTTTGATGATTAAACTCCTTCAGCATTTGTTGATCAAGAGGCTTAGATGAAAACAGAAATGTGGGGGGAAGAAATTTAGTCCATTAGGAATATACTAAAAATAACATTTACTGATATTATATTCACTTTGTCTAACTAATTGTCATTACCTAAATTGGGTTGTGATTTGCTAAAATAATATTCAGGAAGTATTTGTCATGAGTACCTCCAACATGCAAACATAATTTTTAGAGAATTGTAGTACATTGTTAAACTTGAATAACCTTTTATAAAAATTCACAGCATGCTGTACATACAAGTATTGTCTACATTTTGCTCATTATAAGATTCCCTTTCTACGTATTTCAAGAGAATCTTGCTCCCTTTCCTATGAGAAGCAATTTCAAACCACGGAAAATCAATCCTTCAACCCACCCTACACTCCTGATACGAACACACAGAAAGGATAATTACTGAGAATTCCTCCTATCATGGTTCATATGGTTCTAGCTTCCATTTTAAGTAATGGTCTAGAAAAGTCAACACACTGATAGACATGTATGAAACATGACATGTATGATAGACTAAATGAAACACTTTGACCAAGAACTTTGCTGGTGAAAACATTTGATTCATCTGTTAACAAAGTAAAATGGTCATTTATTCAAGCCTTTATATAGAAAAAGAGATACATTGTGTAGAAATTCTTATTTCCTACATTCCAAATGAAATAACTGAATTTGTCCAACTGGAATCATTTCCATGAAGTTGTAGTAATTAACAAACAGTAACAGTCAGTTACTAAAGATTGGTCACATTTAAGTACTGTGTCTCCTAGCTCAGAATCAGCTGTGTCCTTCATGCTACCACCACATAGAGGATTCAGTTCCTATATTTCAAATGTCCCAAATCTTACAGAGATACATAATGGTCCATATGTGGAAAGGAAGCCCACCAATCTGTAGAATGATGATTCCAGGGACTGAATATAGAATCTCATGGGCAGTGAGTCTTAGGTCCAGTTCTGACAAAGATTCATGCATGGTATGGCATAGGGAAAGTTGCTTCACCTCTTTGGAGATCAGAATCTTTATCTAAAAAGGAAGTTGGCCAATCATTCCTAAGGATCCTTGTGACTCTAACATTGAACAACTCCAGGAATAAGAGTAAATTTTTTGTACTATTACCAATCAGGAAAATTCCCTGGAGGGATATAAACTAGAGAAAAAAGACAGAAAAAAAGCTGAGCAGAATTGTACAGGTTGGCCTTAGAGTTGAAGGAAAAAGCACGCTTCTTTGTGATTTCTAGACAAATGGGCCAAAGTCCTGACATTTATTTGAAAACACCTAAGCCCCTCCAATACTATGGTCAGTCTCAGGCTGGAGTTTTTCTTACAAGTATAATTGAAATTATTAAGTTTTACATTCTTTGACTAAGACTCAGATATCTTTTTTACTAAACATTTTTAGGGATATAGACAAAATGTGACTTCAAAACCCTTTCGCTCCAGAAGAATGTATCCAAACCAAAAAAAAAAAAAAAAAATCTTGATTTTAAAGACAAAAAATGTATGCAGAATGGTTCATTCTGCTTAAAATGTCTTTCTACCACAAATGAATATATTACACTGAGGTAAGCTATATAAAACATGAACAGAAGATTTTCTTTTGAAAAAATTATGTACTTAAACTTTGGTGATCTAGTCATAGTTAATAGAAATCTGTAAATATATATACCATGTTCTTAATTAACTGAGCACATTATATTCCATCTCTTGTTATAACTCTTCTCACCATAGGAAGAAATATTGTTTTGAAATAGAAAAAAAATTTAATCTAGAAAGATGGCAATGATTATTTTCCACAGTTGCTGATGTGATACTAAGAGTAAGTAGTAAGTAAGAATCTGGTCAAGAAAGAGAGTGAGTTATTGTGGAGATGACGGCTTTAGTAATTATCATGCAAAAGGGTATGATCTGTTGCTCTGAATATCTTTAAGAATTAGAAAACTATGTTATTTGCAGTGATGTGGATGGAGCTTAGAGTATAATGCTAAGTGAAATAAGTCAGTCAGAGAAAGACAAATACCCTATGATTTCATTCATATGTGGAATTTAAGAAACAAAACAAATGAACAAAGGAAGGAGAGAGAGAGAGAGAGACTGAGAAACAGACTCCTAACTACAGAGAACAACCTGATGGCTACCAGAGAGGAGGTGGGTGGGGGGATGGGTAAAATAGGTGAAGGGGATTAAGAGTACATTTATCATGATGAGCACCGAGTAATGTATAAAATCGTTGAATCACTATATCGTACACCTGAAACTAATGTAACACTATGCTAACTATACTGGAATTAAAACTTAAAAACTTAATAAAATTTTAAAAATTTCTTTATCAATAAAAAAACAATTAGAAAACTATGTACTGGGTCAGGTGCAATGCCATCTGGAGATGGAAGTATTTAAGCACGACTATATCTTTATGGCCTAAAGATTCTATGTTAGGTGGAATTGAAATATAAAATAATTTGGATTTGCTCTGAAAGCAGATTCTAGGGGGTGAATAAATGGTACATTCTCCAGTTCACCGACTGCCTAAAAGATTCATCTCCCTCCAGCTCTACACTGCTTGTCAGATGCTCAAAGGGGAGTAAAGAATAACTGAGCTAACGAAGCAAGAGATGTTCTATTTTAATATATGTGACCACTAACAGATTCCAAACTGATATTTCTTTTTCAAAGAATGATTTAAAAGGAAATCAGGTAGCATCAAACAACATTTTTAGCAAATGATTCTCCTCTATATTACCTTTCACCAGCTCATTCTCTTGCCCCCATTCCCTCAACCCCCTCAAAACACACCCCAAATCGAAACCACTGGCGCCTTCTCACAGAGGAGAAATGTGTATGCTGCACAGGTGTACTGCTGTCTTTGGGATTTGAATCACCCAAACTATCTGAGTTCATTACATCAACTAATGTAACCTAATTCCTTTAAAAGAGATGTCTGGCTGTGAAGAATTTTGAATGGATATTTAAAGCTTTCCTTAGCCCCTGGAGAGGATTTGAAATTAGGCAGATATTTTTTGCCTAAGAAAAGCAGTGTATCTTTGGAAATTCAACATTTCCATGTTCTTTACTCATCTTTTTTCTGTATTGTTTTAACATGTTGGACCTTTTATAGAATCCCTTAATAGTGTAGATATGAAACTTTCATTAAAAACAGAAGGGAAGATAGTACTTTGCCAGTAAATCACGTTATAACTTCTATCCCCAGAAACTTAAGATATCCTCCACCAGGCAAAGTCAGTTCTATAAAGCGATTTTTCCCAATTATTTTCTCACAAAGAGTAGGTGATCTCAGTGGTTTCCTGAGCTCTTTTCTGCTGGCTATCTCCAAGTGTTGCTATCAGCTCTATGAATCTGTTTTCTGGTGCACAGATGGTAGGAGTGATTGTTTTGAAAACAATTTCTTGCATGGCCACCCCTCCAAAACCACCCAAAGCAAAATTTATCCCATACTTCTGTATTTACACATTGAGAAAAATCTCCAGAGTTACAAGGATTTATGATATTACCAGCATGTTTTTTGCATAGTGGAGTCAAGCCATCCTAAATATTGCTTAAAACATTTTAATTTGTCTAGCCATGACTGGACTGGAAAATTAGAGCAATGGCCTGGACACTGAACAAAGGAAACAGTATCATTAACATACAATAATTCTATAATTCTGTCCACTAAAACAAATGCATTTTTATGGTACTCAAAATGAAAACCTGCCATGTTGGCAGAGAAGTTGGTGAGAATGAACATGAGCGTAAACACGTATCTAGTAAAGATAACTATGGGACTCATCTTGTGAAAATTCCAAACGTGGAATAGGGTTAAATCATAAACACAACTCAGGAGATTCAATTAAAGATAACAGGACATACTTATGTACCCGTAATAAAAAGGGCACAGCTCAGTGAGCTAAGGGGAAGAATGTCAAGTTTAACTTAGCAATCCATGTTTATAATATTCTAAGAATACAGAAAATTTAAAGGGCATATCTTTCCTTAAGAAATCCTAACTAATGGGTGGGAGAAGTAGACTGGTGGAAAGTTTTACAGAAAAAGCATTAATGCATTCAGGAAAAACTCACCAATATATAAAGTATAATATCTGATCATACATAGGAGCCATGAAATAATAGGTCAAGAAAAAGTAAATAAATGTCCCATTCAAGCAAAATGACTGGAAAACAGCCAAAGGCAAACAATAACCCTCATTAATATATGATGTTCATGTGTTCATTTTGAGGGGCTATCAAGGACAGCACCTTTGAGGATATCTGGGCATCTGCTGTTTCGCAAAGCTTCAGGTCAGTTGCCATCTGCTGTGAAGAATGCAAAGATGAGGTTTCTTGAAAATGCTAAGTGACAGTTTGGTGGGGCCGATTTTAGAGCTCTGAATGAATATAATTTCCGGCCATCACAAGCATTCAAATGAAATAATTACCTCAGTTTCTGTCTTACTCTAAATCTTGGAGGTTGTGGGCAGTTAGCACATTTTTTGTTGCAAGCGACAAAATGCAAGTAAAACCAAGCTTAGGCAAAAATATTTATCAGCTCATATAACAGAGATCTCAAGGGGTAGAACTGGATTTAGGCAAAACTGTACACATAGATTTCTTGGTATCTCAAATCCAGTTCTCTTTGCTTAATTTTGTTCTGCATGTGGGTTCTCTCCTCTGGGAAGGCAAGGTGATTGCTGATAGATGTAGTCCCCAAATTTTCTAACTTAGCATCAGCTTCCCCTGCCCACCCGAATATAATGAGAGAGGTATAATTCAGTTTTAACTTCCTTTAATTTAGCCTAGCTTCACCTCCACAACTGCACAAAGCAAGAAAAATATACCTCTTCCAAGAAAGGAGTGCTGCCAGTTGAAAACAATAGGTCCACTAGAGTAAGTCTAATGGACCTAAGCCACTTTCAGGACACCTCTTCAGGGAACTAGTATCAAGCACAGGCTCAGCATGATTACGTCAATATCTCTTCAGAAGAGAGTGGCAAATCAATGCCCCTAACACACGCACCTACACACACACACATGGACACACGTGCACATGCACATGAGTAGGAAATCCCTTGTATAACTGGGCAGGCCACAGTGAACTGTGATTCTCAACAAGATTACCCTTCCCTCCTACTCCACCTTCCTACTTCAACAAGTGAGAAGAGGTGACAAGCAGCCCTGCAACCATACCTATTTTCCTCACAATAATATCTGTACTTACAGGGAAATGTAGAATTCTAAAATTCAACAGTAAGAGTAATTTTGGTCTATTGGTGATTAAAGAGAAAAGTGAAAATGTTATACCTAGCGGTCAATTGTGGAATTTGAAATTCAACCTCTATGAAACTGAAGGGCAGAGTGGACCCACATTCCACATGAAGAACTTTAGATGGCAAGGTCCCAACACTGCTGCTCCACATTTTCAGTTTCCTTTGGGGCCAGATTCTTCCATGCCTTTTCCTAGCCCACAGACAGCTAGTAGAAGCTTTAGCAAACCTATGCATTCAAACAAAGACATTTTTTACCAATGACCTATGATCCCAACAGGTTTACCAGCCAGTTCAGAGAAGGATTTAGATTTGGAATATTTACTTTGAGTCCATCTAATCCAACCAAATGCCATCGAATCTGGCTAGCTAGAAAATCGGCTTCCAGGAAAGATTTGTCTAGCTCAACTATCTGTGGAAAATACCCTGGAAATAGTGCATCTCTAATCAGGATAACAGAACATATCCTTCTGTGTATCCTAGTTCAGGACCATAATGGATATTTTCAATACTCAGCAGTTAGTAGAGTTTTAGGTTAGTGCAAATTCAGTTCTGAGATATGCTCAATTTTTATTCTATTTTGTCTAAGATAATTTCTATCCATTTATGTTCTACCTAATTTCCCTCTTAAATGTCACTCCACGCCAGCTTATTTTTTGAGAGGAATTTTTCAAATTAAACTTCTCATTCAGTACTAGTGTAGCTATTCTGTAGCTATGCCTCTACTATTAGTACACAATTCGAAATTAAAATTTACTATCAGAATCAGTACAAGAATACCCAACACCACCAATTCTCATTAAAAATCCCTGAATGGATCAAAAACAAAAAAGAATACAAAAAGCAACCTGTCTATAGATAAAGTGCAAAAGGAAAACAATTATATAAAAACTAACAAAGGTTTACTTCATGTACTGGGGAAAATTAATTCTACAACAAAAGTACCCTCAAAATTCACCTTGATAAATGTTTTATTGTGTGGATGAAGAAGGCTTTCTTTGTTACTTATAATACATTAGATTTCAGAAAGGAAGAAGACAGTAATGCCTATATGAGGAATTTAACCTGTGTGTGTGTGTATGTGTGTTCATGTATGCCCACATGTGTGTATCTGTCTGCTTTTGCCAATTTTGGCTTATGATATCCTACAAAAATACTATGAGGCAGAGAAGGCTTTTTCTGTGAGAATTTGGCAAAATCAGAGGTAAGTTGATGGTCCTATTCTTGGGATTCAGTGAGGCATAATCTAAAGTTTTCCACTTTCTAATAAGGCAGTTTTGGAGTGAAATCTGTTATACTTCATACAAACTACACATTCTCATCAAGTTACTTAAGCTCTCTGAACTTTAGTACCTTCAACTGCAAAACAGAGATAAAACTTAACTGATGGTGGTGTTGCAAAAATGGAATACATTAATGCCTTTATGGTGGTTAGCTCATTTTAAATAAATTACTACTATTACTCTTAGAATTGGCAGAGAGCTCATTTAGTTCTTTTAGTCCAACTTTTGACCCAAGGCAGGAATTACCCACATAAAAATTTCCTGACAGATGATCTTATAACCTCCAGTGAAGAAGAACTCAGTGTCTCAAATGTAGCCACTCCATTTATAGAAGTATTTCCTTATAATAACCCTCCAAACTACCTCCCTCTAACTCATATCCATAACCCTAATTCAGTCCTCTAACATTAAATAAATAATATACTTAATCCCTTCCCTTTATGATAATTCTTAAAATATTTGAAGACTATCAAATTGGAGAAATTATTAGAGCATTAACTGCCCTAATGAGAAAGTCTTTTCTTAGTAAAACTAAATATTTTTATGCCACTGTTTCAAGACCTTTGGACATCCTGGTTGTTCTTCTTTGGATGTATTCTAGTTGACAAAGTATTTTATTTTTGTAATTATAGTATCTTCTCTGTAATACAGTGACTGATTAAACATTTTCTTCTTTCTTTTAGTGACTGCACTTAAAAATTTTTGATTTTCATAATTAATGAAGTCTGTGTTATCCACCTTGAAAAACCCACACAAGTTGGAATATTTTAACTCTATCTCCCTTCAAAGCATCATGCTTTTATCTGTATTTCAGTTCTATATTTTCTTAAGCCCACATATTAGGCATTATTATTTTAAAAAACATTTTGTTTTAACCTTTATTTATTTTTGACAGAGAGAGAGACAGAGTGCAAGCAAGGGAAGAACAGAGAGAGAGGGAGACACAGAATGCTCCAGGCTCTGAGCTGTCAGCACAGAGCCCGATGCAGGGCTCAAACTCATGAACTGTGAGATCATGACCTGAGCCAAAGTCAGACACCCAACGGACTGAGCCACCCAGGCGCCCCATTAGGCATTATTATTGTTGTTGATTTAAACAGTCAGTGTTTCATGGAGTTTTCTGTTCTCCCCATTCATTTTGCATGTCAGACACCCTTTCCATGACATTTCCTTTCTGGAAATACAACCTTTAGAGATGCCTTTAGTGGTGTTCTATCGATAGTGTAATCTCTCTGTTTCTGTTTTTCTGAATATGTTCTTAAAAGATAACTTTAACAAACAATGAGCATTTGCTGTCAGTATTTTGAAGACAGTATTCCACCATCTTCTGTCTTCTACTGTTGCACTTAAAATGACTGCTGTCAACCCACTTAGAATCTTCTTAAAAAACTTCTCTTGTCTCTGATATTCTGTAGTTTGACTGTGATGTGTATGGGTATAAATTTCCCTTTATTTATCTTGCTTGGCCTTTTTTGGGGATTCCTAAAGCTATTGACTGATGCCTTTTTCAATTCTGGAAAATCCTCAGCCATTGTATCTTCACATATTTAATCTCCCTCACCTTATTTAATAGGTCTTTCTGATATTCCAAATTAGATATATATTAAACATTTTGGTTTTCCCCTTTTGTTTTAACCCTTTTTCATGTCTTCTCTCACTTTGCTTTTCTGTTACATTCTGAGAAATTTTTTCAGCTCTGTTTTGCAATTTACTAATCTCCCTATACCTAATCTGCCATTTACACTTTCAAT
Source organism: Felis catus (assembly GCF_018350175.1). NCBI lineage: Eukaryota > Metazoa > Chordata > Mammalia > Carnivora > Felidae > Felis > Felis catus. Next base: position 145,840,148 of record NC_058368.1, on the reverse strand, counting down.
GAGTATTTTATTCACTTATTTTTTTTAATTTAGTTAGCTTCTAGAGGTTCCACTTCCTTCCTTTTTTATTCTTTTCATATTAAATTCTACCTTTCATTTCTTTAAACATACCAAATATGTATCTAGAATACCAAAAAGTATAACATAATGGTTGGAAGCAGGGCTCTGCTGTTAGACTGTTCAGGTTCAAATACCAACTTTACTACCAAAGCTTTATGGGTCTGGTTCTGCTGTTTGTTATTTCTGCTGATTCTCCCTCATAGTAATTACATTGCTTGTTATTTCTGCTTGTGATTACTCATGCAATGAGAATTTACCTATGGAAGTTCTATGAGAGTTGAGTAAAGAGCAGATTCCTCCAGAGAAAATGTTCATTTCCTTCTGACTGGTGCCTGGAGGTTCTACTAATTTGTGGTTATGTTAAAATAGTTCCTCAGAATGGAGTTTTTTTTTTTCTGATAGCACGTATTATCTGGCTTTAAACTTTAAACTCAGGTGAGGTAAGCCATTAGATATGAATCATCAGAGGTAACACTTTCCCTACTGCCCTGGTTGTCTTGACATCTCCCTCCATAAAGTAAAATTTTAAGTTAATTGTTTCACTGAAGGTACAGTCTATTACATTTTTGTCATGTGAAAGACACTTTAAACTATAATTTTATTACTTAGCATATCAATCATCTGTATCAAATTTGTAATATTTATTAATGTCGTCCTCCAAAGCACAGACAAAAACATTGACACTTCTGTTTCGGTCATGGCTAATTATCACTAGATGCCCATTAGACACCCAAATTAGCCTTTATATAAATCACATCAATAATTACTTTCTTTTCTACTGAATAATTCCCACAACAGATCAAGAGGCTATTATTCTGGGCATCATTAAACACACACACACACACACACACACACACGCAAACAAAAAAACCTCTTGGGACCTCATACCCCATTTCTCTCCTTTCCTTTATAGCAAAAGTCTGTGAAAGCATTATTTTATACCTGTTGTTCTCAACTGATTTGTTCACATTACATCTTAAATCTATTATAATATAATGAACTTTTCCCCTCTCTCTTCCACGGAAGTTGCTTTTATGAAAATCATGCATAATCTCCACCTTGTTAATGCACTGTTTTCATTGACCTATCAACTGACTAACAGAGTTTATCCCTTAGTCTTGGATACTACTGTGACCTGGTTTTTTCTAGCTCTCTGCTGAGAGAGAGTCTCCTTTGATGATTCTTCTGCATCTCCCTGACCTCTGGTGGTAGGCATTGTAAAACAGAGATTTGGGTGTTGATCCTTAATCAAATTATAAAACATTAATTTCATTACTTCTACCATAAGCCAAAGACAATATATAGATTCCGAGGTTTTTCACTATTTTATCTCATGTACTTTTAATGATAACCCAACAAACTAAGTTTTATCAACCCAGTTAATGAATGTTAGCAGATAATTTTGAGCCCTTTTGCAAGCATATGGTTATCAATTTACCAAGAACAAGTCTTTTTTCCAGGCAAATCTGATCTCCTTTATTGCTAGGTATTTTTGATGTAGAGATCAGAGGAATATTACAGATATAATTAACTGTGTTTTCATCAAGTTTTCACACACTCACTCCTGACATTTTTAGAGAACAAACACTTAAATGGCTAAGAAGTTGAAAAACCAAATGCAATAAGTGCTGATGAATGGATATAAATGAAAAACAGAAGGGGGTCTCTAGTGCCATTCTGTGGGTATGTCCTCGCTTTGTTCATTAATTGGTTGATTACTTAAACAAATATTTATTGAGTGCCTATTTCTAGGCACTGTGGTTTTTTAAATAATTTTTTAAGTTTATTTATTCATTTTGAGAGAGAGAGAGAGAGAGAGAGAGAGCGCGCACTCAGATGAGCAGGGTAGGGGCAGAGAGAGCGGGGAAAGAGAGAATCCCAAGCAGGCTCCATATTGCCAGCAAAAATCTAGGCACTATGTTAAGTGCTAGGTATATATAGCTATGAACACATAAAAAAGAAATTTCTGGCTTTAAACTTCCCCACATTACAGTGGGAGAGACAGGCAATAAATAAAATATATCATACATTAGACAGTAATAAGTATCAAGGATAATAAAAGCAGAAAAGGGTTGTAAGAAGCATGTGTGTGAGGGAGTAATTACAGATAGAGTGGCTTGCATAGGACTTAGTATTATAATACATGTAGGTAAAGAATTGAAGGGAGGGAGGGTGAGACAGAGCTTACTATTGCTTTGCTCACCACTGTACCACTTATCATAATGGCTAGCACAAACTGGTGCTTAGTAATATTTTTGAATAAATGAACAAATAAGTGACATTTGTCTACAAAGGCCTTCATCCTATTAACCATATTAGAAACTTACGAGTCATTTCCTATAGAACAAAGTCATCTGGCTTTTATTGTTCACTTGTACTTTCGAATGACTCCACAGAGCCACAAAGTGAAGGAAGTAGTAATTCTTCTTCCACACCTGCTCTTGGAGTATCGTCTGTTATGTTGTTATTTCCCTTTGTCCTAAAGATGGTTTGAGAAAGGACCCTGAATGCTTTGTTAAGAGCATGTGTTAGCTGGGGGGGGGGGGGGGGGGGGGGGGAGGGAAGGGTGTGATATACCTTACAGCATGATTCAATAGTAGTGCTTTTATTCTTTTTGAGATTCTGTAGCTATGTCCTGTAGTGATTTGATGTGTAGGCAGTCCTGAGGGATTTTTGGAGGAGGCAGGGGAGGGGAGGATGAAAGAGGTCTTACTGACTCTACACGTAAAATACAACCAAACCAATAACGTCTTTTGAAACAGGGTAAAACAAATATCTCCAATGAATTTCAAAATGTCCTTTAATATTGATAAGATTTTGTCTCAAGTGTTTCACCAAGGTTTCTCAAGCTCACATTTTTTTTTTTAAAAACAGCCTGGATTTCCCCAGGAGAGCTGACATGTCCCTGACACTCTTTGTCTCCTTGTCTAGCTCACTGGCAGTACACTCAGCAGGCCCTCTCATTCTTTCTTCTTTGGACTGCTTGAAATGGTAAAAAATTGAAAATGTGAAAAAAAGCTGTTATGACTACTTCTATAACAGCAGCAGCCTTTAGGGAATTATCTTCCATTTCTTGTAATTAAATTGCTTGTGATTTTTTTTTAAATACACTTACATCATGCTAACCTGCCAAAACAAATCCAACCAAGTTAAATTTTCCTAAAAGACTGACTAAAGATGAAAAGTCAGCAATCCCCAAGCAGGACAAAAGTGACTGAGTTGGCCATGTTGTCTTCCAGAGCTTTACCCAAACCAGCAGAGACTAAGTTGATCCTAAACTGGAGAGAAACAAACCATACAGGTCCTAACACCAATCTATAAGGGCACCGTTCTTCCTGCTTTTTAACATGTCATATGGTCAAAGAACATAAAGGGCTCTTTTCCCTTTAACATATTTATATCCAAGTGATAAATGGTCATTACCCTATTTTATTTCTCACTTTTCTATATCAAACTCCTAAAGAATTAAACAAAAAATAAATGGAAACAGTAGAGTGTGGTCTCTTGCCTAAGGCAGACATTATTAGTCTAAGAATTAGTTTTTAGTGAAACCACCCTATCCATTCCCTATTAGTCCTGACATTCCAATGCCCATCAGCAAAATATAGTCCATAGATAATATGTGTGCTCACCTATTTGTGGCAAAGCATGTTGAGACCTCTGACAGAAATAAATGTTTTTAAAGCCAAAATATTCAAAACTATGTAAACCTTTAAGTTCAGCTCTTCTAAATAAGAATTAGTATTCATTAGAAGGTCTGGAATGAAGTTTAGTTTTGTAATGTCCCTTTCTGGACAATTTATACATTCAAAAAGCACAATTTATGAACACAAAAGTTAATATACTAAGTAATCATCATAGTACATCTCCTTAGGAACACTATTAGGTAAATATATTGTTGGCCCAGCATATTTGTTTTATGTACCTGAAGTCCATAAATGTTCTTCCTTGTTCTATAAATTGTTTCTTTTTACCAATTTGGGTTTCTTTCTCAATAAATGAGAGTTTTAGGTGCAATACTAACATTAATATTTTCTACACACTTACGCACTTTTTTTCCATTGATGTAGTCAGAAGTATATTATCAATTTCCACAAAGAAAAGTCAAACAGCCTAAACAATGTCAACAATATCACCAAAATTTGGGTAAAGTTATTTCTATTTCACAAGCTAGATGAGGTAAACACTTCAAAACCTACCAGAACATTGAATCATTTATTGCCCTCAGACTTGATTTTTTAATTTTGATTTTAATATATTTGTTTGGAAATTAAACTCTGTTCTTTACCAAGGAACATAGAAGGAAGGGAGGATGTGGGGGAGTAAAGCTTTTAGAGATAATCTGCCAGAATCACTTCATCACTCCTTGAGTGAATTTCTCTAAATTCTCTGTTCTGCCTTTAACTACCTCTGTGATTTTGGCCAGGTTATTTGTTCATGAAATTCTGATCCGTATGATGATGGGATTCATCAATGTACTATCCACGGTTGCTTTCAGCTTCAATGGAAGCTAAATTTGTCTATGTTGTTCTTTAATGAGTTGACATTCAAAGAACTGACAGACCTAAGCAAGCCAGGTTTCTGATCCTACTCTATCCCAAACATGCCAAAGTTTTTAATCACTGACAGATACATGGCTCCTTCTGAGTGAAAATTCTCTGTTTAGAGCTTTCCAGGCACAGCCTCATGGAACCCAACGTGGACAGTAACTGAATGGTCACTTGGTCCACAGGTAGGAATCCAGACACTGGTTATGACCTGTTGCAGCTAAAAGAGCATGACCAGTAAGAATGTCTGAATACTTGGAAAATTTGAAGCATATGGAGAAAATATTTCAAGTATTCATTTAATTTAGAGATGTATACTCATTACAAGAAGCTTAAGAAATTTAAAACAATTTTATCCAAAGATTAGGGAAGTCTTTCTTCCTTACTTGTACTACCTTAGACTTCTTGGAATTAGCTATCAAATAAAAGGTTTGGAATTCTGAGACAGACATTTTTAGAAGATTAATTCAAAAGCCCCCAACCACGTTTTTTTTTACTCAAGATAATATTGAAAAATAATGAGTTATTCATCACAAGGCTTGTGATTAGTCACAGTCCTTTGTGGTGAGAGTTTCCTCAATGGCTATTTTAGAAGTGTGAGTACAGACTGAACACATCCCTACCTTAGGAGAGTCAAGCTTAGACATGGCCTAAAATGGGTTCTCTTATTTGGAATGACCTGCCTTCCTCTTTCAGACCCAAGATGACCAACAGAAATTATTTCAATTATATCTTCTCCTCTCCCATTTGAAGCATGAAGAGGTGACCTTCCAAAGAGAAATTATAAAGTAACAATATAAAAATTTTCATGACAAGATGTAAAAACTGTCTTTACTATAAACTCCCATTTTCTGAGGCAATCAGTGATTTTCTGATCAGACACTTAAAACCAAAAGAGACAAGTTAAAGTAACTCTAAAATCAATAATCTAGGGGTACTTTAATGAGGGAAAATTGAAAAATCATGGACTTAGATGGTCATTAAAGAACTAATTGTTTCCTTTGCCTGCAAACTTATGCCATATAAAATGGACGACTGTTGTTCCTATTCTGAGAACACTCTGGTGAGAGTATTCCCAGTGAGTGTAAAAGCTTCCCAAATCATGGTAATTGAAGTGGTCTGGGAAGTGGTCCGGAAGGTCATCTGCCTTCTCATTTCCATAGCTCAGGCTTCCTCCTGCCTAATCCCAAAATGTAGGTCAAGTTGACCTCAGAGGGGAGAGACTCATCTATGACAACTCTGGGGCTTTGGTCCCAATGCAGAGTTCATCAGTTAAGAACTCAAGGGTTCAAGGCAGAATCCAGAATTACCCTTTGTGGGAAGAGAATTTCCTCCATTGCTTCCTTGATTCACTCAGTCAACAGTTGATTGTGAAGTTCTTACAATTTTCCAAACATTGCTCGGAGCACAGCGGGTATAAGATAGTAAGATCTCTGCTATTACAGCTCTTACATTCAACATGTGGATAAAAAAAGAAAAAACAAACAAATGAATACATGAAAATATGTAGAGAATAACACTTATGAGGGCTGGATGTCTTCTTCAGGTTATGATGTTGACCTTTTAAGAGGTCAGGGGCTGAAATAAGAGAAAGGCAGACAAGAAAGTTTTAAAATATGCCATTTGTGTGTGTGTGTGTGTGTGTGTGTGTGTGTGTGTGTGTGATGTGGTGTTGTGTTTGAGGACCTGTGCCCCAGTGCCTATTTCTAGAGCATCACCTGAGAGCTCCAGGGCAGGTAAGACCAGCAGGCCAGACTCTTCCCCACAGACACAAATCTGTATATGTCACTAAGATGCCCCTGGCTGCTGTAGATCCCAGAGGAGTAGGGACATGTGAACAAATGGCTCTTGGCTGGCTGCACACTTGGTGCTCTAAAAGCCTGAATCTAGACTCTCAGGAAGAGGGAGTAAAACAGCACCATTGTCCACTGAAGATAGAGAGGGTACAAAATACCTCTCTAGTTTCTATTTGGTGCCAAACCACCTCGGAAAAAGTAAACGACCTAGGGAATGAAAAGTTGTTCCTTCATTTTCTAGGGTAATCATTTATAATCCCCCATATTAAGGGGCCTACTTTATTATTCCACAACTAAGTTAATTTCAAAATCTTTTCTCCACAGTGTTCCTAATTAGAAGCAGATGTGGGAACCACCTCAGTACCAGGAGAACCCCTCTCTCCTATCTCTCGCAACCTCTGTCTGTTGCAAATAAGCCAAATTTAAACCAGCAATCATGCATGTTTCCAATCAGTCCTCCAACTTTCTCCCCATGGAAGTAACTCCTTGGCTTTGCACAAGGAAAGGAAATGTTTCCTTCAAAAAGCAATGCCAGGACAGGGAGCAGCTTATTCTCACGATATTTAACAGGCTAACCATCCAGTGCAGTGAGAAAAAAAAAAAAAAAACAGTGCAGGAGCAGCCAGAAAAAGACAGCAGAGGCCCCATGCCAGCAGAAACAATGAGAAAGACAGAATAGGACTGGGGAAAGCATTTATAAAGTTTGAGAACATAAAGCTTATCTTCCTAGAAGCCCACCCTTTTGTGGATCCATAAGGAAGTATATTCATGGTGAGAGGTGCTATCTCTCTTTCATCTGATACAGAAGTAATATTCTGAAATCCACGGAGGTAAGGTTTAGCTTTTGTGATATGTGGAAGAGAGAGCATCACTCTAGTGCAGCCAAAAGACAAAAATGTCCTTCATGTGTTTTATGCCAACTCTCCCTCCTGTGTAGTAAGAAAAGGTAAGTATCTTGCCATACCATGAAAATTAAGAAAATTCCATGATTGCCCAAAGAAGAGGTCCCCATAAACGAAATCTGTTTGGGAGGGAAAGAAAAGAAAAATGTAGGATATTGCCATTCTCCCTCACAGCCTCACTTATACTTTTTCTCGATCTGCCCCCTTAAATGCTTCTCAGCATTCTTAGGAAATGGATGCACTCATTTGTGAAAAACGTTGAGCTATTAGAGGCATCTGGACAGTCTGTAGAAGAAATAGCCTACATGAAAATACTGTTGTTGACATTGGCTTTTCTTTGGCATTTTTAAATACACATGCAAGAAAGGGTGACTTGTGAAACTGTTAGAGGCAGTTTCACTGTGGGCAGAGTCTTCATCAACAGTAATTAACACTAAGCTGACCTTCCATTTAACAGCATTTCATTGGAAAAACCATCGGTTCAGCTGTGTGTGCTTGTCTCTTTCTGACAGCATTTCTCAGAGCAAAGTAGCAGCATCCATAGTAACATTCAAAACACGAAGGGGCTGGTAGTTAACTTAATAAAACTCCTGAACACACAAATAGCTAATAGTGTCTAACTGACAGAACAGTGAGTAGCTGACAGTTCTGGGAATTAAACTGAATGTTTATTTTAATCTGTTTAATTTAAAATTGGTACAACATTTTATTGTACGGTAAGTTTATATAAATTTTTTAGAGGTTGGTTAAGTTACATGCTTGTTTTTAGATGGGAATTTTAAAACATTTATCACATGTAGCTTCTTAAGATATTTTCAATTTTCCTAAAGCACTGCAGAAAACAGTTTAATGCAATAAACATAAGTCAACAGACCATCACACTATGTTTAAAAGTCTTCCCGGCAACAAGCAACCTGCATTCAAATCCTGCCTCGGCCACCTACTTGCTCTGCGAGCTTGGGCAAGTTACTCTCTAAGCCTCATTACAACCATCTATGAAATGAGATCAAAATAATTCTGAACTCATAAAATTATTGTGAACATTAACAAAACAAGGCAGGTAGAGCAGGAAGTAGAATGCCTGGCACACAGTCAGTACTCAGTTATTATTACTCACCTTCTTTTACAACTTGGCATCAGCCAACTAATAGACCTATTTGCCCTGAGTTGTTCACAAACTCTGGCTCTGGAGCCACACTGCTCATCAGAAACCTATTAGCATAGGAATTATTAAGGAGTACATGGATCTTTTCATTTACTAAAGTCTAAAATATAGAACCATAGCTATCGACAGAGAAATCTTCCAGCAAGAGCCATTTGGTAAAAAACATGCTTCAGAACACATTTCGTCTGTATTCTATGCAAGGAGAGCTGCTCATCAAAGACCCGCAGAATGCTAGCCCAGGAAGAGAACTTAGGCAAGCCAAACCCCACCACCTATCACCTCACCCTCTACTACCTTATTTTATAAAGGAAAAACAAAAACAAAAACAAAAAACCTCTGAATTGTTATGATTCTCCCTCCTTCATTCATCTAAGTTTAGAAGCAATTCAGAACCAAATCTGGGGTCTCTCAACACATGAGTAAAATTTTTTTGTTTCTCATTTAAATTGATGATGTTTGATTTAATACAAATGAAAATATGGGATTATTACATGCAAACTTGCTCGTTGGCATTACTAGTTAAGTGTGAGCCAGAGGCCACATAGCAGCCATGCCACTGATATGTCAAAGAATCAAAACTATTAGGCTGTCTTAAATTTTCCTTCTCACAAAAAAATAGCATCACCAATGTGGCTGGTGAGGCAGCTTCACAGGTATACCTTCTAGGGGATGAAGTCTGGAGGACACGATTCACTAGACATCCTGTCCCCCCGGCCCCGATTATAGCATGATGTCCCTGGACAAGAGAACCAGACTTCTTTCATTCAAATTCTACCCAGAAACCTGTAGAAATGTCTCTTCTTAGCAGCTCAATGATGCCACCTGCAACTACTCTGGCACAGGAGAAGTATTAGAAAGAGATTCTACTGGTTGCATTGGAAATCATCAAAGTTACTTACAGTAACAAAATAATGGGCCCTTTCAGTGTAGCTTTCCCAAACAACTTTTAACATTCCAAGAAAGAGAGAATTCCTCGCCAAGGACCGTAATGCAGATACTTCTCCCTGCCATTGTTGCTTTTCTACATAATATGCTCAGAACTCTGATACTGAAGGATCAAGAGTCTTAGTGTTTCAGGGCACCCATAGCCCTACCTAACCTCTCTACATTTTAGGAGAATGTTCCCTTGAGTGTGTCTCCTGAATTGGCAATTATTAACAGTGCATCCACTTAGACCTTCAGCTCCAATAGAGTTAACTAGAGATTTTCCCCACAGAAACCTCATTGCCCCTGCACATCTCAGTAGCCTCTGTACAAAGGCTCATTCAGAAGATGGGGATTTTGATTCCTCAGTGAAGATATACTTCCTAATCCCTTGTTTACAACACTTGTGCTGTCCTCAATACTGACATCCAGCAGGGCAGACTCCAGACGTCTTCCTATCTCTCAAAACTGGGGAATGGCCACCTTTCTTCTAGGAACTGTCTTGAAGCCACACCACATGTCCATGTAATTACACAAATCTAGGCATACGAACGTGGGAATTGAGTTTGCAATGGAGACTGCAATTGAGGGCAATCTGCTTGCCTTTCCTTCAATAAGAAAATGCCCCAGAGATGTTTGAGGCAAATCTGCTTTCCCCTAAGTATGATTGGAGTATTTAAAAATACATATTTTTGGAAGAGCATGCCCCCACCCCCAAATAAGCCGACCTCTTCATCTGGTGCTCATCTGCTTGAAAACCAGAAGGAAAACTGGCTCTATCTTAGTTTCCAATGGAGCATCTTCCTTAAAGCTTTCCAAGAATTACTCTGCCTCTCTGTGATTCTCACTGACTCACCACCTTTGGAATGTAATCCTCCCTCTACTGTGTGACTCCACTGCAGTCCATTCTTGACCAGGGTTTGATAAATCATTATAGTTCATGACCTGTCATGACATCCATGACAGTCTGTTGTCATGAAGCAATACATAAAAACAATCACAACAGATAAGCTACCACTTCTCCCTTCTCGGAATCACCCTGTAAAATCCTAGTGAGTCTGGGGTCTAAGCACCGCCCCCACAGAAGTCCAGAAGTGTGGGTAAAGGACAATGAGTAAACATTTAGAGGTGACATAATTTCTCCTCATTGAAAGAAACGTATCAAGTCCACTCAGCCCTCTGAGTAGCTTTATAACATTTCATAGGGATTGTGAATTCCCTGCTTTCAAAACATATCAGTGCCATTTCTAAATAGCCTTCAAAAGAGGCAGGATTTAGGTGGTTCCAAAAGGCAGTAAAACCATTTTCTGGCTCTTCTCCTGAACTTGGATCCTGAAGTGACCCTACCATGTCTGCTTAGGATTTGCTTTTGTTGTCTCCCTCCAAAAACACAACAGATGGAACCTGAGAACTCAGTTCAGGAGAACATGAGCAGGATGGATTCTACAATTCAGCCAGGACAGTCATGTGTGAGGAGCTTTATCTGGATCCTTGTGGACATAACCGAAACGTCAAGAAATTTAAAAAGAGAAGGAGAGACAGTAAATGTTGTTGGTACAATAAGTTTCAACACAAACAAGGCAGTGAATTCAAAAGCTTAGCCTGATCAGACTGCACAGACCTTTACCATGGCAGAAAAGAAATCTCTTGGGAGATGAGGCTAAAAACTACTATAGACAAAGCCCAAAATGCCTAACGAAAAAATTCTAGGGGTAAAAAGTTTCAATTTGAAAGGAGGAGAAAGCCTCAGCTAATAGAAAGTATTAAGGAAGAACTTCAGTGAGAGAAAGAAAAAAAAACACATGATATGTTGTTTGCATTTTACCCCAAATCGTCAGCCCAGAAAAACTGTGGTTACTGCATCTGGCATCCTTGCCATTTGCATACTCCTTGGAGCATGACATGAAGTTTGGAGGCTGCAAGGCAGACCGCCTTCTGTCAAACACATAGGAATTTCATGGCCAAGTAGCCCAGGGAGAGTTGGGATCAAAGGTGTAACCTTCCTTTATGGTGATCTAATTTTTTATTCTTCCTTTTGTAAGAATAATACTGAAAATAGCATTTACTTTAACCCTGAAAATTACTAAGAAGAGAAGCCAATGCCAAAGCCAGAACTACCCAATATAGACCATTGTAGCATCTCTTGTTAAATAGCAGCTCTGTCATCCAAGCCATTTCAATGTGGGGAAGCGGTGTTTGCAAAGTTGGCTTCTATGTAAAACATCAGCCTTTACTGGTTGATTTGGAGGGATGGGGAAAATCACAGCATTGATAACACAGTCACAGTTATTACCTACAAGCTACAACTACAACTAACTTTGTTCTTCATTACTCAATATCCTCAATACTCAACCATCTAAGTATTCATATAAACTTGACCTCTGTTTGAAGGTTCTCAAAGACTGTCATTATAAAGCTGAAATAAATTCCAGAGGCTTGGGCAGGAGTTTACTCCAAATAACAAGTCTGTTTCTAAAAGGTAAGTCCAAAGAGCATATATCCTGAGAATGAGGAGGGCATTTTGCACAAAATCTCCATGTTCTTCAGAATATAATAGACTATGCTATATAATGAATAAACACTAAAATTTCAGTGGCTTAACGAAACCACAATTCTTTTGTCTCTCAGGTAAAGTCTGATGTGAATGGGACAAGTTTTCCAGGACAGTACCCCTTCATTCAGTAACTCAGGGATCCAGGTCTCCTCTCCCTTTCCTTAAGCAGAGAACAAGAGACAGAGGAAGAACACTGACTTTTAACTCCTACTCACAGTTCATTGGCCTAAATTTTCACATAGCCCTAAATCCAGGGAAGAGAAGAGATTTAGAAAAGCACAGAAAATTTTTAGTTTGTACTAACTGTCTTTGCCACATTCACATTCCTACAGTTATTCACTGATGCTGAGTGAAATTAGGCTTGATGGAACTTCAAGGATAATGCAAGGGCCCTCTGTATGGTGTAGGTGGCATAGGAGGTCACCTCTATGAGATGGAGATGGTCACCTCCATACTTTGGGTTGCATTTATTACATTATGGTTGCATTTATGTCTTAAAACCACTTTATCAAGGTATGACTGACACGGAAAAAGTTGTACATACTTAATGTATACAATTTTTGTAATGTATCTTTTCTCATTTCTGTGTTCCACTAGTGTTGCAACCTCTCATCCGGATTCTAGAGCTCTCATAAATGTATTTTTGTACAAGAATGATTGTGAAATAAGTGTTTCTGTGAAGGGATGAGGGCTGGAAACTCCTATTCTGTCACCTCACTGACATCACTTGAGACTGCTTTTTTTTTTTTAATTTTTTTTTAACGTTTATTTATTTTTGAGACAGAGAGAGACAGAGCATGAATGGGGGAGGGTCAGAGAGAGGGAGACACAGAATCCGAAACAGGCTCCAGGCTCTGAGCTGTCAGCACAGAGCCCGACGTGGGGCTCGAACTCACAGACCATGAGATCATGACCTGAGCCGAAGTCGGCCGCCTAACCGACTGAGCCACCCAGGCACCCCTGAGACTGCTTTTAAACACAAATATCATCAAAGAGGAAAATACTTTCAGGTAGGATGCTTACCAAATAAGAACTTTTAGAGTTAAAAATGAAATTTCTCCCTGGATGAGGGGTCGCAGACTCACCTTCTGAGATCAAGGCTTATGTTCTGGACACTGGCCTTGATCACACAAGAGCCAAGACAGCAGATCTCAGGAAGAAGAAACACTGGCAAACAAATGGTGGCCCTTCTCCATGCTCTCACTGACTTGACATCAGCCATTAACACCTTGTTTGGAGCTGGTTCATTTGTTGATCTTACCAGACACTCTGCTGGCCTCTGAAGAAGTAAAAAAATGAAATAGTTAAGTTAGATTGGGAAGCAGCATGTCATGGTAGTAAGCACATGACTGTCAATTAAACAGACCTGGGTTCATATCACTAGTTCCCACTAATTACTAGTGCTGTGAGTTGGGTGTCTTGCCTGATATATGTGAGCCTCGTGTGTAACCTGGAAACAATATCCTCTAATATTGCTTGCAGTTTGTTTAAAGAATCAAATCGTGTCAAGCTTCTGGCTCAGAGAAGAATGTAAGATCCTTTCCATCTTGGATAGAAGGAGACAAGGAAGAGTTGAGCTTTAACTAGTTTACCGGGGCAAGACATGACGTGGAGGAATACCGGGTCAACACTGAGGAAGCGAGAGACTAGTCACAGTGAGCAGGGAATGCAGAAAAGAGGAGAGGAATTCAGGACAAACTTGGCCAAATTCACGATTTGGGGCAGACCAGTCCAACACTTCAGTCTGATTCTCATCCCCATTCATCATGTTCTCACATTTGGTAACAACTGCTAGACATGATGATAAATTAGCCCATAGGAAGGCTCTGAAGTTTGCTAAAACATTGACAGAGGCTTTTGACTCTATATCCACGTACATTTGACCCTTACTATCTGACACAGAGTGGCGACACTGGGGCATACCTCTTACTATCAATCACTAGGAAAATGAGGACGGCACTTTGACCAATATAAGACCTGGCTCAAGAGAAAATAATTTACTTCCCAGACTTAAAGATTCTATTTTTCTTGCAGTGTCTCAAATTATGAAAACATAGGGAAACACCCTAAACTAAACAGTGTACTGGCTTAGTTTTCAAATCAAAATTTTATTAAGTATTCCAGGAAATACCTCAAGAACCTTTTAATTTTTTTAAATATCCCATTCTATGATGCTACTTTTGCTAAACACTGTATAAGTTAAAGAATTGTTAAAGAAAATAATCTCCTTTTTGAAGTAAATCCCTCATTATACAATGATAAATTTGATCCAGAAAAATCAGTTAGCCAAAAACAGGTGCTCAAATATATATATGTATTTTTTTATTACAGTTTCAAATCACCTATATTTAGGAATACTGGATTACAACTAAAATTAAATTATGATAGCCTTTTCTGGAGATACATTTTTTTAGTTTATTAGTTAAAAAACTAATCTATGATTGCCTTTCTGACAGAAATATGCTCTGTTTCAGAATTATACAGAGATCTAGGGAAGGCAAATAAATAGAAAAAAATGGTTCCCTAAAATACAGATTAAAAGTAGCCACAAAGTTTATGTTCCATTGAAAAAAATACACTGTAGTATAAAGAGTTCTGTGTATGCCTTTCACTGGTTACAGTGTCCTGGAACAATGCAAGTCCCTCAAACATTGCTTAAAGGCCAGGGCAGAATTTTTTAGTTTCCTGAAAACAGATATAAAGGCCAAAACAAAAACAAAGAACAAAAAAAAAAAAACTGTTCTCTCTAGAAAAAGTAGATTCATGATTAGATTTAATAATTTGGCTGCTTTATTGAGCAGCTATGTGACACTGGAAAAATTAATTGACTTCTTTGATCCTCATATTTCTTATTAATAAAGCTAAAATAATAATAGGTCCCTTACAGGATTATTACAGATGAAGTATAAATGTGAAATTCTCGGGGCGCCTGGGTGGCTCAGTCAGCTAAGTGTCCGACTTCAGCTCAGGTCACGATCTCACAGTTCGTGGGTTTGAGCCCCGCGTCGGGCTCTGTGCTGACAGCTCAGAGCCTGGAGCCTGTTTCAGATTCTGTGTCTCCCTCTCTCTCTGACCCACCCCGTTCATGCTCTATCTCTCTCTGTCTCAAAAATAAATAAACGTTAAAAAAAATTAAAAATAATGTGAAATTCTCCACCACTGCTTTGGGGCACATAGTAAACATTCAGTTACCCATTATTGCATATTAATCAATCATGTCATTTATATTGCAACTGAACTTTCAGATATTCTCTTTCACCACTGTTATGTTTCATATTGCTCATGAAAGCTACATAAATAAATATGGAGTCATTACATCATGTGAAAACTACTAGGTGAATAGTATGTCTGATGGTCTGACTTATACGCTACGTAATATTTAAGAAATCCACTTTGGAGGGCCTGAGGATGGGAGCTTAGAAGAGTGACTCCGTGTTTTCCAGAACAGCTGAAATTGGGCCACCAGAGTCCAGCAGGTCTATTAACTGGAAGACATCTTAAGACTGTGGTTTCAAATATAAGCCACAATTGAAAGTCAAAAGCAGCAGTCTCTCAGAATTGGTAATCAAGAGCCTTCTCACATGGGTAAACTGTATGTTTAACAATGGTTAACAATAACTTCCCTTAGTGATGTGGCTAGAGGCAAACATATTCTATTCTATCAAAACATCCCTTTAAAGAACCAGTCAACTTTGGGATTGAGGTTACCCCAAATCAAGACCCTGTTAGAATCATAAGACGTAATAATAATAAAGAATGACCCATTCCTCGCTAGCCTTTGAAGGAATATACAGTAGTTCCTCATCAAGCACTGCTGGTTCCTTTCAGGTGCCCAGTATGAGAGCACTGGACACACATGCAGTCAGAGTCGCAGACTGTGTCTGTCCATAATTGAAGGCTTTTGACCTAGGCATCACAGAGATCTTTTTAATTCTGTGCCATCTAGAGAGCCACAACTTAAACCTACTTGTGATTTGTTTTGGCTCTTAACAATGATGAGCCTTGATTCTTGGTGGGCTGATTCTTGGTGATTGGTTGTTTTTTTCCCACCATTTATTTAGTTTGGTGTGTGTGTGTGTGTGTGTGTGTGTGTGTGTGTGTGTGTTAGGGGCAGGGTGGGGGGCTGTCCTGGAAATGGATGATAAATACACCACATATACCATAATAGCACAAACTCACCACAACAAAAGGTATCTTATTATTATTATTATTAATCATTATTATTAATCATTATTATTGATTGCCTATCCATTATTATCTCCCTTTCCTGATCTTGGATCTTGAAAATCTTCCCTGATAATCCCAACGGTTCATTTTACCCTTCATTGGTTATTCCTTGGGAAAAAAATTAAAATAATTCATATAGAAAAAGGCAGTAAGTCTCAATAGAAGAAGTGATGTATTAGAAATTCTTATCTAATCGCTACTTTACCGTATTTCTCACATTAAGTTTTCCTCCCTAGATCATAGCTTTTGAACGCTGGTTGTTCAAATCACTGTGCTATGAATCTACCTAGTCTGAGGCATAAGGAATATTCATGAATAACCACAATAGAATATTAATAATGCTTTGTGTTTTATAAGACATTTCAGGACTCTGGTTTTCATGACCTCCTTGATCCTCACAAAAGTCCTGGGAGAGGATTATGGTACTATTTCCATTTTATAAATGAGGAAATGGAGACTCCCAAGAGTTAAGGAACTTAATCAAAGGTAGCCAACAGAGAAGTGGGAAGGTCTGGAATAGAACCCAATCTCCCACTCCTAGTCCTATGCCTACAAGAGCCCTGTGTGGGCTCCCCAGCGATCCATTTCGATGACAAAAAACTGGCACAGGGATATGGAGAAGAGAAAAATGACTTCCACCTTGAAAAAGTGGAAAGGAAGTCCTGCTTAAGCACTATTTCATAAATAAATATCCTATTTCCTTACCCAGACTTTAAGTCTGTGGGGCAACAGACTTTAGTAAGGGGGTCTTTAGTAAGAATAGTGGGGTAATTATTTGTTGAGAGACAATTAATAGCAGAGCCATTTTAGGGTAAAATACATAAACACACACACAATCTTGTTTCTCATAATAATTCTACAAGGTAAGGATCACCACACCCATCTTACAAATGATGAAACTGAGTTGCAATGAAATGATTCGCATGGGGATATACAACCTACAAGGGACTGGCCCAAATGTCATCACCACGGCTCTTACAAGCTACACTTACCCCACCGCACGACACACCAGTTCTAAGGGCTGAGCACATGGTGTGCTGCACAAACACATGACCGAGGCAAAAACGATAGTGCCTGCTCACTATAAGATGAGTGAAGCTTAATGAGAATGCTGTGTTTTACTCGCACAGAGTTCATTTATTTCCAAAGAGATGCTCTAGAAACCATTGTCCATTTCTACCTTATAGGATTAAGAGGAGTAGTGTATAATTCAGGGTTAACAAAATGTGTAGAAACCACACAAGCCAGAAGAATGGCCCCATTGTTCCTCAGCAGTAGCACGGGACAGCCAAAGGGCTCCTCACCATTTCCTCTCCCACTCTTCCCCACTGGGCAGTTCATGTTCACCCTGGGGGTTTCCTCAACCAGTCAGTACTCCAAGGACTGACAGCATGTGGGGAACAAGGAAGGAGATTTAGGTTATAAGAGTTTTAAGAACTCAGACAGTTTCTAAGAAATGTTATGGAATTACATTCCCTCACTTCAAATAGGACATATTCCTATCTCTAGGGTCACATTGGTTCAATTTGATAAATTGCTCTGTTGGCCCCATACCATACTGTGGTTCATTTTACATATAAGCATTAATTGCTGTTATTTCAATACTGCTGACTGTTAAGTTTTGCCAAGTGGCACAGGTCTGTACATTTAAGGTTAAATTCAGTTTTCTGCTTATTTCCACTGTTTGGCACTATTTAAATGGTTACTTTAGCATTCAGATTTAGAGTGAAAGCAAATTAACCTCATCTTTATTGTTAATGACTACCACTGTGTCTTGTTTCAGATATATCTGGGAATAAGGGAAGTGTGATTCTTTCCTAGCCTTCCTCCAAAAAGTTGATACTGTAATTGAGAGCCTGGCTAATAGTCACTGTTAGTGTGGAAAGCAGGGCTTTGTGCTGGGTCAGCTTATACTCAACCTACTGTTCAGCAGAGACCCAGTTTGAGGGCTACAAGATTTTGCTAGCCATGGATAGGGTGTTAAGTTTTCAAGGAATAGCTTCCTGAAATATATGAAAAGAGACTAAATTTGAGTAGGTTTCTAAGATATAGAGCTGAAAATTCATATCCATTTATTGTCAGATGTAGTACTCAAGACACTTCCATACAGATAAATCCACGAGTATTTTCATTACCTCTCTTGACACCAAGTCCCTTAAAAATAATTTTTGAGGGCTTTCTGCCAGTATGTGGAGGTTCTTCTCAAGCTTAGTGGCAAGGTTCAGAAAATTACATGCATTCGAGAAGCCACTGCCCACAATAAAAAATGGTTCCACAAGAACCAAGAGAACATGGAGTTACTTTGCAGAGAGGTAGTAAGCACTCAAGCAATTTGGGAGGGTGGGAAGACCAAAGGATCTGTGTCATAGGATTTTTTGGATTATTTAATATATTAACACATGATATGTGCTTAAAATGCTGTACAGACGAACACACAATATTAGCTATTAATACTATTGTGTTCTCACAAGGATCCACTTAACCAATGAGGAAACTCAGACATTAAGAAGAGAAACAAATGAAATTTTATCTCTTAGATTTTGTCTCCTTTCTGAACTTCTTGAGAACTCAGACCTTCAGCTCTGAATCCCAATGTCTAGCACAATCCCTCTGTCTTCGAGTAGCTACTAAGAGAATAAAGAATACAACCACAACTGTTCTCAGCACTTCCACTTATATTGACTAATATGTAGCTGTAGGTTCTCTGGTCTTTTAGGATTTATAAAATTGTTTTCCTGAAATCTATCTCAGAGGTTATAAAGAAAAATCTAACCAGTAAATTCGAGATCTGGTGCTCTACTCAAGTCTTGAGCCTTGTTTTGATATTTGAAATCATATTGTAGGTTGAAAATTAACTAGAAAAAGGAATTTATGGCATATATAGAAAAATTCTATAGCTATATATTTTTTTTCATATAAAAGTTAAGTAAAAACAGTTCATAGGTAAGGTTTGTAAAGTACTTGAATGGTGCTTTTCTTTTCCTTTTTAAAAATAAAATACAGGAGTAGAATACCAAAATAAGATTTGATCTCTGAGAAATTCCTAACTAATCAGTATCCACAAAACCGGAACAACCCTGGCTTAACAGGCAATGACTGTGATTTTTCCAAAATTTGAAAAAACAGTCCCACTCTGACACAATGTAGAAGCCTGCAGGTCCCAGGCTTCTTTGAGGAATCCTGTGGAAATGTCACCAAATAATGCAAAGGCTGCCCTTGGCAGAATATTAACATTCCATTTATATCACAAAAAGCCACAATATAATCCCAATCCTACAAGCAAACTACTTTCAACCCCAGGAAAGCCAGAAAACAAAAGCATTTGAAAAAGCCAATGAATGTCTAGGCATCATTTCCTAGGAAAACTGCAAAGATTAAAAGCTTTCAATACTTTGAAAGCTAGCCTGTTCCCAGATTTCATCTCTTTGGCTACATTTTTTTTTTTATTGTCAGCCTTTTAAAGCAATACATGAAACCCAAAATATGCAAAAGAAAATATTAAATAATCCAACTCTATGAAAATTTAAATTTATTGGAAGTTAAAGAGCAAAAGTCAAAAGCAAAAGTCAAACTGTACAGAAATATTCGCAGTGCAAATTACAAGCAAAAGCCCTCTTAGCAATAAAAGATAACCTGTTATAAAAATGGACAAAGAACACAATTGGAAGTTCATCAAGGAAAAATTGAGATGATTAATAAGCATATGAAAATATTTATAACCTGAACCACAACTAAATATCTACAGATTAAATAAATAGTAAATTTATTTTTCATATTCTAAAATTGGCAAGTATAAAAAAGGATAATATCCAGTATCTCAATATTATAAAAAAATAACAATAGAAACACATACACTGCTAATGTGACAAAACTGGCAGAAATTTTTCACAGATCAACTTGGAATTGTTTCTCAAACTTCAAATTAGAATATTATTTGGCCATCTAAAAATGTGTCTTACTAAAATGGAGTGTGCACAAAATTTGTCCGTATGAAGACATTTATTGCAATACTGTTTACAAAGCAAAATCTGGAAAAGATGAAATGTTCATCACCAGGGGAATGGTTGAACAAAATTTAATCAATTTAAGACACAGATTAGTACATCATTACTAAAAAGAATGAAGCACACAAATATGTTTCTTCAAAGAAATATTTTTAAATTAAAAGGCATGATGCAGAAGAATAAATGTAGCATGGTTCCATTTATATTAAAATACATGTATGTGTCTGTGCTATGGATTGAACTGTATCTCCCCAGATGTCCTATGTGGAAGTCCCTAACCCCAGTGTGTCGTATTTAGAGCTGGAGCCTTGGGGAGGTAATTAGGGTTAGATGAGTTTATAAGGGTCAAGCTCTCATGATGGGATTAGTGCCTCATGAGAAGAGACACCAGAGAGCTTGCTCAAAATAGAGAAATCTAGAATATTTCATCTTTGTTTAGAGTTAAATAACATAATAAACCTCAACAGGTTTCTGAAGACATTACTACATTATAGCAAAACATAATCTATGTTGCTTATATAATAATGATCCAGAGTCATAAAGGAAAGTGAAATGAAGATCAGTATTTTTATTTAAGGGTATACATACATTTATCAGAAATGTACATCAAATTTAGTAAAATTGTATTTTTTCATTTGATGGTGATATAAGCTTTGGTTATCTGGAAAATTCATTTTTGTAGAATAGTACATATCCTGACTACCAGATTAAAAAAGCATTACTAAGGGATCCTGGGTAGCTCAGTTTGTTAAGCGACCAACTCTTGATTTCAGGTCTATCATGATCTTACTGTTCATGAGTTCCAGTCCTGCGTGGGGTTCTGTGCTATGAGTGAAGAACCTGGTTGGGATTGACAGAAATTTATTTTGTCCGTTTTGATTTTATGTTCTCCTTTCTTTAGAAATCAGTAAGCTACCAGATATTAACATCTCTACCATACCTAGAGTTGTGCTAGGCTGTTGGCTGGTGACGAATACCTGACAATATAACCACAATTTAAGTTCAAATTTTAGAAAAGCATGGCTGGAGTAACATCCTATAAGTTTTGTGTCACTTCTTTCCTTACACATTTTCTTTATCCCTGCTGTTCAACACATAGTCACTCAAGGATATTTACTGACCAGCTTAAACCAATGTGGAATACTGCCAAATCCAATGGACACTATCCCACAAGTATTCTATTTGATAATTCTGCAACATTTGACACTGTTGACCTTTCTGCCCTAAAGATACTTTCCTTTTGGTTTCCTTGACACCATATTCTCAGGATTTCTCCCCCA
This sequence comes from Felis catus, assembly GCF_018350175.1. Classification (NCBI taxonomy): domain Eukaryota; kingdom Metazoa; phylum Chordata; class Mammalia; order Carnivora; family Felidae; genus Felis; species Felis catus. The sequence goes on along the minus strand of NC_058368.1, from coordinate 145,818,689 downwards.
CTCTCTAGCATTCATTCTCAGGCTCCTTCAAGAGCTCCTTTCTCTACCTGTATTTAAAAATAATAATAACAATGTTTATTTAATTTTGAGAAAGAGAAAGAGAGAGAGAGTGCAAGTGTGAGCGGGGGAAGGGAAGGGAAGAGAGAGAGAGAGGAAGACACAAAAACCAAAGCAGGTTCAGGCTCTGAGTTGTCAGCACAGAACCCAACACAGGGCTCGGACTCACAAACCATGAGATCATGACCTAAGCTGAAGTGGGTCACTTAACTAATTGAGCCATCCAAGTGCCCCTCTCTACCTGTATTTTAAATGCTGCTCCCTGGGCATTTAGTGTCAGGACTCTTTTCACATTATGCTACTTACCTCTCAAGTGACCTCATCCCCCACCATGACTTCAGCTACCCCTATACACAACTACAACCTCCAAATTCATAGAGAGCCCCAACTTCTTTCTTGAGATCCTGGCCCAAATATGAAACTGGTTAATTGTATGTCTTCCTTAATGTATCTGAATGTCACAAATAAGCCCTGTGGATTGTACATTTTAAATATTTCTCTAACCCACCCTTCCTTTTATTCCCACTGATAATCAATTATCATTGAATTATCAATGACTTTGCATTTCTTATCTGGATTCCCTGTTGTTGCTTCCCTTCCTACAACCTTACCCTTTGATAATCTCACTGCTATCTGATCTTCAAGCCCTTAACCTTTCCATCCAAACATTTTCAGGACCTGTAGGAGTAGAAAACTACATACTGGGGGGCCTGGGTGACTCAGTAGGTTAAGCGTCCAATTTCAGCTCAGGTCATAATCTCGTGGTCCGTGAGTTCAAGCCCTCCATCAGGCTCTGTGCTGAGAACTCAGAGCCTGAAGTTACTTCAGATTCTGTGTCTCTCTCTTGGCCCTTCCCCTGTTTGCCCTCTCTCTCTCTTTCTCAAAAATAAACATTAAAAATTTTTAAACAAAGAAAACTGTATACTTAACTATTTGAAATCTATAAATCAAGCTAACAAATTATTAAATATATTCTATTTTCTTCTTGACAAACATACTTTCATAATTTGGAATGCCTGGTTCAGATTTGTACTTCTCTGCCAGCACTTAACCTGCACAGGAAGATCCTTCCTCCTACCCAGTTTCCACCTCCCTTCTTGTCTCATCCCTAACTCCTGCTAGCATAGCAGGTGTCTCATAGACTTGTCTCATCCCTAACTCCTGCTAGCATAGCAGGTGTCTCATAGACTTGTTTCATCCCTAACTCCTGCTAGCATAGCAGGTGTCTCATAGACTTGTCTCATCCCTAACTCCTGCTAGCATAGCAGGTGTCTCATAGACACTCCACCCCACAATCTCAACTTCTGCCCACATTTCTCTTACATAGCTACCCCTTACCAACCCCTCAGGCCTAGCAGATGCACACAAGTGTCCTCAGGGTATCAAACCCAGGGAAGAGGCTGTGCAGCCCTGGATTTCTAAATCCCAGCGATCCTGAAAGGTCATGTGGTCTACTGGGAGAGGGCCATAGGCTTTGGATGAATATACCCCCTTGGCCTTGCAAACTTCTCACCCCACATCAAAGGAAACTGACTGGGCTCTACACCATGATTTACACCATATTCTAGTTTTCTACTTTCTTATCTATCTTCTCTCATTACACTGTGGGTCACTTAAAGGGACTAGTGTTATTATTCTGTTTAATACTGTATCTTTCCATTCGTGCTCTTCAAATTAGATTATACATACCACTGAGAGTACACAAAGATTGTCCAAGAAAAATATAGGCATCTGGACCATAATTTCATGGGAATCAATTTCCAGGTCTTCAGCTTCCATTTATGTTTTCTCTAAAATTGATTTGCCTGAGGGCTCACCTGTGTTTTTCTTTTCCATTTTGCCTTTCACAGATGCCTTTTTCTCTCTTTACCACATAACGGTAAACCTCTCTCTCCATCCCAAGCTTTACTATTATGCATCACCTCAAAGGAAAGGTGGTAAATTACTCCAGAAAACCAAACAATGTTTGGTAATTTCTGAAATATAAATACTCTCACAATTTCAAGCCATCAACATGGTGGCTTGACTCAGAGTTGGGAATAGATGATCATAATTAACCCTGCAACTTAGCACACTATAGTGCTATGAATATGAACAATTTTAATAGTCCTCTCAAGTATCCCATAATACATGAGGAGGCAGATTCTGTGCAACCCCAAATTCAGTACTTGAGTGCCCTTAGCAACCTACTTAATCTTTCAAGATTTCCACAACAGTATTTTCTGTTTAATAGTAATTACACTGCAGTATTATTTTGTAGAATAAAAAAAAGGTTAAGTATATGAAAATATGTATCACAATATCTGACACAGGAAATTAGTAAATACAGGTGACCTTTTCCTTCTGTTTTTTCCCCTTCAAATGACTGTCATCAATGCCAGACCAAGCTAATCATGAAAGAAAATGTAAATGTTCCCTTTTCTCCTGTCCTTCCTCCTTCACTCCCTACTGTCCCACCTTTCAGCAGGGCATCCTTTCCATGATATTCCCCAAAAGGCCCAGGCTTTGCATATTCCTATCTCCCTTCTCTCATTCAAAAGTCTGAAATTTTGTTACCATTTCTTCACTAAGCTCTGTGCTTAAAAGATATTGTGAAAGATGAAACCATTCCTTGATATTCGCCAATGCATGAAGGCATGGGTTCATGCAAGAGAATTTGGACACCCATACACCACAATTTCCTTTCTGGCCTTGGTAGTCTGGCTGCATGAGAGGAAAGTACAAGAAAGAGTAGACATTGGACTTCCCTTAAATAATGAACAAACTGATCATGGCAAAATGTTACAATATAATCTGTCCTACTGATTTACTATTGAGCCACAGATTGGCAAAATTAGAGAGCTATGTGTAAAAAGAGCTGATAACAAAGTTGGAAATGGGTCATACATTTCATAAATCATAAGAGTTTAAATTATAAGGGTATATCAGTGTCCAGAGATTTTTAACTTTTCTTCCAGATTAGGTAACAGTTGGCCCTCTCAAATTGGAGATAAAATTTTTCCCCAGAGTACTGTAACTGGAGAAAGACAACTCTTTTCATCACTGCTTACTAGGCTTATAAACTTATGCAAACTTTTTAATATCTCTAAAGCCTCAATTCTATTTCAAGTAGTAGCATTTATATAAAATAAAGATAATAATGGCAGTTACAATAAAAGTTAATATTTATGAGGTATCAGGCATGGTTCAAAGGAATTTATATGAATTGAGTAATTTATCCTCATAATAATTCAGTGAGGTAGATGACTATTATTAGCCCAATTATTTTTATTTTTTTATCTTATTTTTATTTTAATTTTTTTCAATGTTTATTTATTTTTGAGAGACAGATGAGTATGGAAGGGGCAGAGAGGGAGGGAAACACAAAATCCAAAGCAGGCTTTAGGCTTTAAGCTGGTCAGCATAGAGCCCAATGCGGGGCTCAAACCCACGAACCATGATTTCATGACCCGAGCCAAAGTCGGACACTTAACCTACTGAGCCAACCAGGCACCCCGAGCCCACTTTTTTTTAGATGAAGAAACTGAGGCACTTAGAGTTTAAGCAACTTTATAAAGATTACACTATTGGTTAAGTAACAGAGCCAAGATTTTGACACAAACTTTACACCTCCAAAAATAACTTTATTATTCAGCCCTACTACATCTCCTAAACCTACTGCAGGTTTACTAAAGGATTTAATGAGACAATCCACATGAAGTATTTAGCAATGTCTGTAACCTTATTACCCAGGGTCTCTACTTTGAAAACTCAAAGGGACATCATTCACACATTGTGTTCTCAGGAGTGCCATACATACAAAATAGGAATTCAGAATGGTGTTGTGTAAAGCAGCCACCAGCTGTTCTCCCAGAGATAATTCTAAGTGATGATGATTTAACAGATAACATACTCCTGTTATTGTGTTTACTCAAGTGTCATCCTCCCCAGCAAGGCCTGTTATATGTGTAAACCAACCAGAAGAGCTTTTTAGGACACATGCAACCAAGGTAGGAAAGCTGTCAAATGGTGTCCTGCTTCAGGGCACCACAGCAAACTCAGAGGAGCTGGGCGGTAGGGGAGGACGTATTTTGCAGTATGAGGGAAACCATGATACTCTCCATGTATAGAATACCACAAGACCTACTAACTCGAAGTGGTTCATACTCTCAACAAGAAATCACAATATATTCCTTTCAGTGGCATTAAATCTTTGTGAAGCTGGGTTTTCTGTAAGCACTGTGATAAAAAGCAAGTACCACAGGAAAAACAAAGTAGAACAGGAAATGAAAGTGCAGTGCCTAATCTGATTTCAAAGTGTGTGAAGTTGAGCAGTTCCCAACAGGAACATACATCACATTGGTAGGAAACTCTGGTTAAGAATGAAAACACTTTTTATTTCAATGTATGTGTATTACCTTTTCAAGCAGCCACTAAGTTGTTGGGACAGAAACATGTATTAAGGTATTTGGACCTAACTACTTAATAAATAGAAGGTTCTCCTCATGTACTTCCATAATAAGACATACCTGAGATACCTTTGTGTATCCTTACTGTGCCACTGGGTATTTCTTTTGGCTGTGGATAGCATGAAAAATTACTGAGACTCTGAGGACCCGATAAACTGAGAAAGTTTGGGAACATCTAGTATTATCCCTTTACATATTTTATCTTTTATAATCTTTACAGTAACCTAAGGAGTCAAACACTATTAATGTTCCCAATTTACAAATATGGAACTGAGGACTTGAGCAATAACAGGACTACACTGAGATTATAAAATGTCTAAATGCTAGATCCAGCGTTTAAACCCAGTCTTGTGCTCTGAAGCTACCACACTTAATCACTATATCAAACCTAAGGCCAAATACACAGATAATTTTGTCCAGACAGACCTTTGGGCAAAGATGGCTACTTCCTAAGAGAGCTGAATCCCAACAAAGAACAACCAGCATTTTTTCCTCAGATCTTGTCATAGGACATTAGCTCAGGTTCTCAAAGTTATTTGCTGAAATACCATTTTGCTAATATTGGAGTCTCTTAAGCTCCTGAAAACTGTGTGTGTGCTCTAGATGAAAGTGACCGTGTATCCAAACAAAGAAAATCAAAGACCGTCTGAAGTGGCAGCTTGAGTTCATCAGCTCTATCAACTTGCTCAACAGACATTACCAAGTACACAGGCCCCTCTCTGAAGGAATTTCTATGGAAATCCCAGATAAAATAGCAGAACTTGGTAAACTGTTCCAAAAGAAACATGACCCATACTTTTTTGACAAGCTTTTAAAATCTGAAATATAGTCAACTCATTGCAAGCTAATGCATAATAGGAGCTACAGCCATAAAAAGTCTCTAGGAAGCTAACAAATGAAGCAGGGGTCAGCAACCTGCAGAGCATATGATTTAGAATTAGACCTCTGCCAGTCTTGGAGAGCTCTAGAGGGACAGACCCAGATTTGAGGTCCTCTAGTGGTCTTGGGTTGGAAGGGGTCCTTGTTAATCTTTCTATCTGAGTCACTACAGTCACTATCTGAGTCACTACAGTTATAACTCATTCTAGAGGTGAGCAAAAGTAGTCAAAGCACTAAGGAACTGACCAATGATGAACCAGTGCCATCCATATCTTTCTACCTTCATCACCCCTGTTAGACATCAGTTCTGATCTCAGCCCATCATGCCAAAGTCCTTCTTGGACAGCCTTTAATTGCAGATATGTGCAAAAGCCAAGTGCACAATGCAAGTATGGCAAATTATTCTCCAAGTAAAACTGCAAAGCTTTTATTTTTTTTTCAATATATGAAATTTATTGACAAATTGGTTTCCATACAATACCCAGTGTTCATCGCAAAAGGTGCCCTCCTCAATACCCATCACCCACCCTCTCCTCCCTCCCACCCCCCATCAACCCTCAGTTCTCAGTTTTTAAGAGAAAACTGCAAAGCTTTTAAAAGACAAGTTGGATGAAGCCATTGAACATGATCTTGGGGAAACATTCATATATTACACAAGACCTTGACAAATGAGGATCTGGCAATTAAACTGGTTAGCAATTGAAGCACAGGAAATCAGTAAGGGTTAAAACAATGTAAGTTTTCAAAAGAAAATGGTTTGAATGTCAAAAGACTGAAAAGCTCTTTGAGAAAATTGATGACAGTGTCAAAGTTTTTTTGTTGATTGTGTTGTTGTTGTTTTTGCCAAAATGTCTATACTAATCTTTATGCTGCCAAAATCAACATAAAGTCTGTCATATTTCTGTTACAAGTTTAGTCAGATGTATTCTGCAAAAAATTCAACACAATATGTCCTTTGTCCTAATAGTGCACAGTTGCAATTATATTTCATTTTTATTTCATATAACTAAAATTGATTTTTCATAATCTTAGATGAGTTCTCTTTAGGGTAAATGTCAATCAAACTTTTTTTTTTAACCTCTTCTATGAAGCTCCGGTTCTGTATGAAATAGATCAGTTTAAGTGGCATTTTACCACCAATAATTATGAGGTACTAACAAAGACCTCTAGGCAACAGCCTATCCAGTCACTCTGAGATCCCTACCCACCAGGTTCTCCAGAGATACAGAACCAACAGGATGTGTATCTATAGAGGAAGAAATGTATTTTAAGAAATTGGCTCATTGCAACTGTGGAGGCTTGGCAACTCCAATATCTGACGCGGGAGGCTGGAGGGCTGAGTCCAAAAGCAGTCTGCTATAGAACCAGGAAGAGCAGATGTCACAGATGAAGTCTGTAAACAATCTGCTGGAAAGTTTCCTCTTGCTCATTAAAGAGGTTAGCCTTTTGTTCTACTCAGATGTTCAGATGATTAGATGAGGCACACCCACATTATGGGGGGCAATCTGATTTACTCAAAGTTCACTGATTTAAATGTAAATCTCTTCCAAAACACCCTCATAGACACATCCAAAATAATATTTGACTAAATATCTGGGTACCATGGCCCACACAAGTTGACACATAAAGTTAATCATCACAGCTATTATAGACTGGAAGAGACAAGACCAAATTAATAACCTTAAGTAGATTCTGGGAATCCCAGGGAAGGGCCTGCAAAGAAGTTCTGAGAACCTGATCCAGGCATAACCCCTCCCTCAGACTATGCTTCCTGGCAAATACACCAACTGTAGGTGAAAGAGTGAGGGAGATTGCTAACGATGTCAGGAGGCAGGTTGTTGGCTTTACGTTAATTCATTAGAAAAATGTACAGTAGTAGACAGCCGGTATGTCACACACTCTTGAGCACCACTTCAAAGTCTTCCTGATCCACCTTACTTCCTACTCCAGCTGCTGCTATAAAGAACAAGGCAGCACAGCCTTTGGACAGCTTCGACCAGGACAACTGCACAGAGACTCTTCCTGCGCCCATAGAGTACACCTCTCCTTCTTGCCTGCAGTTTCTAAAAGTGGACATCTAAGATTGGGCTTAGATCGAAAACCAACTGAGAACTCATGCATGTCCACGTCAAAAGTGAGAGAAAATTATGGGGCGCCTGGGTGGTTCAGTGGGTTAAGTGTCCAACTTCAGTCAGGTTATGTTCGAGCCCTGTGTCGGGCTCTATGCTGTGCTCAGTGTCTGGGGCCTACTTTGAATTGTGTCTCCTTCTCTCTGCCCCTCTCCCCCCTCAAAAATAAACAAACATTAAAATTCTTTTTTTTTAAGTGACAGAAAATTAATGTCCCTGGGGCCAGCCTTGGTCAGTGGGAAATGGGCTTCCAGACATATTTCATGAGGGTCCCTAGAAGGGAGATCCACTCGTAGCAGTGGCCAACTTCATAAAAAAATTGCCTCATTTGCTATTTCACTTCCCCTTCCCCACACTCCTGTTCCCCAGGATTGCATTCCCAAATGAACCACCTGCTCTGCAATTCTTAATCTCAGGCTCTATTCTTCTATTAAAATCAGGGTGAACAACTTTCCTCTGCATTTGTAAGGGAGGAATTCAATAAAATATTATAATCTATTGATTACTAAATAATAGTTTGAACACTATTTTATCCCATGCCACAAAAAATATAATTGAACAAGAAGTACATAGAGAAGCTGGCGGAACTGAAACATGAACAATTTCAAAAGTCCATGAAAAACAATAAACACATTCCATTTTATAAGTCTCTTAGTCCTCCTAGTCTGAGTAACTGTTTTAATAGTCTCCACTTAATTACTAATGCTTATACCGCTACACTCTTTCCATTATTCCTAAATTACATTGGTTTCTCCTGGCTTTTTATCTGGCCAAATTGCTCCCTGATTTAGGAGATTTCCAGGAACCCAATGATGCTCCTAATTATTAATCATTTACTACAAGCCATATCAGAAACAGCTTGTTGTGTTTTTTTCTACAAATGTCCCCAAAGATACAATTATGGTCATTTATTAAGGACCCAGAAAAATAGAATTTAAAACACATTTAAAAATTTTTTAATGTTTATTTATTTTTGAGAGAGAGAGAGAGAAAGAGAAACAGTGCAAGTGGGAGAGGGGCAGAGAGAGGGAAACACAATCCAAAGCAGGTTTCAGGCTGTCAGCACAGAGCCTGACTCAGGGCTTGAACCCACAAACTTTAAGATCATGACCTGGAATTTCTGAGGAGGAGCCAAGATGGCGGAACAGCATGGAAGCTTTCTGTGGGGCTCGCGTCAATGAAATACAGTCAGACCAACACTAAACCATCCTACACACCTAGAAAACCGACTGGAAGATTAACACAACAATCTGCACAACCCGAACCACAGAAGATCATGACCTGAGCCAAAGTCATATGCTTAACCAACTGAGCCACCCAGGTGCCCCTTAAAACACATTTTAAAGGCTAGCCTAAAATATCAAAACTACTGGGAAAGTCACAGATGGCCCAATTCAATCATTCATTCATTCATCATTCATTCATTTATTCATTCAACATTGTGCCAGCCGCTATGCAAGCAAATGAGAGAGAACCTAGGATCCTCCTAGGACCTCAGGAAAAAGATAAGGGACCTCCATGACATGGAGCTGCCTATTATAAAGCCCTATATCTAACCGCAGGGGACAGTAGGTGACACAGCCTGACCATTCCTCCGGCCAAAGAACTGGTTGGGAGGTAGGCATGTGACAAGATGACCAATCAGAGCATCTCCTCATGGTTTTTAGTTGAAAGGTAAAAGAGAGGGGATTGGGACATCACAGTATGAAGCAAGGCCTGCTTGTGGCTTTTTTTGCCACATGGAGAGAATTTGTGGGCAGTAGAAGAATCTGAATCAGAAAAGAATCAATCAGGGATGAGAAACAGAGGCAGATAAGTGTTGTTTTAAAAATATCTACACCTTTCACACCTGGGGACTGCTCCATTCAATTCATTTCAGTTACAGGAGTTTGAGATTCTGTTTTATATTTATGCTAACATTGGATGTCACTGTCAATTGGAGAACCGTCACAGTGTCCTTTGAGAAAGTCAATTGTGAAGAACACCTCTATATTCCTTGTTTTCTACGAGGGAGGGTTTTCCCTAAATACTCCTGGCTCCTAGCTCTGCCTTTTATTCACTTCATCTCAGAGGATGTAAATCAACTCATTGCATTTGTAAATCTGATAAGAGTGAATGGGGCAAGCTGAGCTTAGCTACCTTTTTTTTGTCTTCTTTGAGGCAAGCTACCTGCAGTGAGGAAATTCTCCTCCAAGCCTCTCTACTGCCTGTGTTACTTGAATAGGCCTCTACTGGTAAGACCTACCTGATCCAGACCTACCATGACTCATGGGGGAAAGTGTAAAATATCCTTAATTCTAGAGTTCAGTAACAGTAGGCCCACTCCTCTACCAAGGTAACCATGTCCTCCAATCGGCACTTTAAAATAATAAGAATAACAATGATAATAGCTAATACTTAGACAATGATTACTATGTCTCAGGTACTTTTTTTTTTTTTTTACCTCAGTACTTTCTTAAATCATATACATTTAAGAATAAGAAACAGAGATAGTATAAAAACTTTCCCTAGGTTATACCACCAGGAAGTGGCAGACCTGGAACTCAAATGCAGTCCATGTGTCTGGAGTCCTTGATATAAACACTATCCCATATATCATATGTACTAAAGGAGATATATTTGTCACAACTCTTGTCTTCTATTTGCCTTCCTTTTTTGTCTTAACTCTCAATTTGTTCAAAGGATACTCTTTACAGGGTCTCTTAAAATTTCCAACACTGGGGTGCCTAGGTGGCTCAGTTGGTTAAGCTTTTGACTCTTGATTTGGGTTCAGGTCATGATCTCATAATTTGTGGGTTTGAGTCCTGCATCAGGCTCTGCACTGACAGCACAGAGCTTGCTTGAGATTTTTCCTCTCCCTCTCCCTCAAAAATAAATAAACAAACTTTAAATAAACAAACTTTAAAAATTCTCAGCACTGATTTGGATGGTCCCTACAATGAAGCCATACATAAAAAAAGAACTATGCCTCAAATTAAAATTCAGCAAATACTGGTCAGCTTCCATTTAATGTATGCCATAATTATAGTATAGTATACCTACACTAGCTAGAAAAATTAAACTTCACAGGCCACAAATTCTTTTCTCTTGATCAACAAAAAAGCAAACTCTGCAATTTTCTTTAGTGGGCTTTAAAATTTTCACTACTGGGCGCCTGGTGGCTCAGTCGGTTAAGCATCCAGCTCTTGGTTTTGGCTCAGGTCGTGATCTCACATTTTGTGAGTTCAAACCCCACATCAGGCTCCATGCTGACAGTGGGGAGCCTGCTTGAGATTCTCTCTTTCCCTCGCTCTCTCCCCCTCCCCCGCTCATTCTCTCTCTTCTTCTCTCTCCCTCTCTCTTCCTCTCTCTCTCTCCCTCTCTCAAAAATAAATAAATAAACTTAAAAAAATTAAAAAAAATTTTTTTTTCACTGCTGGCTTTTATGATGCCTGCCATGAAGTGTCAAAAACTTCAACATATACAATATGATACTATTCATGTACCAGTTAGTTGAGCTTCATTCTGAAGCAGTCAGCTGCCCTGAAGGAGAACAAACAGTCTAGAAATGGTGAGCTAGGAAGATATGGAAAGGCTAGACTTCAGAGGTAGCTACTACAAGGGCTTCAGCCAATCCAACCTTCCTTCAGCAATACCTCTGTCATTGATAATTAACATAGTGAATATAAGAAACAAATTTCTCCTGATAGAGAAAAGGGCCTTTTGGGGGGGGGGGGGCGGGTAGCATAATAAATGTTGGAAATAGTTTTTCCTTGATGAAATTAAAGTTATTCAAGATATGTCAATTGACTAAAACAATTTAAAGCAAGATATAAGAACCTAGCACCAGTTTATGGTCTCTACCCTTCAGAATGAACCCTGGGGCTTGATATTTTAACAGGCTCGCTGACTGATAAGAATTTTGCCTCTAGAATGCTGTTGTAGCCACCTTAAGCAAACGGTCCTTACACTGTGTTTCACTTAGAAGAACACAGGCCTAACATTTTATCATGCTAGCTTATTAATGTTGACATAATAAATATCCATTATACAAAATACAATTTATACATGGATATTTATAATTGATATTTATACATAATAAATATCCATTATAACAAAACTTAGAGTCTTGTTTTGATTATAACCTGGTAGCAAGGTTTTAGAGAAACCTGTCACTGGCTACCATAACCTATCCAAAAAAGGTTAAGAACTGAACATAACCAAATCAGTTTAGGTCAGCTGTAATACAGATAATGGGAGAAAATGGACATTTTCTTTGGTCCTCAAATGAACAAAACACTAATATGATTTCCCTCCCTCACTGAGAAAGAGATGATGCATGACCCACTACATAGGTTGGTCTTCTTTTTACTGAAACACCTATTGAAAAGAATTGTCTTACGTGATTTTTTTCTCAAGGCCAGAACCTGAGACATCCTGAAACATCACAAGGAGTTCCAATGAGGGAACAGTTGATAAATTTGAATTCAAAACTGTGTTCAAATGGAATCCTTGTATATCTGTGACAATTTATACCCTACTAGTGACATCTTCATGATTTATTCAGTAACAAATACCAAGAGAGGGAATGCACGAGAATCCTATAAGTATAGTTAGTTGGACTTTTGGTCATTATTTCATCCCCTATACTCTGAGGCAAAACAAGAGTCATAATATTCCTAAGAAATTTCTTTGAACAAACTAATATGTGATAGATAGAATAATGGTTCCCCGAAGATGTCCACAACTTAACCCCAGGAATCCGTGACCGCGTGAGGCTACATGGCAAATGGGAATTAAAGCTGTTAATCCAATGACATTCCAATGGGCAAATTATCCTGGACTATCTGGGTGGATCCCATGTAATCTCAAGAGTCCTTAGAAGTAGAAGAGGGAGACAAAAGAGTGAGAACCAGGGATATGGTCATGTAAGAAGGACTTAGTCTGCTATTGCTAGCTTTGAAGATGGGGGGGAAGAGGTCATGAGTCAGGGAATGCAGACAGCCTCCAGAAGTTGGAAAAGACATGGAAATGGCTTCTCCCCTTGAGCCTGCAGAAGGAAAGCAGACTCATCATGAATTTAGTCCTGTGAAACTCATTTCAGATTTTTGAACTCAAGAACTGTAACAAAGTTATGTTGCTCTAAGCCACCAAGTTTATAGTAATTTGCTACAGCACCTGTGTTTTAGTTTACCGAAACTAAACAAGAAAAGAAATAAGGTGAAAAGAAATAAGGAAATATGCCCACCTACCCCCAAGAGCCATATACCACATTCTCTACACTGTTATGTACTATGAGGAGCTGACCACCATGACTAAATCATGCAGGTTCCCATGTCTTCTGGCTTCTGGGATATCAGACAGTGAGTGAAAAAAGATGTCAGGATATTTCTTCCCCTACTTTCTTTCTACTTCAGTACCATGATCTTTGCAGTGGCTGTATCCCATGAAGACAACAGTTCCTAAGAGCAGCGCTCATCCACAGTGAAATGTGAATTAATTAATAATAGGATTAAAAGTCAAATAAAACATTCGAATGATAAACTGGAAAACACCTTAGACACAGGGCTATTTGTTTTCTATCTATGATAGCAGAACATTTGGAAGCAGTAGCCATGTATATAAAAGGCCTAACTATATGCAGAATCAAGTACCACAAATGAATGAATAATGGAAGTAGCAGAAGGCATGGGTCACAGCCACTTCTGCTCTACTGGTGTTCGCACTGAGCAGTAATATGAATAATACTAAACACAATTCTATGATGAAAGGACCTTTTATTTGTACAACCTCTTGCTGGGTTCTGGAAGGAACCTACAAATTTATTCATATGGTTACATGTGTCCTGTAATTCACAAAAGTAAGATATCTTAACTGCAGCCAGTTAAGACCATTGTCTTATTTTAACTGTAGCCCAGTGTGGAGTGCCAAAACCCAAGCAAGGGCTCCCCAGAGCAGGAACAGCCTGGTAAGGGTGTCAGAGCACAAGCAGGGTAGAAGGGCATCTATGCACATGGGGTGCCTGAGTGGCTCAGTCGGTGGAGTGTCCAACTCTTGATTTCAGCTCAGGTCATGATCTCACAGTTTCGAGAGAGTAAGTCCCATGTTAGCACAAAGTCTGCTTGGGATCCCCCCCTTGCCCCTCTCCCATTCACTCACTGTCTCTGAAAAATAAACATTTTAAAAAATATTTTAGAAAAGAAGAGCATCTATGTAAGAGGTGTCTAGGCAGAAAATCAGAGCCTGAGCAAGGTGAAGGGGATCTATACAGGAGGACTGCCAATTATGAGATGTTAGAGAGCCAGCAGGGAGAGGAGGGTGACACAGAGGGCAGGAGGCAGCAATAACAATGGGAGATAGGTTACATACAAAGAAATGAATTACTTACCAAATAATTCATTGTTTTAAGGATAATGGGAGCCAGTTTCCTACTGTCAGTGACTCATGAAGAATGCCAGAGCATCTTCACTCATCACAGATGCAATAGATTATCTATTCCGTAAATGGCTACGACAGGATTTCTGGACTCACATGCTTACCAGAACCTCGCCACTCCCACCAAAAAATACAGTATTTCCCCTTTCATGACCCTAGGCAGCACTTTGTGACTGAAATATTCTAGGAAGTGCTGCTATTTGATTTTCAAGGATAGATCACAAAAGACAAAGTGATTTGTCCCTGGCTTTATTTCTTGGGACACCAGCACTTGAAATCCAGTCACCAGGTTGAAAAGATCCCAAGCTACATGAGGCTCTATAGGTTGCCTGGTTGACAACGATAGCTAAGGACTCAACCGACAGACAGTGTCAGGGCCCAGGCACATGAGTGCGTAAGCATACAGATGACTTCAGGTGCCAGGGTGAGCCATTCCAGCCGATGCTGACTAGAGCCAGATGGGCCATCCCCACTGAGTTCTGCCCAAATTGCAGATTTACGAGCAAAACAAATGCTGTTATTTCAAACCATTAAGTTGTGTGTCCAGCCACACACAGTACCTATAACAACACTCCAAACTAGAAACAACCCAAATCTCCATCGGCAGGAAAACAAATAAACAAATGGTGCTATATTGATGCAATGGAATAATACACGACAATAAAAGGAAATGAATTACTGCTGCTCACAGTAACATGGACAATATCTCTAAATATTCTGCTGAGTAAAAGAATTCAGACACATCAGAATATATATCCTATGATTCCACTTACAGGAATTTCTAGAATAGGTAAAAATAGTCTGTGGTGAAAGACATCAAATAATGGTGACTTTTACTTTTGTGGGAGGAGTAAGGAGGGTCTTAATGATTGAGAAAAAGCACAAGGAACTTTCTGGAATGTTGGAAATGTTCTATATCTTGATGATATATTGATTTGATTAGTTTACACATTTCTCAACATTAATATAAATATATATATAATATGCATGTTTCACTGTACATAAACTACTTAATTTAAAAATATTTACATGACATTACCAGTGACAATTTGTAAGGCAGAACAAAATTTCCTAAACTATAAATAGTAAAAACAAATTTCACCTAACCATGTTAGAACCTGAGATAGCTTTCTCTTCTCTATATACAAAATTTTGTCATATGAACATGTGATCAAAGTGTATACAGTTAAAAAAATGTAGATTAAAAAATTCTTATACAAGTATAATAGGCAGTTAACTATGTTATTTTTTTTCTTTTTTTAATTTTTTAACATCTATTTATTATTGAGAGACAGAGAGAGACAGAGCATGAGCATGGGGGGTGGGGGCGGGGCAGAGAGAAGGGGAGTCACAGAATCCGAAGCAAGCTCCAGCACAGAACCTGATGCGGGGCTCTAACTCACAGATGGTGAGATCATGACCTGGGCCAAAGTCAGACGCCCAACCCACTGAGCCACCCAGGTGCCCCAAATGTTATATTTCTAGATTGGATCTGATGTTTGGTTTCTTCTCAGCTTTTTAAAATCTGCCTTTTATTATTTTTCATTGTAAATGAATATATATTAATTTTCTTATCTAAATTTGAATTTATAATTTTGAATTGTTTTTTCTTAAAGATGTGTTCCACATTATAAAAGCTTTAGATTCCATAAATCAGAATCTACTTCTGCTTCTGTTAAATATGTCTCTTGTCAACAGTGTCCTAGATTTGACTATTTAATTGCTTGTGGGAACAATTTTCCATCTCAAAGAAGGCTGCTGTTCTAGGAATCTCAGATTCAGGTCATGAAGTAGCAGGCAATTGCAGATCAAACTTTAAATAAAGACAAGGTTTACTTTCTGACTTCACTGTCGTTCTCCAAGCAGAATACTTATATTCCATTCCTTTTTCTTTTCTACAGTTAGAGACCAAGAGACTTAGCTCAGGAAATGGTTTTGAGAGATAGAAGTGTCTTAAAGTTTGCATCAAATACAAAAAATCACACTCTGAAAAAGTGAAAAGGTGCAGAAGGAGGTGAAAGAAGGGAGGGAGGAATGGAAGGGGAGAGATAGATTGAGAGAGAGGAGGAATGGGGAGGAAAGGAGAGAGAAAGAAGGGAAGGATGGAAGAGAGGGAGGGAAAGAGGAAAGGGATCAATTTTACCTAGGAACAATAATTGAAACTGATTTCAGTGACAAATCTGACCATGCAGGCGGTCTGAAATTCTAAACTCCTGACTTACTTCTATCATCACATGAAATCCTCTCTCAAACAAAAAAAAAAAATTAAGCCTTTCCTGGAAAATGCTACAACTTTATATAAATTTGAGACAATTCCCATCTGTCTGATTAGCCTTCAGGCAGAGTGATTAGTTAATACTAAATCTTTTCTCCTGTTTCTCTTTTAAAAAATTAGCTTAACACCCCCACTAGTAAAACTCCACATGCTGCAGAAATAAAAACAGCGAGGGATTATGCCTTCTTTATTGCCAACACAATGCCAGGGCAGATTCTATTTAAGAGCAACTAATGTGATTGTGAGAATTATTATCAAAGAAAGCCCTACTGCTTTAAAATTTTTCTCTTCTTTTAATTATTTTCTAGCTGTTCTGCTTTGGTTAAACTTCACCACATAAGTGTTCACAATGTAACTAATAGAAAAGGGCACCCAGATTGTTGTGTATTTTAGTAAACCAATTAGAGAATTTATGGAGAGAAGAAATCAAGTTAACTACCATAGGAAAGAAGAAAGAAAACAAAGTCTTTTGTACTTGAGCCAACTTCTGCATAGTTTTACAGGTGCCCCACAAATGTGATGTCATTTTGATTGGGGCAACCTCTCTCCCACAAAGACAAATGAAAGAGCTCCTTTTAAAATAACCCTCACACCTCACACAGGTGGTCACATCTAAAATAAACCTACAGACTGTGCCTCAGAAACAGTTTTCTAAAGAAACATTCTTTTAGGGCTGCCCAAAGGGCAAAAAAATGATGCCGAATGTGCTGACTGCTCTATTGAAGAAAAATGAAGAACACGGTTTTTCTGCTCTGATCAGAGTGAAAGGCATGTTCCTCAACTAGTAGTTTTATAGTCTACTGAACATGGAGAAACCTTTTCTTGCCTTTTTCAAAATTAATTTCCAATGGGTTTTGAGTGCAAAAATTGGCTCATGTGCAGAAGCTGGGCAACGGATCATGATTTTTTTTTTGGGTGACTGACATCAGACTCCTGATTGTCCATCCTTAGTTTCCTTTGATGGTACAGATTCAGTAATGTCCTTTTGGTTGCCCTTTGATTTAGCCTTTAGGGACACCATGTTCTATTAACCATGAGAGTCTAAAGGACTCTCTGTAGGTCTTTTATGGGTCTCCCGTAGCTGCCTCTCTAACTGTGCCACTCATTACAATATGAGCCCGCAAAAATATATACTATCACCCTGCCTCTGTTGTTTTGAGGTCCTGTCAAAGGAAATCAGCTTCAGCAGTGCACTTAACCCACTTTGGCGTGCTACCACTTTTGTGGCTGTGTTGTGCTTTCCCTGCTCCTCCATTATCAGAGGTGAGCTTTGTTTCATAGGCTATCAAGGACATCCTCTGGCTTTCACATTTAGCTTTTAATTGTCAGTTAAATGTTTATAGCTTCTCATGTTTTTCCAGAGCATCACTTGAGGTTAACAGTGGCCATCCAATTCCATTGTTCTTACACTTACTATTTTTTCCATAGTTTTCAAATGCTGGAAATAGCACACAGACTAATACATTTCCTTCCAGTGGTATGCCATTCCAATTCACCTCCAGGGAAAGTTCTAGCAATTGCACTGCTTGCTATCGTATGCCAAGGACTATCTTTGTTTCACCTACCATCAGGTTTGGAATCTCCAGGACAAACTGAGGGTGGGTGAGACTGCTCCCAAATCTCATCCCCGAACTTGCTTTTCTTGGGTCTTTCTGGTACCATTTGTTGCAGTCTGGGTTTTCCAGGAACCAATGCTGAGACAGAAATGAGTATGTAGGAGATTCATTAGGAAGTGCTTTTGCATTCAACACCTGTGGAAGGGAAGGAAACAGGAGTGGCCAGAGAGAGGAGTCAAAATGTGATGTGGTCTCAATGGAATGTCTAAACTGACCATGTGAGGAGTTCCAAAGATGGACTGACCCTTCAGGGTGTCCCCATTGGTCTATCATTTGTTGGTCATTTGTTTTGAGATGCTGGGGGAAGAAAGTGTGAACTTGGTTAAGGAGGTTCCAATCTCCCTTGTGGACTGATGGCTGAGAGTTACATGCAGATGACATTCTCAGCAGATGAAGTGATAAATCCTGAAAAGGACTCTATGCAGCACATCACAATCTTCCTCCCAGTGATTTAAAACTTCCATCATTATGTAATGACCCTATAACTCTAGTAATGTTTTTCCCTTAAATTTAAGTCTATTTTATCTACTATAAAAATACCAACTTTCTTTTGGTTTATATTTGCTTGGTATATCATCTCTATTGTTTTACTTAAAACATTTCTGGTCCTTACATTTTAGATGTGATCTTGTAAACAGCACATGGTTGGATTTTTTTAATCCTGTCTTAATGACATATACTTTTTACTGGAGAGATCAGTAATTCACTATTATTGTTGTTGTTGTTGTTGTTGTTGATATACTCAGAGTTATTTCTACCAATTTAGTTGTTTTTTGTTCCATTGTTGTGATGTTTCTACATTGATTTTTCTCTTCTCTCTTGGCTTTCTGCCTTGGTTTCTTGCCTTTTTTAAAAAAAAATATTTTCTTCCTGTTGTTTAGAAAATATATATCATTTATATTCATTTAGTTGACATTCATGCAAATTTTAATATACATACTTAATATAATCTAAATGCAGTAAATTACTTTTCCTTTCTCCCAAATAATACAAGAAATTTAGTATGTTTTAAACTTAATCCCTCCTCCTAGTTTACATGACTTATTTTCTTTACTATTTTATCTCTCATTTGTTGTAGGGGTGCTGACAATACTGACTGTATCTCTGGCACTCCACTTAATTCATTTTATTTCTATGACGTCTCTTGGATCTATGTCTTCTGGGCCCCTTGGAGATTAATATACTTACCTTAGAAATGCCTACCAAGGCTGGGATGCAGGAAACTTGTTTTGGCCTCCCATGTATCTGTTAAAGATAACCTAGCCTTACCCCTTCCTGATGTACAGGTCGTACCACAAGACCTAATTAAAGGTAAGCTGCCAATTAGCTGCATGGAATCCTTCGACCTTACTACAGGGCCCTCCTACACATCCCCTCACTCAGTAAAATCTGGAACAAGGTCCAGACTTTAAAGAGAATAATTGTGCAGCTGTATCATTGTTGCCTGATTCCTCTATCAGTAAGTTACCCCAAATAAACCTTCGTGGAAACTTTATGGAGTGGTCTGCTTCATTCTCTGGTCTCAAATTACCTTCTCATTTTGAGGGACATTTGCCCATCCCTCCCTCCAGCTTCTAGTATTTTTTAATTACACAAATTAAATCTTAAAATTACTATTTTATATACGCAATGTAGGTCATTCGTCTTTCATATTTTTTGAGATCTTTGTCTATTATTCAGCTTTACTAAATAATGTCTAGATGAATATGACATTTTACATTTCTTGAATTAGTAGGCTCACATCTTTCATCAATTTTAAAAAGATTACCAAGTGCATCTCTGCATATTTTCTCTTAGTAGTTTTCTCTGTTTTCCTTTTGAAGTGCCACTTAGGTATATGGCAGCCATCTCTTTTTTTTTTTTTAACATTTATTCATTTTTTTGAGAGACAGAGAGAGAGCACAAGCAGAGGAGGGGCAGAGAGAAGGGGAGACACAAAATCCAAAGCAGGCCCCAGGCTCTGAGCTGTCAGCACAGAGCCCAGTGCGGACATATCCATGGGGCTTCTGAGTGGCTCAGTCAGTTCAGCATCCAAGTCTCGGTTTTGGCTCAGGTCATGATCTCATGGTTTATGTGTTCACCCCCCACGTCAGGCTCTGCACTGAAAGCACAGAGCCTGCTTGGGATTTTCTCCCTCTCTCTCTCTCTCAAAATTAATAAATAATATATATATATGTATACACACACACACACACACACACACACACACACATATACATATATACATACACACATATCTCCAGGCTTCATCATCTGACCTGCAAGGCCTTGAGTGATCAACCTCTAGCCCTGCCTTATAGCACTTTGTGTCTCAGTTACTTGCTTCAAACTCTCTTTCAGTTCCTCAAGGACACAAAATTTTCCTGCATCAGATTCTCTGTTCAGACTGTCCTTCTTTAGGATCCATGCCCCCAGTTCTTTCCCTTTGTAATAGTTACCACAACTTATAATTATGAATTTGTCTCTCTGTTTACCTGTTTGTTGTGTGTTAGCCCAGAATCTCAGTGAAAGTGGAAAAAAGTTTGCTCCCCATTATACATATCTAGTCCTTAGATTTTGATCCTCAGAGGAAATATTTTTGGTTGAATGAACAAGGCAGAGAAAAGATTTTAAGAGATGTTGAGTTTGGAAAAACAAAAGAAGAAGGTACAGGAAATGGTGACATAGAAAGGTAGAGTGTTAACCAGGACAGCTTCAATAAAATACCCTGAGAAGGGATTGGGGGGGCAGAGAGGGGAAGGGCAGGGGAAAGAATCTGGGTTGAAATGATCTGAGGAAAGTGAAATTGTTTTGGGAATTCCACAGATAGTAGAAGCAATAGATTTTTACATTGCTAATGAAGATATCATTTACCTGACTTAAAAAAAAAAATGAAGGCAGAGAGAATATGTAGTACTCAGATACAAACTGAAATTTGAAAACTTTGCAGGGGCGCCCGGTGGCTCAGTTGGTTGAGCGTCAGACTTCAGCTCAGGTCATGATCTCGCAGTTTGTGAGTTCAAGCCCCACATCCAGCTCTGTGGAGCCTGGAGCCTACTTCAGATTCTGTGTCTCCCCCTTCCTGTCCCTCCCCCAGCTTGCACTCTGTCTTTATCTCTCTCAGATATAAATAAACTTAAAAAAAAATTAGAAAAAACGAAAACTATCCAAAGTTCACTATTCCTCCACAAAGAAGTCTATAATGAGACATCAAGATAATGACAAATTTCCACCAGCCTAGCCTGCTGACAACCTAGCAGACCAGACTGGGTGCCATTATCCTAACTTGAGCACCTAACATACTTGGCAGAGGCAGCTGGAATCCTTAATGCTGATGTATTCCTCACTTCCACAGCAGACCACCTCCAGCTGACTCAAGCTGGCCAGGCTCTAAGCCCAGGTAGCTCCAACCAGTCACCAAAACTCTCAGGCCTTGCTGTCCCACTGTGGGAGAGAAAGGGTGGTCTTTTGGCTTTGAAGGGCCTGTTGCCATTTCCCTACGTCAGCCTTATCCCAGGGGTCAGCCTGTACTTGGGCTGCATTAGGCTCCCCAGCCTCCTCCCAGGGGCCAGCCTCTAACTGGGCTGCATCAGGCTCCCCATTTGGCAGAAGAATATCCTATTCATTTTTTTCTTTGACAATAATATTCTTTAAAAGGAAATGAAATGCAGTTCTTATTCTTACTTTGCCTTCTCGTTCCTATAACCTTTTCCGGTCTCCTTTGAAGCTGAGGGTTTCTTTTAGCCTCTATGAAAATCATTAAGAAGTTTGAACATTATAAATACTTCAGAAAGGGATTCAACTCATTGGCTAATAATAAAAGTGGTGTAAAATCTACTAAACTAGTGTTTGAGAGTTTAAATGCTTTTATTAGCATCTTTGTTTAAATTTAATGTAGTTTAGGTGTTGGGTTTTGATTTTGATTTAGTTTTGATTATCTGCAATTAGCCATGAGGTTTATTATTTAAAACCAAAATTAGTTTGGTAAGATTTGCCTTGCTTTAGTCTATGGCAATAAGGAATGTAGTCACAACAACTTATGTTTTCTTTTCTTTTTTCATGTGCAAAGTTTCTACAAATCCATACGCAGCAAAATGAGGTACAAACCACAGAAGTACTCATTTCTCCATTAAAATGTATTTTTATTTTGGGGCGCCTGGGTGGCGCAGTCGGTTAAGCGTCCGACTTCAGCCAGGTCACGATCTCGCGGTCCGTGAGTTCGAGCCCCGCGTCAGGCTCTGGGCTGATGGCTCGGAGCCTGGAGCCTGTTTCCGATTCTGTGTCTCCCTCTCTCTCTGCCCCTCCCCCGTTCATGCTCTGTCTCTCTCTGTCCCAAAAATAAATAAACGTTGAAAAAAAAAAAAATTTAAAATGTATTTTTATTTTGGAGTGCCAGGGTGGCTCAGTCGGTTAAGCACCTGACTTCAGCTCGGTCACGATCTCGCAGTTTGTGAGTTCGAGCCCTGCATTGGGCTCTGCGCTGACAGCTCGGAGCCTGGAGCCTGCTTCGGATTCTAGGTCGCCCTCTCTCTCTCTGTCCCTCCCATACTCATGCTCTGTCTCTGTTTCTCAATAATAAGTAAACGCTAAAAAAATTTTTTAATGTATTTTTCTTTCATTCAAATAGTAAATATTAGAACATCTGAACCAACAAAAGGCCCTAAATACTCTAAGGATCTAAAAATACTTTAAAGATATTTCAGAAAAAAAAAGATATTTCAGTAATCAAATTTTCATTTTTTAATGACTCATACTCCATGAAATAAATTTTTTCTAGAATTTAGTACTGTCAATTTTTAGTAATATTTTAATATTTAGTACTGTTTCGTTAATTAGTTTTCCTTTTTGTAGTATCAACTAGATTCTAGTATGTTAAAAGAAGATTTTTTAAAGACACTTTAAATAAAGTCCAGTTTGAAAGAAATCTTGTTTGAAACAAAACGCTTCATCAATGAAGAGGCATTTGCTAAGCAGACAACGTTAAGTAATATCAGGCACAAAAGGACAGGTGTCTGACAGGCCATCCCCACTGGCCATCCCCACTGCCACTGCCTGTCTAACCCTTTACCCCTTTACCTCTGCAGGACTGACACAGTCTGATCCTTCTTCCTCCCAGCTCCCGCTGTCACCTTCCAGCTACACCGCATGTGGCAATCTGCATATACTGCCAAACCAATCTTCCTGAAATATTTTTTTTCGTTACCTTTTCTTCTCCCTAAAAATGTTTAAGCTAAACTCCCAACTCCTCAGCCTTACATAGAAGGGGAAAGCATTGGTTTTAGAATCAGACCCAGGTTCATACATCTGTTTGGATACGTATGTGAATGACTTGAGTAAGTTGCTTGACGTCATGTGTAAAATGGGTATGATCATGATTACCTCACCAGGGTGGGAAAAGGAATCAGTAAATACAAGATGCAAAGCCCTGAGCAAATACCAAACGCTTCTCTAAATTGACTGGCTTCAGACTGGCTTTGCTATGTGACCCTATCTTCTTAATTTATCTCTTTCCATTTATCTGCACCAACATTCTTTGCCATATTATGTCACCGACACACAGTCTCTACAAGTGCTTTTTGTTTTCCAATTTTCATGCTTTGGTTCATGACTTGAAAAAAAAAACTAACATTTATTTATGTGCTAGTACTGTATTAAGCGGATATATTAGCTCCTTTAATCTTGATAAATAATGTATCATTATAGATGAGGAAAAAGTTTCAAAAGGTTGAGAAACTTAAACTTATTTTTAAATTCAGCCCTTTATTTATTTTTATTTGAGAGAGTGAGAGAGGGTGCATGCACGCAGGTGAGAAGCAGAGAGAGAGAGAGGGAGAAAGAGAATCTCAAACAAGATCCATGCTTAGTGCAGAGCCCTACATGGGACTTGATCCCATGACTCTGGGATGGGTCATGGGATCACAACCCAAGCGGAAATCAAAGAGTCAGAGGCTCAACAGAGTGAGCCACCCAGGGGCTCCAAGAAACTTTAACTGCATTGGTATCCATCATATGGGATGGTACTTTTACTTTTCCCATTTACAGATAAGAAATTTTAAAGAGGTCAGTAAAAAGAGAGAGAGAGAGAGAGAGAGAGAGAGAGAGAGAAAGAAAGAATAAAGAGGTTAAAAAAAGTGATGAGTAGTAGTTTCAAACAATTTTAGTCAGCTTGCTTCAATAACGACAGGATGATTAACCTTTAATTTACATGAAAAAACTAGAAGATATAACTTAAAAATGAAACAGACAAACAATTTTGAAGACAAAGAACAAAATGAGGGTCTTATCCTGCCAAATAACAAGATAGTATAAAACTATAATAATTCGGATGAAGTAGAATTGACAGAGTGATGGGAAATGAGTCAGTGGAACAGAATACAGAGCTCAGAAAATGGGTCCATGCATTCAGAAGAATGTAGTATATGGTTGACATATCTGAATCACTGGGGAAAATGATGGACCCTATAATAAATGGTGTCACGAGAAAAGTGAAATTAAACTTCTACGTGATACTACATGTAAAATTAAAAAAATTCAAGTGTTTTGAAAATCTAAATGTGAAAAACAATACTGTAAAAATGTGTGTAAGAATATCTTTTTGATTTTGGAGTAGAAAATGATTTCTGAACATCAAAAAGCACAAATGATTTAGGAAACAAATGTGTTATAAATTTGTCCGAATCAGCATCCAAGTCTGCAAAATTACCCACTTAAAATAAAATATCCAACCCAATTTTTTACCTATCTTAAAATCTTTCAAGCAAATAATTCATCATGTTTTGTGATAGGTATATTAGGAGACTATCATTGTTTCCTCTCAAATGAAGGAATATATAGAGCAAGAAAAATAGTAAGATGATTCTTGGATGTCTTATGACTTGGAAACTTTACTCTTCTTTCTGTGAAGTGAACATGTGAAAGGGCACTTCTTTCCAAAAGAGAGCATCTCCTTTCACAAAAATCTTCTGAACTCAGAAAGGAGTTTGCAGCCAAAGAATCAACTCAACACCAGGCCTAAGGCTGGGAAAATAAGGCTGGGAAAATAATAATTCAAATCTCTAGAATTTGTAACGGCTGCTCTTGAATTCCCTCCCTTTGGCTCCTTTTAATCCCTCTTCAGAAACACCTGTTTTCTTACCCACACGAAGTAAGATCCAGGCCCATTCGTTGGCTCCCAGTTCTGGCCACCACTGTTAACAGTTAGCAGTGGCTTGCTATGAGTTCTCCTCTGTGCCATCTTGGGTTCTAAAACTATTTTTAATAATATAAAATATTTAATTAAATTAAATGTGATATTTATCAATAGAAAAAAAAAAGATACAAATAGCATGATCCATGAAATATCAGGCTTTCAATCCTCAGAGTCAGCTTGGAGTTAGTTCTTCTCCACATCTCCAAAGAAGGGCTGATCTTAGTCTCACTTCACTCCAGTCCATAGTACCAATACTGTTAATTATCAATTTCACATCTAACCAAATGAGTAATCAAAACTTTAAAAAAAAATTTTTTTTCTGGAATTCAGGATCAAGAAAAGGATCAAGAAAACGTCTTCATCCTAGAACTAAAGGCTGTGCATAATACTATTTGTCTCTATCAATTTTATTCCTTTCCTTATTCATAACCTGCCCTCTTGAGCTCCATATTTTCCCTGATGCTTCACCTGCTATCCAACACGCACTAGTCTTCCAACTTTTCCAAATGCTTTTTGTGTATACCACAATCTTCATTCTTCACCATTCGTAATTATTTTCTAATATGTCCTTAACATTGTGGCCTCCACCACAGGTAAAAATTAGCTGGTAACTATTACATAGTTATCACAAGCTGGAATGCTTAACATGATATGAATTTAAGTCAAATCAGATCAGAGGATTCTCAAAAAATGGCATCCTAAACACAACTCATTTATTCCCACTACCCAGTGTGATCTGTCTATCTCTTCTGAGTCAGAGGATTGTTTGGTGGCTCCACAAGCAATAAGAGCCAGTCAGAATGGATGGAACTCCCATTCATGGAAGTGGCTGAAGTACAGCAAAGGAAAACAGCAATTGAGAGAGCTCCTTATGGGGACTTAAACAAGCTTAAATACAGCACAAACATTTTCTGGAAATAAAGAAAATTATCATGAAAATTACTCAGTGGATGAATTGAAAGAGAAGTTAGTCACTTTTGAGACCCATATTAGTGATCTGGAAGAGCATACGGAAGACAGATTTTAAAGCATGGCACAAAAATACAAAAAGATGAAACTGGAAAGAATAAGAGGAAACAAAGCATAACTCCTAGAAATCTGTACTCTTTTTCCAATTTCTTATGGTGTATATTATGGGTTTTTAAAATTTTTTATCTCTTTAAAAATGAAAGCATATAAAAGCTTAAAATGTTTCTCAAGTCCATTTATCACTGTGTCCCACAGATTTTTTGTGTAAAGTGTTTTCCTTTTCTTTCCTTTTTTTTTTATAGAGAAAGAGAGAACATGTGAGCTGGGGAGAGGGGCAGCTTGAGAATGAGAGAGAGAATGAATCTTAAGCAGACTCTACGCTCAGCACAGAGCCTGGCATGGATCACCACCTAAGGATCATGACCTGAGCTGAAATCAAGGGTCAGACACTCAACCCAGGCACCGCTCCTTTTCTTTGCTTCACAGAAAGTTTTGATTTGACAATTCAATCAAGGGTTGTCTGGGAGTGTGACTCTTATCTTCCAAATAGATAACTTTTTATCATGCTTAATTATTTATTTTAATTTCATTATCTAATGAAGTAAAACAGTTGCCTATAAAGTGTAGACTTTTGGAATTTGTAGCCAGATTTTCAATCAGTTTTTATAAATGTTCACATGTTGTATTTATGAAAATTTGGATTATCTTTGAGGGTTGTAAGTTTCTTTCTACATACAGCTTATAGGATATATTCAAAATTTTTAAATATAAAAGTTCTTTACATACTTATTAATTTTTAATTTCCATATATGCCTTTATGTATATTTGTCCCATTTGCCTTGTCCTATTATATATAAATGCTTAATACAGTATTAGCAAGTAGCATTCAGCAATATATTGAAAGATTAATAAACTGCAACTAAGAAATTCTGATTTTAGGAAAGCAAGATGTTTTATCAACATAATCTATATTATCAACATAATCAGAAATGTTATCAACATAATCTATTATACCAACAAAACAAAAAATGTCATATCAATAAATGTTGAAACTATATTTGATAAAATTCAACAACCATTCTTGATAAAAAATACTCAGTAAAATAAAATTTATGAGAATCAAGACATTTATTGAAAATCAAGAATATTACCCATAATGGTAAGCCACTAAAATAACCTTCATTAAAATAACCAAATTATTATTTAAAATTATTTCATAACCTCTATTAATATAAGAAAATTAAATAAATATATAAGCATTAGAACAGAAGAAATAAAAATGTCTCTTGTTGAAATAATTGAATGACTAGAAAATCTAAGATGCTCTTGGAAAAATATAATAGCATTAATAAGAGAATTTGGTAGAGTGTAGAATACAATATAAATACAAATAAAGCACTAGTTTTTCTCTACTTTAGCTATAAGTCACCTAAAGAAAGGAAATGGTATTCAGAAAGACACTTAAAATAGCATCAAATAATAAAAGTACTTAACAATAAATTTAACAAGAAAAGCTCAAGACCTATAGAAGTAAATTATAAAATTTTATGAACATATGGAAAGTTACACCATATTCATGAATTAGAAGACAACATATTAAAAAGATTAAACTTTCCACAACTAATAAAATAACTTCACTGTCACTCTAATTGAATTTTCAGTGGAGGTTGCCATTTCATGTTGTTGGGCAGGGAGCAAGAGGTAGTTGGATAAAATGATCTTAAAGTTTATAGGAAGAATAAAACATCTGACAATAGTCAATAAATTTAAAATATTTTTTAAGTTTATTTACTTATTTTTGAGAGAGACAGAGACCGCATGACTGGGGAGGGACAGAGAGAGGGAGAAAGAGAGAATCCCAAGCAGGCTCTGCTCTGACAGTGCAGGGCTAGGTGCAGGACTTCAACTCATGAACCACGAGATCATGACCTAAGCCAAACCCAAAAGAGTCAGATGCTTAACCGAGTGAGCTACCCAGGTGTCCCTTAAATTATTTTTAAAATAATTGATAAGGAACAATTCTAAAAATGAAAGTTCACGATGTTTAAAAATGTTCAACTTTAAGGCAGGATATGGAGAATATCTTCTGTAAAAACAAACAAAAAACATAAACCCATATTTCCACTTCCTTCCTCCTCTTTCCCTCAACCTACCCACTTTGACTTCTGCAGCTTAAAGATACTACTGGCCACCCAAACATAATCCAGTGTAACCCAAATCCATGACCTTTCAGACTTCAGTGGCACTACCCTAGTCTAATTCATTCTCATCTCCCCACTAGACTATTACAATAACCTTCTACATGTCCTCTAGCTTCTGCTTGTGCTCCCTGCAAACCATTCTCCATAGAGCAACCAAAATGGTATTTCAAAATCTTCGAGAAGATTTCCCACAGCACTTACATCAGAGCTGAACTCTTCACTTCTCCAAAGTCCTAAAAAAAATCTTATTCCAGGGGCGCCTGGGTGGCGCAGTCAGTTAAGCATCCGACTTCAGCCAGGTCACGATCTCGCGGTCCGTGAGTTCGAGCCCCGCGTCAGGCTCTGGGCTGATGGCTCAGAGCCTGGAGCCTGTTTCCGATTCTGTGTCTCCCTCTCTCTCTGCCCCTCCCCCGTTCATGCTCTGTCTCCCTCTGTCCCAAAAATAAATAAACATTGAAAAAAAAATTTAAAAAAAAAATCTTATTCCAGCTATACCGCTTAACTTCTCATTTTAGACCACTCTCTCTTCCACCCTCTGTGCTCCAGCAATAAAGGCCTTCTTTCAGTTCTTACAGCACACTAAGCTTGTTGTTCAGCTGTGGAAACTTTTGACCTGCTGGCCTCTTTGTTTGCCATGCCTTTGCTCTGGTGGGTGCCTGGCTGGCACCTTAAGCATTTCCTCATTGAATAGACATCCCTTTGCCACCTTTCACATTACCCTATTTTGATTATCTGCATAGCACTGTTATTGGACCTTTCTTTTGTCTATTTGTTTGTTCAATGTTTATTCCTACATGAGAATATAAGCTCCAAGTGTAAGCAATTTATCTAATTCTCAAAAGCACAGTGCCTGACAAAGAGCAAGCATTCAATAAATATTTGTTAAATCAAAGAATGAATTCTTAACCAAAATTTTATTTCAAATAGTGTTTTTCCTAAAAAAAAAAAAAAGTTGAACCTCCAGAATTAGGTTTGCTTCAAAAGGCCATTGAAGGAATATGCTGTATATATCATATACACAGGGCTTTATTATTTCAAAAGGAGGCAATTTTACAGCCTAATTTCAGGAATATTTTAAAAATCTAAATGAAAACACAAAAGCCCTGCCTTAAACCTGAAGTAATCATCATCAAATATAAATTGACTGCCTTCATCTCTCAAATGTCAAAAGACTGATTAGCAGCATCTAACATCTTGACTGTAGGAGACCTTGACGTATATGCTCAGTGGGCTATAATGATTCAAATAAATTAGCTGCCACAAATTGTAAAGACGACATTAATTTCCCACCACCTATTTTAAAATGAACTACTGAATCCTAAATTCATCCTCAATGAGGTGATCAGTCACCCACAAAATTTGATGTCAATGAAAGACTTCATTTGATATTAACATATGTCCTGGCTGAGGACAAATAGGAGAGACGCCATGATGAACTGGAGGAATGGTTTATCACACTGTGGAATGTTCACCTCCACCAAGATGGCTACTTGGTAAGATTCCCTGTCTTCCTTCTGACTTATAGGTATCAGGAAATGAGTAAGGATTTCTAATTCAAACAGGATTTCTTCAGCCCTGAAGATTTCCCTGGACCTTCCAGGGGCTGACTGACCTCAGTCCCCCAGATAAGTAAGATTATACTCCAAGGCTTGGTTTTTCAACACAATAAGAAAGTCTAGTTGTTACTCCTGAATCAGGTTACAATTGATTGACAAAGCCATGACAACTGTGAAGAAATGTTGCCTGTGTAGATCTCCATTAGGGACTGAACTATGCCCCACCCCCAAATCCATATGATGGAAACCCTAATCCACAGAATGACTCTATTTGGAGACAGACCCTATAAGGAGGTAATTAAAGTTAAATGAGGTCATAAAGGTGGGGCTCCAATCCAATATGATTAATGTCCATATATGAAGAGAGAGACATACCAGGAATGTGTATATACAGAGAAAAGGCCACCTGAGGACACAGCAAGTAGGGATCTGTCTGCAAGCCAGGAATAAAGGCCTCCCCAGAAACCACTATGCCAGGACCATGATCTTGGACTTCCAGTCTGCAGAACTTCGAGAAAATCAATGTCTCTTGTTTAAGCCATACCCATCCATTCTGGGCCTGGGACTCTAACATTTACCCCATCACCTCGCCATATCTCTCTTGCCCAAGGCATATCTGACTTTATTTGGACTGCTACTGTTAGGAAACAGATGCCAGCTTCGAAAGGGAGGCACAAATAGCTTAAATGGAATTCTTTTTAATGCCATCGTAGAAGTGAAACTGAAATGACAGAATGTACTCAAAAGCTGTGCAAAGCTGTTTTCTTCCAATAACATCTGCTTTAGAGCAATGTTGCAGTTTCTACATACATAACTTCAAATCAAAATTATAGAATACCTTTCCAGTGCCTTTCTTAGACTAAAAACAAAACCTGTTCTAATTAAGTGCTAACAATATGCCTGAAAACACTCTTCTGTCTCCAACTATCAGTAATAATTATTTAAGTTCTAACAATACGAAATGTATAAACCAGGGGGCTATGACACCAAGTTTGTCTGTCTGCTAAACTACACCTGGAGAAAGGAAGAAGCCAAAACAACAAGAGACATTAGCTATGGGAAAAACAATGAGAGAAAAATACAAATGCACAGTTAAAAAATAACTTGTTCTTCCCTTAAATTTAGCTTTAAAATTTACTTTTGAGGATAATGTAAAATCCTAATCATAACCCTGGGGAATAGGAAAACATGTTCAACTTATATTTCTACCTCTATCATGTAACTCAACGATTAAACTAAAAAAGAAAATGTATTTACTTTTTTGGGATATAAGGGTAAAAAGACAACGACAACTTCTACTATTTGGCATCTTAAGGACTAAGAAATTGAGATATCAGAGAAAGCCATTCTCCAAAGAACCAATGGAATCAGAATATCCTCCTTCCCAGGAAGGCCCAGGAAATGTGGATGCCAGCTATTCACAGGTTACTATACTCCAGGACTCAGAATCACAGCATCCAGATGTTTGGGGTCTAGACCCTGCCTACATGCCTTCCTGGAATGAGCTGGGTCTTTCAATGAGTCAGAGAACCCTGGAATGTCAGTATTGTTGCCCTATTTAATTGATGAGAAACTAGTACAAGGTTAGGCAGTAAGCAGAATGAGAAAGTGTGCCCAGTCTACTACTCCCTTCCTAGTAATGTCAGACCACCTCAATCACTAACTGATACCCAGAAAGAGAGGCTGAAAGCCATTAATAAATCTATTAAAAAGAAGTTCTTTTGTTCTTCATGAATTTAATTTTAATTGAAAAAAATGAAAATCCCCAGCATTGGCATTGGAAACTAAATAGAGAAAATGATATATATACAGCGACTACATCTGACTGAAAAGTCTCTCAAAGAGCCAAACACTGTCATATTTTTTGGTTTCTTCTACTGGATTCATCCAGAATTTACCTGATTAATCTATATTCTGAAATGTATTTTGAAAGCTAAGAGGAAGCCAATTCCATAGAAAGATGAAAAGGCCTGTCATCAAGTTCTGAAAAAGAAAACCCAGTAACTCAGGCTAAATGACAATCATTCGCTTCAACTTCTACACCCCTATTGAATAAAATGACTATTCTCTAAAGGTTCACCCAGTTGTACCTGAGTGCTCTCCAGCTTGTAAAAAGCTAGCAATTCACTATTTACAATTAAAGTTTATCGAAGATTCACTTTATAATTAAGGTAATAAATTATTAAGCAATCGTGCATGGCCGCTGTATTTACAAACCATTAGTATCAGCTTTATCTACCCCATGAGGTACAATGATGAAGGTCAAGTGACCCTAGGGACCCTCAACACACAGTAATAATTTGGTCTGATAAATGGCCTTGAGGTCTTCCTGGCACTCATAGCTGGAACATTATTAACAAAGAGATATTAATGGATTTCAAATTGTTTTCCATTAACTATACATTCCTTCTTGTAAAATAAGAATTTGTTTAAAAAATTAAAAACAGTAAAATGTAGTGTTAAAAATAAAAACACTTACATGGAAGTCAGTACCCTTTTATTCCATGTTATTTCTGCTCTTCTCACTAATTCTATGATCTATGTCAAGGCACTTCTCTGGGTGTGAGACTCCTCAACTGTTAAATGACAGGGCTAGACCAGAGGACCTCAGGTTTTACTAACCTAAAAATCTTCCACTTGCGTCTCATAATTTGACTTTTTCCCTTTGCTAAAATGCTCCAGGAAAGATCTTTGTATGTTTTTTCCTCTGTGCTCTTTGTAAGAGAACTATAAATGGCATGCTATGCTATAAATGATAGGATGTACTGGGAGAAACGAGGCTTTTACATGAATAAAGTTGATGTCGGTCACTTTCAGGCAATTTTTATTTTTTAAGATGCACCTACTCATTTTTTATAGATTGGTTTTTGAAATTCAAAAGTCAGGGGCACCTGGGTGGCTCAGTCGGTTGAGTGTCCGACTTCGGCTCAGGTCATGATCTCACAGCTCATGAGTTCGAGGCCCATGTTGGGCTCTGTGCTGACAGCTTAGGGCCTGGAGCCTGGTTCGGATCCTGTGTCTCCCTCCCTCTCTCTCTGCCCCTAGCCCACCTGCATTCTGTCTCTGTCTCTCTCAAAAATAAACATTAAAAAAAATTGAAATTCAAAAGTCAAAGGCTATGTTTAAAATGTTTCATTTTCATTCACTTGACTTTCTCCTCAATTCCATTCTAACTCTCCTTCCTTTCTTGTTCTACTCTTGGGAAAACAAGGACCATGCTTTTTCAGGTTACTACATACATCGGGGGAGCAACATGCCATCTTAGGTCACTCCTTTCAGAACAGTTTCTTAAAGATCTCCCACCAGCTTCAAAGGAATTAGCAAGTGATCAGGATGTATTTACCAAGCACCTTATATGTGCTCAACCCTGTGGACAATAGGAAGGAGGATGTGAGAAACATCATCACTGTTTTAATATCATCAAAGTGCCTGTAATCCAATGTGTGAGATACAAGTAACACATGAGACCAACATGTCAACATTGGCTCCCATAAGATCCTAGTGAAATATATTCATTTTCCAGAGAAGAAAATTTTCTTTTATCTATTCGAAATATAGTTACTACATTAAATGTGCTATATAAATTGTGAAACACAGATGACAAACCTATTTGTTCTCTCATAGTGGGTGTATAACACTTGCCATAAAGATAACAATTTAAAACAACAAAACCTTAACACACTACTGCATAGATCACATATGACCTGTCACCCCCTCCACACACTCTTACCCATTTTAGTTAACCCAAGGCTCTGGGAGAGAAGTTATGGGTGAGCCAACATTAGAGTGTTAAAGTGGAAAGTGGGAATGTTATCAATTAAGAATACTCATCTCTTTTTTAGAGATCCTCTCTAAGTCCCAAATCTAACATTTTTATCACTGGAAGTGCTATCTTGCTCCAGGTGATTGCAAGAGAAGAGAGAAGTCAGGAAAGTGAAGTCAGGGTAAGTCATCATTATCTAGGACTTTATGGATATAAAAGGACTTGGAAAAGAAAGGAAGGAATTTACTTCACTTAAATCAAGTGAAACAAGGAGTGCCTGGATGGCTTAGTCAGTTAAGTGTCTGACTCTTGATTTGGGCTCAGGTCATGATCTCACAGTTGGTGGCACTGAGCCCCTCTTTGGACTCTGTGATGACAGTGTGGAACCTGCTTGGGCTTGTCTCTCTCCCTCTTTCTCTGTCTGCTCCTACCCCCCATTCGTGCTCTCTTTTTCTCTCTCTTTGTAAAAAATAAATAAACTTTAAAAAAATTAACTGAAATAAGACTGCAGGGGTGCCTGGGTGGCTTAGTCAGTTAAGCATTCGACTTCGGCACAGGTCATGATCTCACGTCTTGTGAGTTCCATCCCTTTGTCAGGCTCTGTGCTGACAGCTCAGAGACTGGAGCCTGCTTTAGATTCTGTGTCTCCATCTCTCTCTTCCCTTCCTCCATTCATGCTCTGTTTCTCTCTCTCTCTCACTCTCACTCTCTCTAAACAAACAAACATTAAAAATTTTTTAAAAAAGAAACAAGATTGCAAAAGTCACAGCAGTATGAATAAACATCAACCTGTCCATCACATCACCTGATAAAAGTGAGTCAACAAAGCTGAGCTGATGAGTGGTTGTAAGGGGTCTTTGTCAATGGGGCTGAGAGGTGAGGTGGGGGCACAATGGGGGAAAGACAGAAGCAGACAAATATGGCAAAAACTGAGTTCAAGAAGGGGTTAATATAAACACCAAGACCTTTATTAATAAATACCCAAAAGGTGTGAACACTGAATTCACACAAGGGAAAATACAAATAAGAAGCAAATATATGGAAACACATTAAACCTTATAACTTGCAATAAGAAATAAAACTTCAAATGAAAACAATAAGAAAACAGTTAAATTAATGATGAAAAATTTACAAAAGAAGAAACCTAATCCATGCAAATTTCAGAAAAAATAATATTTACACATGGCTTATGGCATTGAAAATTTGTATAAGCTTTTTAGAGGAGGATTTAGGACTTAGTAACACACATAGACACACACGCGCGCGCGCACACACACACACACACACACACACACACACACTGATCATAACCTTTGGCCCATTAATTCTATTATTTGAAATTTCTCCAAAAGAAATAACTGAAAAAAGTCATTTTTGCAATAATATTAGTGGCTGTTACATTAACAAAAAACTGGAACTAGTCCAGCCACTCTTCTGTTATTGGACAGTTAATTACAACACATAATCAATAGAACATTATGTGACCATTAGAAACAAAATAGGAAAACTATGGAATAACATGAAACTGTTTATGAAATATGAAATAAAAATGCATAACACAGAGAAGTGTACACACTTATTATGGCCATGTAAGAATATTCCATGTGTGACTAGATTGGAACATGAATGTTGAGAAAGGAAAAACAATCCCTATTAGGATCCTGGTTAAGTGTGATTTCTTTTCTTAGTTCTTTTAAAATGTTGTTTTAGGGGCGCCTGGGTGGCGCAGTCGGTTAAGCGTCCGACTTCAGCCAGGTCACGATCTCGCGGTCTGTGAGTTCGAGCCCCGCGTCAGGCTCTGGGCTGATGGCTCAGAGCCTGGAGCCTGTTTCCGATTCTGTGTCTCCCTCTCTCTCTGCCCCTCCCCCGTTCATGCTCTGTCTCTCTCTGTCCCAAAAATAAATAAACGTTGAAAAAAAAAAAAAAATTTAAAAAAAAAAAAAAAATGTTGTTTTAACATTTTAAATAGTATTTTAATAAATTCCCTTTTCTTAAAGACTTGGGGAATGTTAAAAGTTTTTTACATAGGGAATACATATAACGAAAGCAAGGTTGATTGAAGGATTAAGAGTTTAATGTCATATAGTCCAAGCAGGAGGCTGGTGACATGCCCTAGACTGGAAGGGGCAAGGGGGTGGATCAGAGTACAGAGTGAGAAGAGAAAATAAAGGATGATAATGGAGTTTTATTTTGTCTTGTTTTGTTTTAAGCAATAACAGTGTTGTGTGGTTCGGGCAGAAAAATGAGGAAACTCATCTTTTCTAGCCTTGATGACTAATAACTAGCCTAGATGCTATAAGTTTATTCATTTATTCAACAAACACTTCTTGAGCACATACTGTGTGCCAAGCTCATAGTACTAGGCACTAAAACTGAAAGACAGATTCATGATGTCATGGAGCTTACAATCCATTCCAGTGGAGGAAGAAAGACAAAAAGTAGATTCCTGATAGATTAGAGAGAGAGAATAAAATGGTATTAACTGCTACTCAAAAGATTAGGATAGAATGATTTGTCTGAGAGTGACCTGATGGTTACTTTAGATTGGATAGTCAGAGAGAAAGACATTTGAGGATGTATCATTTGACACAGATCTGAATGGCAAGAAGGGGCTAGCTATGCAATATCTGGTGGGGAGTGGGGTGGAAGTAAAGGGATATTCCTTGGCACAGAGAAAGCCGAGTACACAGGTCTAGACTTAAGTTTAGTGCTTTTGAGGAGTCAAAAACAAAAACAAAAAACCAGAGTTCCTACAGCACAGTGGTCTAGGAGGAAAGGGGCACAGGTTGATATAAGATGTAAATCATGCAGGATTAAGAAATTTGAATTTTAAGCTTAGTGGGATGGGAAAAAAAAAGAGAGCCATAATTTGATGTACACTCTTTAAAAAGTTGACTACCGCCAAATGAAGAAAAGATTGCAAAGGATAAGAATGGAAGCAGAAATTCCAGTGAGGAAGCTTAGCAATGATTCAGGGGAGGGAAAATCATGGCCTGAACAAGGCTGATGATAATGGAAACAGAGACAATTAACCAGTCAGGATACATACTGGAGATAGAGTCTATAGAACTTCAGATGGATCAGATAGCAGGGCCACTGGAGGGAGATGAGTCCTTGAGAGTGGGAGAAGTAGAGAAAATAGACTCAAGGATGAATCTAATTGGATGGAACGCTGTCATAAAGGAAACCCTGCCACAATTGAAGCTGTGAGCAAGCATTGGTAGCAGCACATGAAGGACAGACCAGATTGGGGAGAGTTATTGTTCAGTGTATCTACCCAAGTTAATAATTCCTGAATGCTTTCTCACTAAAAAAAGGAAGAGCTCAATTTTCCACCAGAAAGACTGTTGGGTCATGAATTAATTACAGAGACCTTGAATTGTAACCAGACTACAGCTCCTGGGGAAGAATATGGTCTAGTTTACATAATGCTTAAAGCAACAAGGTCTAGGAATCCATCAGCTTTTTACGCATGACCTCATTGATCCCCACAAAAATCAATCAAGCTTCAGATATCCATATTGACAAGCCATAGAAAATAAGTCTTCCTGTGTTTGTTTTTTCTTTATTCCTATGGGAAATGCTCAGACCAAAGGGTAAACGCTTAAAGACCACCATCATACTATTTTTCCCTTATTTCAATTTTTAAAGGACATTGAGATTTCACAGTGGCCTGAAATTCTCAGTAAATTTTATTGTTTAGAGCTACTCCATGCTGCATTTGGGAACCTTAGTTCCCTGCAAAATAAACTTGTGATTGTTTATGGAGAACAGCACTTGGATAAAATATCTAGACCAAAAGAATCTATCCCTCCTACCAAATAAAAGGCACTTTACATAACATTTGGAAAGTTATACTTGCCAATTTCTTGACTCCTACCCTAAAACTTGCTTTTAAAAAATGTTCTAAAACATGAAGGGTAAAAAGACACTTTCAAGCAGAATTGTTTTATAAATTAATTTTGTATTTGGACATACCAATGTGATGATCAAGACAACCCACAGAATTATTTTTAAGACATTTTTTCAACTTTGAGATTGTAACCAGGCAAATGGATAGATCAAGAGACTGAAAAAAGAGCTTTTTACCACATAAGTCATTGGTTCAAACCCAACCCAACTCACCCAGAAAGCAATTACAATCTGCAGATCTTTATGAAATATACTGGTGGGCTAAATTCAATTTCTAACAGGAAAAATAAACAACTACAATTGTTGGGAGCCTTAGACAGGGGCCAGGGATTAATTTAGTTGTTTCATGTCAGGATTGGTGCATAACAGAAATTGCAGGACGGAGATTTTTCATCAACAACACACAAGAGTACAAAAAAAAATCAAGGAAATTCACATGCATTTATTTACATGTATATATGTATATCCATGTGTGTTTGTATATATACATATATATGTTAAGTATATACATATATAATGTATGCATGGATATATACAAGCATATTTTGAAATATCATAGATCTTAATATTTGTAAGCAACCTTAAAAATTCATGACAGGGTTCTATAGACCCTTACCATTCACAAGGAATATATCCCTGGATATTCAAGAATCCCATATTTACCAATGCACCTCTTGCATAGAATTTCTCCCCTAAAAGCACTATGATACAAATGAAAAAACTGGAGTGACTCCATTAGCCCTTCAAAGAAATATCTGTATGCACTCCTGGATTTTTCCACATCCCATTTCCATTTATGTTTCCTATGCATATCCTTGCACCACAAGTTAACTGTCTTTTCCACTTTCACTGAAGTTTAATCCTTCCCTTGTTGACCAGTTCATATGCTGGCTGGAGTACTGGCTGGAGTCATTTCATGAAATGTTTTTGTCTTGCTGGCCTAGCAAAATTAATAAATTTCATGGACCTTCAGGGCCATAGTACTTAGCCAAGCCCAGAAAGTTAAATCTATAAGGGTTCCCTGTAATGTACCATCTTGCTAAGTTGGTAACTTAACACATGCACATTTTGTTGGAAGGAGTAGTTTAGCCAGTGAGTGAGACCAGCTGACTGCCCATGTTTTCCCCTCTGATGCAGCTTTTTATTTTCTCATCTTTAGGAGCATAAAGTTAAACTTGTCTATATTTTATGGGACAATAATATTTGTAGTTGAAGAGTATTTGAAAACTTACAGGTTATGGAAGTCTAAGGAATCTATCCCAAACAGGTCAATTATCTGCAGATGCAGTACATCATACTCTCCTAACAACTGGCTGGAAGTTGGACAAAAAGGAGATGGCTGGGAGAATGCCTAGATTTCCAAACTGAGCTATGGGAATAATTAAGATGCTATTAGCAATAAGACGTAAACTTGTAGGTGGAAGTTGAAATTTCAGTTTTAGACATCTTGACCTTTTTTTTTAACAATATGAAGTTTCAAACTTTATTATTTTTTATATTAAATAGAATTTATTGTCAAGTTGGTTTCCATACGACACCCAGTGCTCATCCCAACAGGTGCCCTCCTCAATGCCCATCACCCACTTTCCCCTCTCCCCCACCCCCCATCAACCCTCAGTTTGTTCTCAGTATTTAAGAGTCTCTTATGGTTTGCCTCCTTCCCTCTCTGTAACTTCCCCCATTTCCCCTCCCCCATGGTCTTCTGTTAAGTTTCTCAGCATCCACATTAGAGTGAAAACATCTGTCTTTCTCTGCCTGACTTATTTCACTTAGCATAGTACCCTCTAGTTCCATCCACACTGCTACAAATGGCCAGATTTCATTCTTTCTCATTGCCAAGTACTATTCCGTTATATATATAAACCACATCTTCTTTATCCATTCGTCAGTTGATGGACATTTAGGCTCTTTCCATAATTTGGCTATTGTTGAAAGTGCTGCTATAAACACCGGGGTATAAGTGCCCCTATGCATCAGCACTCTTGTATCCCTTGGGTAAATTCCTAGCAGTGCTATTGCTGGGTCATAGGATAGATCTATTTTTAATTTTTTGAGGAACTTCCATACTGTTTTCCAGAGCAGCTGCCCCAGTTTGCATTCCCACCAACAGTGCCTTTCTCCACATCCTCGCCCGCATCTATAGTCTCCTGATTTGTTCATTTTAGCCACTCTGACCGGTGTGAGATCGTATCTCAGTGTGGTTTTGATTTGTATTTCCCTGATGAGGAGCGATGTTGAGCATCTTTTCATGTGCCTGCTGGCCATCTGGATGTCTTCTTTAGAGAAGTGCCTATTCATGTTTTCTGCCCATTTCTTCACTGGATTATTTGTTTTTTGGGTGTGGAGTTTGGTGACTACTTTATAGATTTTGTGTACTAGCCCTTTATCTGATATAGACATCTTGATTTTAAAGTCTGTTGTGACACCTAGATAAAAGACATGCACTAGGAAGATGAATCTTGAGAAAAAGACTAAAAGATGACTATAACTATAAAAAAGACCAAAAAATGACTGTAACTATAAATCTGGACGTCTTCAGGACAGTGACAAAGGTTGAAATTGGGGTGAAGAGTGTTAAAAATGGCTTTCCCTAAGACAGTGCATGCGAACTCAGCTCTTCATGAATGTCATGTGCATTGACGGTCAATTCACAGGTTTAGTCACACACAGTTCAAGATGTCAATTTTGCATTCACTGTTTGTCTTTGTGTTACGCATTTTTTTTTGAGGATATGTGAACTGCATTTTCACACACTAAAGTGACCATTCAATTCAGTAATTTTTTTTAAAACGCAAAAAAGAGGAAAACACCTTTAGGTGACCATCTAGCCATCTGAAAGCTAAGGCTGAAAGAGAACCCTCTACAAAGGTGCCACAGTCAGTGTCTCTCATCAGTTATGTGTCCACACCTCCATTTAGCTGCCATAGCTGCCATTAAATGGACGTTCATTTTGTTCCAGAGTTGAGGAGAATTTGATTTAACTGCCAAAATACACAAACCAGTTTCTGAAAGCAAAATGTTAATTCATCAAGTCGCGTCCTGTTTCCTTTTCTTTATGGGAAGGTTTTTCATTACAAATTCAATTTCTTTAATAGACATAGGGCTATTTAGATTTTCTATTCTGTTTTCTTTTTATTAAGGGTGGTAGTACAATGATACCAACTTGAGGAAAAGCTTATATTTTTACAATATTTAACAATAAAGGAGAAAAAGGCTCTCCTTACAAGAAATCTTTTGTTTAAATCTTCCCTTTCTGTTGAAAATTAAGCCACCATGAATGTGAAGCCAAAAAATGTTGGTCTTTCCTTCTAATACAACACAGATGGACAATGTGCCACTCTGAGGCCATGCAGGGGAGCAGCATTTCAGCACTGGAAAGGTCACATTAGAATTACGTTGGTTTCAGTAAAATGAAACCAAATGAAAACTTTGTGTCCACCTCCAAAACTCAGTTTTTTAAGTTCTTCCATAAAGGCACAGGGAAGTATAGAGTCGCTATAGTGTTACTTACCACAAGCTCCTTATTCATAATCTGGAAGGATGCAACTGGTTAACTGCCCAGAAAACTTCATCACTAAGCACCTTTAGTTCTTTCATTAGACACTCTGTGTCTCACCCTCAAGAAAGTGCTGAGTGTTGATGAAGCAAACTAATGAATTAAACTACTATTATGCTTTTCCTTCTTGCTGAACCTCCCAAAAAGATGTAAAGAAGCTTAGTTTCAAAGTTTTAGTAATTAATATGAGCTCTTTGGTCTGTATCTAATTTAACAAAAGACACCTCAGGTGTGAATGATCCTTCACACTTGTGTAACGGTTAGGAGAAACAACCTTTGCGGTAAGAAATTATTATGGATCTAACCTCATGATACGGCTGTCAAACAAAAGATTTTAAGAGAATTAATTTTGCTCTCAAAGTTTTTGATGTCATTTGTGGTATTTACTCCAGAATTTATCCTTTGAGGAAATTATTTATAAATTCAGCACCTTCCACTTTTATAGGTAAGCAAATAGTAAAACTCCCTATTATTTATCCTAAAATTACCTCTCCCTTTTATTCAATTATTCCAGAATTTGTATAAATCCACTCATATTCAGCTTACTTAGACTCTGATTCTATATTGTAATCAACTGTTATAAATTTTTTTAATGTTGATTTATTTTTGAGAGAGAGAGAGCGACTGAGCGTGAGCAGGGAAGGGGCAGAGAGAGGGGGAGACACAGAATCTGACGCAGGCTCCAGACTCTGAGCTGTCAGCACAGAGCCTGATGTGGGGCTCAAACTCACGAACTGTGAGATCATGACCTGAGCCGAAGTCGGATACTTAATCGACTGAGCCACCCAGGCACCCTTGTAATCAACTGTTATAATAAAAAAGAAGACTTAAGTCAAGACCTAGCTCTTCCACTTAGTGACTATGGATTCTTGTTCAGCCACTTCCTAACTCTAAGCCTCAGTTTTCTTATCTGTCAGATAGAACCAACATGACCTATGCCTCACAGACATAATGTGTGTGGGAAGGGGGTGAGTACCAATATCAAAGGACTTTGTAAACTGTGAAGCCCTTCACAAATACAAAATATTATGATTCTGTCTCCATCAGTCTATCCCCATATCTTGTTATTTGAGAGGTTTCCCTCTGCACTTCCCATGGCTCTAGTAGTCCTTTCCTGGATTTATCTATCAGAACCAGGCACTCTGAGAAATTCACAACTTGTTTACAGTTCCCATTTGATGTTATTAATAACAGTAATGGCTAATATTTATATAGTGTTTACTATGTGTCAGACGACATTCTAAGCACATTACAGAAATTAGCTCATTTAAACATCATAATAATTTTACAAGCGTTTCACAGATAAGGAAACAGAGGGACATGGAGGTTAGTAACGAACTCAAAGTTACACAGAAAGGGATGGAGCCAGGATGAGGACACAGGCAGCCTGGCTTCAGCACTATTCAACATGTTTTAACATAGGCTCATGTTGGGCAAATGTAAAGGAATGAATCACATTCTGTTTTCCAAGTTTCATTTCTTGGATCATAATGTTCTATGCTTTAAGCCAGTAATTCACATCTCGGAAGCCACAACTAAAGACATAATCCAAAACATAAAAACTTCTTTATAGCCTAAGATGTTCATTATAATATTAATAATAATGGTGGATACTTTATAAAAACTAAATGTTTAATAAAAAGGGGTAATTAAAAAAAAGTGCCACTCACAAAATCTCAATGGCCAGTTATATATATATTCATTTAAAATTATGTTTAGGGACGCCTGGGTGGCTCAGTCAGTTAAGTGTCTGACTCTCGGTTTCAACTCGGATCAAGATTTTGGGGTTTCATGGATTTGAGCCCCACATCAGGCTGTGCACTGCCAGCACGGAGTCTGCTTGGGATTCTCTCTCCTCTTCTCTCTCTGCCTCTGCCCCACTTGCACTGTCTCTCTCTCTCTCAAAATAAACTTTAGGGGTGCCTGGGTGGCTCAGTCGGTTAAGTGGCCGACTTCGGCCCAGGTCATGATCTCGCGGTCCGTGAGTTCAAGCCCCGCGTCGGGCTCTGTGCTGACAGCTCAGAGCCTGGAGCCTGTTTCAGATTCTGTGTCTCCCTCTCTCTGGCCCTCCCCCATTCATGTTTTGTCTCTCTCTGTCTCAAAAATAAATAAACGCTAAAAAAAATAATAATAAAAATAAAAATAAACTTTAAAAAAAATTTAATAACAATAAAAAAATAAAATTATGCTTAATGCATAAAAACATAAATAATTCTGTTGTCATGTTAAGTGAAAACAGCAATATGCAAAGTTTATTATAATTATATAAAATACACATGTATACAAAACCATAAAAAAGAATGAGAAATGTGAAATATTTGCTGTCTCTAAGTGATTTTTAAAAATTTCTCTATATTTCCTGTCTCCTATTAATATGTATATACATATATGTATATACTTTCATAATGGAAATGTGATAAACTTTATTTTTTAATTTTCTGGTGATTTTTTTCCCTAAAATTATTTGTGTTTTCTGTCCCACTTGGGAACTTAATCTGCTATTCTCTACCTACCCTATCAGTGATTAGGATGGGCAGACTAAGGTATACTTAGTCCTCTAGTCCAAGCTGACACATGGAATCAGGTAAAATGCCTGAAAATTCTTTATTCTAAGTAAAGCATGTAAGCATATGAGACAGAACAATGACACAAGTATTAGGAATCTATGAAGAAGAGGAAGGAAGGAAGCAAGGAAAGGAGGGAGGAAAAAAGAGAGAAAAATAAAAGAGAAAAGAGGGGCACTTGGGTGGCTCAGTCAGTTGAGCATCTGACTCTATTTCTGCTCAGGTCAGGATCCCAGGGTCATGGGATCAAGTCCCATGTCAGGCTCCATGCTGAGCGTGGAGGCTGCTTGGAATTCTCTCTCTCTGCCCCCACCCGACTCTCTCTCTCTCTCTCTCTCTCTCTCTCTCTCTCTCTCAAATAAAATTTAAAAAAAGAAAAGAAAAAACAACATAGGAGAATTCTTAGCAGAACTATGTAACAAACGTCTCTCCAAGCTAGGGTCCCATAAGCAGCAAAATGTTACCACTAACAGCAAGGTTCAGAGGACAGGGTCCAAGGATAGACAAGCAAATGACTTGAAAAGACTTGGGTGGGAAATTCCAATAAGTGAAAGCAAAAGGTGCTGGGCGGGGGGGGGGGGGGGGGGGGTGGTGTGGAGAGGAGTATAAATTTCATTATTGTGGGTCTGAAGATCTG
Source organism: Felis catus (assembly GCF_018350175.1). NCBI lineage: Eukaryota > Metazoa > Chordata > Mammalia > Carnivora > Felidae > Felis > Felis catus. The sequence continues at coordinate 145,774,545 of NC_058368.1, read as the reverse complement.
TTTTAGTTCAAAGTACAGTCAGAAAAATGGAAGCCACTATGGATGTCAAGCCAAAGAAATTTACTGCAGGAATTAAACTGTGAGTTTATTACATGCTTTGTTTTGTTTATTAAACAATAAATGGAAGGGAGTAGTTTAGATTGGCCTCAATATTTCTAATGTCTACTATGGTGATAAATGTTTTAAGAATGCTATCATGATGCAATTATAGATATATAAATAAATGGCTTAGTTTTAAAATCAGTTTTTGGGATGAGATAATGTGATTTTGACGCAAATAATTACTGAGCCAATTTTACAGGTGAAAAAAGCTGTAACACACACACACACACAAACACACATACACACACACAATTATAACAAAAATAGCTTAAAGTCCAACTCTGCATCCCCAGAGGATCTGCCTCAAGACACTTGGAGAGGCATTTCCCCTAGGCCCTTCAGAACAACCTTAGCAGAGAGTCACTAGACCTGGAGACAAGGAGAGATTTTACGATGTTTTCATACACTGGTCAGGCTGGAAGTGCCCTCTGGAGATCAAGTTGCTCAGTACTTCCCAGCTGTTTTCTTTGTGGGACTCACTGGAGAACTCTCCTGAATATATTTATGGAAGAAACACTCCATCCCCCATCCCTCACCCAATACAGACCTATAGCAGCCAGCCACTGTCCTTCTGAGTCTTCAGCAGGTCTCAAACTCATGAGGAAACACGAGCTAATATAATAAAACATACTAATAGCCATGGAATCTGCTCAAATTTAACTCCAGTGCCTCAAGTTTTCTCAACCTATAGATTGGGATAATTGAAAAAAACCCAATACTCTATATTTCCCTAGTATTTCAGTGTTCTTTTACACATCTGTATCCCTCCCCTCACACATGCACACCTAAAAACTCCAAGCCATGAGCTCTTAGAGGGTCATGTCAGTGTCCCAAATACCATGCACAGTCCCTGGTACATGACCATCTCCCAGTAGATATTTGTTGAATAAATAAATGAGAGAAAATAAAACATGTCAGGTATGGGAGAACACTTTGAGAAATGTAATTCCTTAAATGGGACTTTACAGTATCTAAAGTAGATGGAGAGATAAATAGATATGTAATGTCTATATATCTATAAAGTAATATGTATATATTGATTCTCAAAACATAAGCTGGGTAGATATTATTATTCTCATTTTATCAAATGGAAAATAAAGTTCAAAGGAATTGAGTAATTTGCCTAAGCCCCCACTGAGTAACCTATGCTTCACAAACGTAAGGTGTTTTCATTTTTCACATGTGAACATTTTCCTTTCTGGACATTCTCATTGTTTTCCAAAGCAAAGTGAGGAAATGGGAAGATCCCCTACCTCACATTTTCAAAAATGCACTTTACCCAGTGTTATCTACTACATTAACTCCTTTGCAGCCCAGGTTTTCCTTCTGTAGAACTAGAATTTCTAGAATCTGTCTGGAAGAGAGGGAGGCACAGACTATCACCCTTCCTTGGTAAAATGGTCCATTATACTTCTGGGTGGTTTTGACTCCAGGAAGAAAGGCTCCATTGCCTCTCACTAACCGCCTAAGTAATTCTTAATACACTAAAGTCAATACGCCCAAAGGAATAGAGTGTTTTAAGAAGTAACAGTTAAAAGTGCCAAAATACATGGTTGGCACTTAAGGACCACTAATCAGTCACAATCAGTGAGTGGAGGATTTTATCTGCCAGCCTAATTCTAATTGTGCTATAGGAAATAATCTTTGTCTTTTACCTACAAAATAGAGCTCTGGAAATACTGGCAGGGCTGCCTTCTGAACTCATTTATTAGGCTGGGGCATTGTAAAAATGGTAAGAGGACAAAAAGGGAGAGTAGGGGGAAGGACAGGATAGGGAGGAATACAAGTCAACAATGTGTGGCTTCATAGGTGAATGGAGTTTATTGCCTATAAGCTTAGAGGTGGGACACTGAAAGGACAATTGCTCTATGATCCTGGAAAGGAAGGCAGAGACCACTGCCAATCATCTGCAGGAGGGAATGAGGTCATTCAAACACAAGATGCAGTGATCTGGAGCAAAGAACGGGGAAAATCCATGACTGAACTGGTGGAAATTCTGAGCAAAAGGAAGCCTTTGTGAAAAGTCCATTGTGACCCGAATGAGAAAAAAGAGTTACCCAACATATCTGCCTACAAATAATTCTAGTAGCTATCCTGTATTGAACACTCCTATGTGAAAATCATTTTAATAACAATCCCATCTTACGATGAGTCAGTTTTCTAAGTACTCTGCTTCTATTATCTCATTTATTCCTAACAAGTCTGTGCAGTAGGAACTATTGTCAGCACTTTACAGATGCAAAGGGGAGGCAGGAAAGGAATAGGTGATTTGGCCGAGGTTCCCCAGCTTGCAGGTAATAGGGTCAGGACAGAGTCCCTGTCCCCAACCCTTTACTATCCAGTCTCTCTCTTGCTCTCATTATCTTATTTAATCCTCACAATGACATGGCTAAGAGGGTATCATAACCTTTATTTTACAGATGAGCAAACTGAGGCTGAGAGGCACTCAAGTGGGCTCCTCAGACCACGATTCAGATGAGGCCTATGGTAATCCACAGCCCACAAACTTGCTTTCCTCCACATCACCTGCCGGGGAAGAAGTGTCCTTTCCAGAACTAGCGATCTCATAAAGGAAATGGGATCATTCTTAGGTTTTTATGTCTCGGGCTTTTCAGAGCCAGGTTGGATGTGATCCTTTGGCTGAAAAAAGGTGTCTACGTTCCCAAATCCCTGCTCAAAAATTACACTTTTTCCATGTGGAATGTCTATCAGGATTCCCAGGACTAATCAGGAATCAAAGACAAATTGACAAACTCCCCCCTCTTAAAAGGGCTAAGAAAGGGAAGTTAAGGGCTTCTAAGCAGCTGGGGAGAAAAATCTGTTGAAGAAAAGATTCTGTTTTCCATAAAGGCAAACATGGTTGGATTTATTTCAACAGAACAACATTCCCAGAAGTCCCCTTTTTAATATGTTGCAAAACTACTGTTCCCCAAGCTCACTCTTGGATATTTCCTACCTCATCTTTCCTTATATCTCAACTCAGAAGAATTTAGTTGGAGAATGACAAGAGTAAAATCCAGAAATGAATAAAGGCCCACTTGGGAAAAAATGTCTTTAACAATACAGGCTTATTTGCCTTGGGACTTTACTTTCTCATTCAGGAAGCTCTGACCCCCAATGGTCAGAGCTAGCCCAGACAAAACTATAAATTAGAAAAACTCTTTCTGCCCTTATATTGTACCCTTCCCTTCCCTACCTCCCATTTCCAATACCCACAGCCTCCTTCTATTATCCTCAGATACTGGGTATCTTCATGCTGCTTGCAACTCCTACAGGCTCTTCATAGACTGGAAACCCAGATACCCCTATAAGCGTGCGCATGTGCACACACACACACATCAACAAAGCAGCACCAGACAGATGAGTGAGGAATGTACTTTTAATTATATGAGATCATATGATATACACTGCCTAGCTGATGGACTCCTGATCACTGAGTTACCCATTTACACCCTGCAAAGATCAGCCCTGCAAAGACCACATCTCACAGGAAGCCAATAACTAACTCAGCCTCTAGCCATCTACAGTGGTGAGTTCAGCTTACCTATCAAAGAAGCCGCAAATCTATAGCCAAAATATACAAGGAATCTGACAGTGACTGTGACCCAGTCCCCCATCATCCCATCCTCCCAGCGACCTTTTCTTCCTCCAAGTTTACTCCCTCCTGTACCCTCCTATTTTCAAGCATGTTCCTTTTGTCCAGGAACACGATCCTCTGGACTTTGGAGATAAATGAGCAGCAAACTCTCCCCGTGGCCTGTGATCATGCCCCAAATACTATCAATAGTAGCCGTTGCTCTCCTGTCTCAGAAGAGGGCCCTGCGTTATACTCCTCTTCTACTGCCTATCTTTCTTCTCAGAGTGGCCCATGAGATCCTTTGTGTGTGTGAGCCAGCCAATGGACAGTGAGGGAAGTCCTGGAGTGATTAATGTTTCCCGACACTCTGCATGGACTCATTCACATACAGTAAATCTCCCTGACTGAAGTGCTAAGTTGTCATCTTGGAAAGCTTAGAATATAGCAGACACAGAAAGCCAAGGGTAAGTTCATGAGAAGCCAATGCTTATTTGACATGGAAACTCCTCAAGCATTGTTCCAGAGCACCAAATTCACTGGGTTTAAAGCCAAAACTGTTCCAATTAACTGTGTCTTGTACAAAACTACTGACTACAAGGAAGATATTTTTTACCTATTTAATTCAAGGGGCTCTGCCTTCATGGAAGGGGGTGTGTGTGATTATTTTAATGATTTTGGCATATATATATATATATATATATATATATATATATATTTGAGAAAATTGCCATTCTTCAATTCCTAATATGTGTTTAATCTATACCAAACCATGGTCTCAAGGAACATCAGTAAATCCTGAGGACTCCCTTGGTGCAAGTCTCTATACTTGCAGGAAGATGGGAAGGTGTTTATTTAATGTAAATAGTCAAGGAAAGAATTCAGACAAGTGTTGATAATTCTGATCCAAAACTAAAACTTCCAGACAATTGAAGGAAGAGTGAGGAACTGCTTAATATTAAAAAAAATATTCAGATAAAAACGCCAGTTCTATATCTACAAAGCCAAAACTAAAGTGTTAGTTATTCAATTGTTTTGGCTCATGCAGATAATAAATCCAGGCTCCAGGAAACCATACAAGTAGAATGGACCAAAATAAGTAGAAGTGAATGGAAAAGCTGAAAAAATCAGCCTCACCCTACCCACACCCTACCTCCCAAGTACATGCAGTCATCAGTCTATTCTTTCCCCTAGAAAACCTCTCTCCTTTACCCCAACAGTAATATCTTAGTGCGATTACCTAAATAATTATTTCTATAAGTCATTTTTACATTGGTTTTATCTACCCACGCTAAATGAAGAGGAAAAATAATTAAACTTCAAAGCCATCTGTCTAGGGAACTACATGAAGGTGACATTCTGTGCCTGCCTGTATTTGTTATGAAGACCTTGTTTTTGTACTGCAGCCCATCTGGGTAAGGAAACCCCTATCAGACAAGGAGTGGGTGGGGGGGGTGTCTGCCATCATGGCTGGAGAAAATCTCTATTGGAAAGCATGCAACACAGAGAATCAAGAATGTCAACATGCCAACTCTATAACCCCCAAGGACTTTTGGTGTGAGCTCCTTTTCTATCTACACTCACTCCTAGATGACCTCATCTAGTTTCATGACTTTTAATAACAAACTATTTCCAAATTTGTGTCTCTAGCAAGGGCCACCCCTAGGGCATTTGGGACCTGGGCAAATGTTTTTTGCCAATCTCTGTCTCTATAAACAATTTGAGTCACCCAAAGTCATGCTGTCAGCACCACTCTGGTGGCCCAGTTACAAACAATCTGGAAAAGGAAAGAGGCAAGAGAGTGATCCTCTTGGGATGATCCCATCCTTGGTGCACTGACATTTCTAGCTGTTCCAAGCACCAGAGAGGCGCTCAGAAAAGCTGGAGAAAGTCCATGCAAAGTCTAGGGCCACTGAGGCACAGGGCTTGACTAGCCCCAATCTTGTTCCAAATTTCCAACTTGTCATAAGTCACTCACTTTCCAGCGTACATCCATCCACCAGTTCAACCACTGGCACACTTATATGTTTTCATTATTCAATGATATATATTCATACATATTTGTATATTGTATGTCTGTCTATCTCTATCCTCTCTCCAATCAGTTACCACTACAAAACTCTATGACAAAGCCCTCATGATGGCAAGACCATCATTATCATGATGGGGACAAGGAGAGTGGTGGTGATGGGGTGGCCACCAAGTACCATTTGATCAATAATCCCTTCCAAAAATAAAAATTTCACAAATCTAGTTTTACCCAAAATCACTGCTTGGAGGAGGGACATTAGCCATGAGCTCTAGGTGGTAGGAGGAAAATTTCCTTTCCTCTGTGCCCTGAATGAGGACACAGCTAATGTTCTCCTGAAACAAATGAGCAAATCAACCTTCTCTTTCAAGATGGTCATACAGAAGTATCAAAAAGAACATAAACCTGAAGAAAAGCTGTTTTCTTTCTCTACCCCCTCCTGCTCTCCCAACTCTATACCATTTACCAGGAAAATTACTGATAGGAAGGACTCACAGCTAAAAGTTATACCTAAGACATCTGGAGGCCACATCTATTGGAACCCAGCAGGTTAAAGAGGGTTGCCACAGTGCTAAATGAAGCATCTGGGGTTGCACTTCCCCAGAAATTAGCATGGAGCTCTTCCAGGAATATTTGATGACTTGGAAGCCCCCCAAAAGAGAAAAACAGTTGTCACAAGTTATAATCAATGGAACTACATAGCATATATTCAGTTAATACCTCAACTAGGAAAAAAAGGACCCCTAATATTTTACTCTCTTGAACAAATATTGTGACCCTTCTGCAGTCTTCAATTCTGCATTCACCTCTTCTGTTTGATGGAGAACAAATAGGCTCCTTTTATTTTACTCAATAAATACTATGACATTTTGCAAATATATGTTATCACTTTCCCCCTTCTTTTTTTTTTATTTGAGATGGAGGACACTAGAAGGGGAGAGGAGCAGAGGGAGAGAGAGAGGGAGAGGGAGGGAGAGAGGCAGAGGGAGACAGAATCTTAAGCAGGCTCCATGTTCAGTGCAGAGCCTAATGCAGGGCTCAATCCCATGACTCTGAAATAATGACCTGAGCCAAAATCAAGAGTGAGATGCTTAACTGACTGAGCCACCCAGGTACCCTCACTTTTCCCTTTTAAAAAAAATTTTTTTTAATGTTTATTTATTTTTGAGAGAGTGAGAGACAGAGTGCATGTGGGGGAGGGGAAGAGAGAGAGGGAGACATAGAATCTGAAGCAGGTTCCAGGCTCCAAGCTGCCAGCACAGAGCCCGACATGGGGCTTCAACTCACAAACTGTGAGATCATGAAGCCAGGCGCTTAACTGACTGAGCCATCCAGATGCCCCCACTTTCCCCTTTCTAATGGCCTTTAAAATCGCAAATTTGTGACTCTAGGCCTAGCTTACACACCCCTGTTGAATGCCCTAAGTTTGCCATACCTAAATCCCTAAGTTATAAGGTCCCTTCTCATCTGCTGACTACAGAATAATACTGGGGTGGGAGTAAGCATTCCTAGGTCGTCCATGTGTATAAAAACAGTCTGTGACTTGCTATGTGAAAAACAGAGGGGTGATCATTCAACTCAACTTTCTCCTGAGTGCAGATGTTCAGAAAACAACCAAAGCCATGCTAAAAATTGAGTCTAGGGACTTCCTTTTCTGAAAAAAAAAAAAAAATCCAATTGTGTTCCCTTACTAATGACAGCTAATATGCACCAAAAATGTTGTTGACTCACCTTGTACTCCTACCACAGACATATCACAAAAAGAGTTTTCCCTGAATATACTCTCAACAGACTTGCATGACCAGTGACCAGACTTGCAGACTTGCATGACCACTGGACACATTTCTGTTGCTTAATGCTGCACATCCTACATTCCTGTTCATTGATTTTCATATTAACTGTAGAGAGCAATCCGGCAACAGGCCCAGGTTATATCTGTCTAACAGAGTTCTCGGCTCCCTTATAAAATTCTGACATTCAATAAATAAGAGTAATATCACTGCTCATGAAACACCAACTAATATTCTAAAAAGTGTCCACCTTTCACACCCTCAAAGTCTTTCTTGTTTAAAGAAAACATATTCAGCAAATTATCACACTATGTGCAGACCATGACTTCATTTATTTTCAAACCAAAGTAAAATAATTGACCTATCCTTGGAGGAATAGGGGACAATCTTGTTCATACTTGTATTATAGACCTTATCACACTATAATCATCTACTTATGGAAAATGAAAATTATACAGAACTTCTTTCACATAGAATTATATAAAAGAAAATCCGATCTAAAGCATATAAAAATATTTAAAAGTATAAAACATAAAACAAAAGACTGTAAAGCCCTTTTCTTTCTCCAATAGCCCATGAGTCTTTCTTCTTTTTCCCTGTGGTTTCTTGCAAGACCTTTGGGTAACCTTTGGCTGATCAGATTTATGAAACAGAGAACAAGGTGGCTGTCTAGCCCCTATTCCCACCCCAAGATCCTGAACCAGAAGGTACCTGCATCACCGTTGCTCACATCCCATTAGCCACACCTAGCTGCAGAGGGGAGAAATGGAGTCTCCAGTTCTATGGCCACAGGCCAAGGTAAACTCAGGGGTTCTCATTCCAAAAGAAGAAGATGAAGATTAAAAAAGACGAAGATAAAGAAGAACAAGAAGAGCAAGAATAAGGGGAGAAAGAGTAGGGAGGAGGGGAGGAAGAAAAAATATATGCTGGAGGATATCTAGTGAGTAACTTAAATAGTGAGAAAAACTAAGGGAGCAAATACAGAAGTTTACAAACACTTAATTCCAGAAATATTTTGAACAAAGTTTCCCATCACCTATTACAGGAAGAAGTGACTATAGAATTCATGGAGAAATGGAGGAAGAAAATAGAATCAGAACTTGACTGTGTTGAATATACTCCTATTTTATAGGAACTGATAACTTATCTCTCAAATGTAAAACATGAGCTTTAGACATAACAGTCTCTGAACTTTTTAACCTCTGGGCTATAATTTAGTAGATATGCATCTACCCTGCTTGTGAAACTTTTCTGTTGGCAGACAGAAGAAGAGCTCAGCATATACAAAGTAGTTTCCTGAGGTTTAACTTAGTAAAAGTAAAGATCGTAACAAGACTACATATGCTGCCAAAACTTAGGGAATTCACTAATTTCCCCAATGGCTTCTGTACTTGCTCAGTTTCTGACCAGCATGATCCTAAAAGAAACAACTTACTACCTAAAAATAAACCTTGAGTTTCACAGAAAAATACATTTTGCAATAACTACCCTAAACTTTGATTTCTAAAGTACATACGCATTTTTTTTCTCTTACTGTTGAATATCACAACCATGTCAGAAAGCATTTCCTTTGTACCCTATGTGCTGTTTACTGACCTGGCTCCAAATTGGGCACAGTCACTATCCTCTAGGAATTAGAGGCAGATCATTACTAGGGACTATACTTGACTTACCTTTAGGAATCACAGAAAAGACTAAGAACAGGAGAAAGGCTGCTATGGCAGAAATCAACTTTAAGATCTACTAGGAGACTCTGATCTCCTGGTTGAAATCCCTGTATTACAAAAGGCCCCAAATAGCCAAAGTAATTTTGAAGAAGAAGACCAAAGCAGGAGGCATCACAATCCCAGACTTTAGCCTCTACTACAAAGCTGTCATCATCAAGACAGCATGGTATTGGCACAAAAACAGACACATAGACCAATGGAATAGAATAGAAACCCCAAAACTAGACCCACAAACGTATGGCCAACTCATCTTTGACAAAGCAGGAAAGAACATCCAATGGAAAAAAGACAGCCTCTTTAACAAATGGTGCTGGGAGAACTGGACGGCAACACGCAGAAGGTTGAAACTAGACCACTTTCTCACACCATTCACAAAAATAAACTCAAAATGGATAAAGGACCTGAATGTGAGACAGGAAACCATCAAAACCTTAGAGGAGAAAGCAGGAAAAGACCTCTCTGACCTCAGCCGTAGCAATCTCTTACTCGACACATCCCCAAAGGCAAGGAAATTAAAAGCAAAAGTGAATTACTGGGACCTTATGAAGATAAAAAGCTTCTGCACAGCCAAGGAAACAACCAACAAAACTAAAAGGCAACCAACAGAATGGGAAAAGATATTCGCAAATGACATATCGGACAAAGGGCTAGTATCCAAAATCTATAAAGAGCTCACCAAACTCCACACCCGAAAAACAAATAACCCAGTGAAGAAATGGGCAGAAAACATGAAAAGACACTTCTCTAAAGAAGACATCCGGATGGCCAACAGGCACATGAAAAGATGTTCAACGTCGTTCCTTATCAGGGAAATACAAATCAAAACCACACTCAGATATCACCTCACGCCAGTCAGAGTGGCCAAAATGAACAAATCAGGAGACTATAGATGCTGGAGAGGATGTGGAGAAACGGGAACCCTCTTGCACTGTTGGTGGGAATGCAAATTGGTGCAGCCGCTCTGGAAAGCAGTGTGGAGGTTCCTCAGAAAATTAAAAACAGGGGCGCCTGGGTGGTGCAGTCGGTTAAGCGTCCGACTTCAGCCAGGTCACGATCTCGCGGTCCGTGAGTTCGAGCCCCGCGTCAGGCTCTGGGCTGATGGCTCAGAGCCTGGAGCCTGTTTCCGATTCTGTGTCTCCCTCTCTCTCTACCCCTCCCCCGTTCATGCTCTGTCTCTCTCTGTCCCAAAAATAAATAAACGTTGAAAAAAAAATTAAAAAAAAAAAAGAAAATTAAAAATAGACCTACCCTATGACCCAACAATAGCACTGCTAAGAATTTATCCAAGGGATACAGGAGTACTGATGCATAGGGGCACTTGTACCCCAGTGTTTATAGCAGCACTCTCAACAATAGCCAAATTATGGAAAGAGCCTAAATGTCCATCAATCGATGAATGGATAAAGAAATTTTGGTTTATATACACAATGGAATACTACGTGGCAATGAGAAAGAATGAAATATGGCCTTTTGTAGCAACGTGGATGGAACTGGAGAGTGTGATGCTAAGTGAAATAAGCCATACAGAGAAAGACAGATACCATATGGTTTCACTCTTAATGTGGATCCTAAGAAACTTAACAGAAACCCATGGGGGAAGGGAAGGAAAAAAAAAAGAGGTTAGAGTGGGAGAGAGCCAAAACATAAGAGACTGTTAAAAACTGAGAACAAACTGAGGGTTGATGGGGGCTGGGAGGAAGGGGTGGGTGGGTGATGGGTATTGAGGAGGGCACCTTTTGGGATGAGCACTGGGTGTTGTATGGAAACCAATTTGACAATAAATTTCATACGTTAAAAAAAAAAGAAATCCCTGTATTAACTTTTTGAGGTGGAAAAAAATACATAAATAATAAGTTAAAAAAAATAAGTGGCCTGGACAAGATGAGAAAGAAAGTCAGCCACTTACTGGAGAATACGACTTATTGAAAACAACAAGAAAGAGAGAGAAAAGCAGAAAGAAAAAGACATGCAGATAGGCATCTTTGTGGGAAGCTTAGATACAAGAAAAGATAGGTAAACCTCCAGAGCATGGGCATAATTTTGCTCTGTTGGCCAATAAAAAGTCTTTTTTTAGAAAAAAAAATTTTTAACGTTTATTTATTTTTAAGAGAGAGAGAGGGAGAGAGAGAAAGAGAGAGACAGGGCTGACACAGTTTTAAAAGACAGAGAGGGAGACACAGAATCCAAAGCAGGCTCCAGGCTCTGAGCCGTCAGCACTGAACCAGGCACAGGGCTCGAACCCACGGACTGTGAGATCATGACCTGAGCCGAAGTTGGATGCTTAAACGGCTGACCCACCCAGGCGCCCCCCAATAAAAAGTCTTGGTAGTAGCTTTACAAAATATAATTTTGTTTCTAGCAATATCATGAACTAAATACCCACAGAAACTTCCTGCTTTAGAACACACACACACACACACACACACACACACACACACACACATTCCCCTTTTAAATGTGTATCTGATTTCACAGACATGTAACAGAAATCTCTAGGGGCCAAAAGTGAAGGAGAAAGTAAAAAATCAGAGTGGTAATCCTTGGAATGATTTGCTGGCCTCAGGAACCCAAAGGGCTTATGTTCTGACAGCTATGCAGGAACAGGAGGGAGACAGAATTAAGACCTTCACATAAAGTTAGAATCTTTAAAGATCTACACCTGCATTGCAAGAGAAAAAAAACCCTTCTACTAGCTAGGGAAATGACAAGCAAGCTTGTCTATTTGGGCCTAGGATCTGGGTGGTTGAAACAGTCTTCCCTGAAATGCATAACCATAGGCATGCCACACATGGATTTGGGGTTCAAATTTATACTTTCTGTTAGGTTCAGAATCCCCTAAGTCAGAAACAACCTAGACCCAAGGTTAATGATACCCCTGAGGTAACTGGCTAGAAACAGACACAGAACCACTCCTGAGGGACATACTTCCAACACAGAGAAGACAAAAGTCTTTAAGTGAAGCCCCGCTTAAGATTTACTACAATCCAAAATTACGACACACTCAAGAAACTATTCAGAATGAACTAGAGAAGCAGATACAAGAAATATCACTACTAAACATGAAAAACTCCAGATCACAGAACTATTAGAAAGAAACTACAGAATCAGTGTGTTTTTAAATATTTTTTTAATGTTTTTTATTTTTTTTTGAAAGAGAGAGAGAGAGAGCACATCAGCACGCACAAGCAGGGGATGGTCAGAGAGAGAGAAGGGGACAAAGGATCCAAAGAGGGCTCTGTGCTAACCGCAGAGAGCCCAATGTGGGGTTGAACTCACAAACTGTGAGATCGTGACCTGAGCTGAAATCAGACAATCAACCAACTGAGCCACCCAGGTGACCCCAGAATCAGTATGCCTTTGAAAGGATATATAAAAATAGAGATATAAAAGAAAAATTAAAATCAAGAAAAACATATAAAACAATATCTAAAAGGAATGGGTAGGTTTGAAAAAAAAATTAAAATGTACAGAATTTAAAAGTAAAGGCATTGAAATTAAAAGCCCAATTGTTGGTTCAAACTGTATCCAGAAAAAGAATTTGTGAACTAAAATAAGATGTGATGACTTAATCCCAATTGCAGCACAGAAGGATAGAGAGATAAAAAACATGAAAGAGAGGCTAAGAATCATGAAGGGAAGAGAGAGAAGTTTCAACATAACCAATAATCACATCAGAAGAGAATCAGCGGAAAGACAGCAATTGAAATAACATCTGAAAGTTTTCGGAATTTTTGAGAATTGATAAAAAAAATATAATCCTTGGATATAGCAAGTATAACGAGTTTAAAACACTGATAAATGAAATGTCCCTATGTAGATTTATTATAATGAAACTGTAGAACACCAAAACACATATTTTTTTTTAATTTTTTTAAGTTTATTTATATTTTGAGAGAGAGCAAGAGGGAGAGGGGCAGAGACAGAGGGAGAGAAAGAATCCCAAGCAGGCTCCAAACTGTCAGCACAGAGCCCTACATGGGGCCTGAATTCATGAACCATGAGATCACGACATGAGCCGAAACAAAGAGTCGGACGCTTAACTGGCGCCCCACAAATGTAGTGATTTTAAGTAACAATCTGAGACTAGAATCACCTGAAGTCTCAACTGGACTACACATCCAAGATGATGTTTTCAATCACATGTATGACAACTTAATTCAAATGGCTGGAACAGGTGAGACTGGGAGAACATCTCTTTCTCTCTACATGGCTAGCTTGAGCTTCCTGTAGCATGGATGTTTTAGGACAGTTAGACTTTTTCACTGGTGGCCTTCTTTCCCAGAACACATAGTCCAAGAAACCGAAATGGCACGTGAGGGGCTTCTTACAACCTTAACCTTGGAAATCATACAGTATCACTTTTTCCACATTGTCTTAGTGAGAAATGAGTCTCAGGCCACCTAGCTTCAAAGGCAGGAAACCACACAGAAGCCTGTATACACTCAGAAGACATGGTATTTTTTGGGTGAGATTAAGGTATTTTTTTAATGTGATTAATATTTAAATCAGTACACTGTGAGTAAAGCAAACTGCCCTCCATAATGTGAATGGGACTTATCCAATCAGTTAAAGGCCTTACAGGAAGAAAGTGACCCCCCCTCTACAGAACAGGGAATTCTGCCAATAGTCCACCTGCAGATTCCATATGTATATGCATGTATATATTCATTTATATACGTACGTACGTACATACACACACACACACACACACACACACACACACAGTTGGCTCTATATCTCTGGAGAACCCTAACTAATACTATAGCAACTAATATGAAAACTATAGTACACTACTAAAAAATAATAACTTACAATAAGGAAGGGCCAGACTGGGGGTAAATTGTTATACAGTGGCATAACATTCATCAGAAATGTAGACACACTGAACAACTTTTGATTTTATTGCATGAATGCAAGTTAGATTTTTTTTCAACCATTAAAAAGAATAGGACTATAATGTGTAACTTCTAAGCTAAGAGAAATAATAAGTTGATTGGTATAAAGGATAACAGGAAGAAAAAACACAGAAAATACAGGAAAAAGCAAAAACAAAAATGACAAAAATAAATACACAAATATATCTGTAATAAGTGGACTAAACTTGCCAATTAAAAAGGATTTCTAGGCTAGATTTAAAAATGAAAAAGAGTGAAATTGTTCCTTATACTCTTTAGAATAGACACATGTAAAACATTAGAAGAAAGAAATGTTGAAATTAAAGGCTAAAGAAAAATGTACTGGGCAAATACAAATCAAAAGAAAACTGATATAGCTACAGTAATATTGAACTAATCAGAGTTTGAGTTAAAAAAAAATCACTGTTCACGGTAAAGATGGTTCTTACATTATGACAAAAGAAACATACACCAACAGGTACAACAATTCTAAGCATACATGCACAGTGACATAGTCTCAGACTATAGAAAGCAGTGAGACTCATACAGATGTTATAGCCACACAGCTAATAATAGAGTTTGAAACATTCTAACATTGAGATTCTTGAGGGAAAGTGGTTAGTCTAACCACAAGAAGACTGAATACAAATGTATAGAACCAAACAGTTTAACATGGGAATCATGTAGATCCATCTGTATCGACCCAAGAACCACACGAAGACAAGCTTCCACTGGCTCTGTGAAAAAGCAAACCTTTCTTTTTATTAGCGTTCTGAGGCAGGAGTAAGAAACTTGGAACACAAAGGTCTCCCATCTCCCCAGTCTCACACTTCCTCCCTGGCAATAAATCAGACACAAATGTAGGTATTACATTCCTTCAGCAGCTCAAGATAGTCCCATGAGGCACCTGATTCATTTATGGGATGTAGTCTCCACTCAGGGGGACTCTGCTTCAGTACTTCTTTCTTTTTTTTTTTTTTTTAGTTTTAACTTTTATCTATCTATCTATCTATCTATTTACTTTAGAAAGAGAAAGAGTGTGCATGATGGGGGAGGGGCGCAGAGAGAGAGACAGAGACAAAGAGACAGAGAGAGAATCTTTTTTTTTCAATATATGAAATTTATTGTCAAATTGGTTTCCATACAACACCCAGTGCTCATCCCAAAAGGTGCCCTCTTCAATGCCCATCACCTACCCTCCCCTCCCTCCCACCCCCCCATCAACCCTGAGTTTGTTCTCAGTTTTTAAGAGTCTCTTATGCTTTGGCTCTCTCCCACTCTAACCTCTGAGACAGAGAGAGAATCTTAAGTAGGCTCCACGCTCAGTGCAGAGTTTGACATGGGACTCAATCTCATGACCCTGGGATCATGACCTGAGCTAAAATCAGGAGTCAGATGCTTAACTGACTGACCCACCCAGGTATCCCTTAAGTTTTTGTTTTAATTCCAGTTAGGTAATATATAGTATGCAATATATGTGGTATGAATTTTGTGGATTCCACAATTCCATACATTACCTGGTGCTCATCGCGAAAAGTGCCCTCCTTAATCCCCATCACCTATTTTACCCATCAGCCCACCCACCTCCCCTCTGGTAACCACAAATTTGTTCTCTATAGTTAAGAGTCTGTTTCTTAGTTTGTCTCTCTCTCTTTTTTCCCCTCTGCGATGAAAGAAAATCATCGCAGAAACTGAAAGACATTCCATGCTCATGGATTGGAAGAACAATTATTGTTAAAATGTCTATACTACCCAATGTACTACTACACATTCAGTGCAATCCCTATCAAAATTTCAACATCATTTTCCAAAGAACCAGAATAGACAATCCTAAACTTTGTATGGAACCACAAAAGACCTCACATAGCCAAAGCAATTTTGAAAATGAAAAGCAAAGTTGGAGGCATCACAATTCCAAACTTCAAGTTATGTTACAAAGCTGTAGTGATCAAAACAGTATGGTATAGGCCCAAAAGTAGACACATAGATCAATGGAACAGAATGGAAAATCCAGAAATAAACCCACAATTACATGGTCAATTACTCTTCGACAAAGTAGGAAAGAATATCCAATGGGCAAAAGACAGTCTCTTCAACAAATGATGTTGGGAAAAACTGGAAAGCTACATGCAAAAGAATGAAACTGTACCACTTCCTTACACCATACACAAAAATAAATTCAAAATGGATTAAAAACCTAAATGTGAGACTTGAAACCATAAAAATCCTAGGAGAGAACAGAGTCAGTAACTTCTCTAACATCAGCCATAGCAAATTTTTTCTAGATAGGTCCCCCCGAGGCAAGGAAAACAAAAGCAAGAATAAACAATTAGGACTACATCAAAAGCAAAAGCTTCTGCACAGTGAAGGAAACAACCAACAAAACTAAAAACCAACCTACAGAATGGGAGAAGATATTTGCAAATGAAATATCCAATAAAGGGTTAGTATCCAAAAGATAGAACTAAAAAATGCTTCAGTACTTCTTAAGATAAAATATAATCAAATGATTTGAAAAAGGCCAAGATCCATTCCAAAAGAAGCTTCTTAGTTCCTTCCTTCAGTTAAGATTATACAATCTGGCTTTTGAGGTAGAATATCATGGTGGCTAAAAGCCCAAGCCTGGCCATCAAGTGGTCATGGGTTCAAATTCTAACTGCAACAAATGAGCTATATAACAATAACTTTGTACTGAAATTTTCCATGCCTCAGTTTCTACATTTTTCAAAAGTGAAGTAATACTTATAAAATACTTAGGACAGTATTTGTCACAGAACAATCATAGAGAGCTATTTTTGCAAAGATTGATTGTAATGATGATGACAATGCTAATGATGATAATTTGACAAGTAGTCTCAGTCTCACTAACATACTCCTTTCCAATTATTCGGATCCAGATGGAATTCCGTAGTCCTACACAAGCTGGGAATATACTTTCTAACAACACCATCCTCCTTTACATACAACTAGTGTGAGCGTTTTATACCAAATCCACTCGTTCTCCCGTTCTCATGCTTTCTCCTTTCAGCACTTGGCACTGCCTTCTGCCCCTGACTGAAGAGAAGGAAGGTCATATTATGATAGCAGAAGTTGCCACTGTGCCCCTTTGCCAGCTAACAGCTTCTGCCCTACAGAAACCAAGCAGTCCTGAGTACTATGCTGTCCCTTTGCCAATAGCAGTGCCTGAAACTTCTCTGCTTTTATCCCTATATTTAGGTCATTCTATAAGAAGAAAAAAATGATCTTCCATTTATCTCTCTTTTGCAGGAAGATCTAGGAAGAACAAGCTGTCCTTGGGAAATGCCCCTGGTTCTGGTCAGCTTTTCCTGTGTCTATCTCTTATCTGCAGAGAAAAGTTGGCTCTTTGAGTCACAACTGCATGGACACCAACTCTTATTCTGATTCACAGCCTTCTGTGAAGGAAACACAGTCAATACAAGAAGATAGGGCCATGCCATAAAGTCTGCAGATACTTCTCAGTATCTAAATCCCTTGCCACTCCCTTTCTGTGCTCCAAGAATAGCCCTCTAGTAGGGATGGAGGAAATCAGTTTTCCTCTACAGTACCCCAGGGCCTGTGATCACAGCTCCCCGTGACATATGCAGTCTGTTGACAGAGGCAATAAGTCAAGCTTCCCCATGCCTTGAGTACCCTCAAACTTAAATTCCCTCTGAAGAGTCTTTAGTGCAGGGAGGCCAAGGGGAAGAACAAAGACCAAGTCTCCTGCTAAAAGAGAAGATCAAATAAATTTCTTCAACAGAATCATTTCTAAATGTATCAAGAAAGAACATTCATTCCGTAGGAGGAAGAAGAATCTATCTTGGTGTGACTACCTCAAGTTCCTTTGTGGATTTGCAATAAACCTGAAATTTTTTAGCTCCTGCTTCCTGCCTTTCTTCCCATTACTTTTGTTGTTTGTTTGTTTTCTTCATTTATTATTCAAGGTATTTACTTAGTTGACTAGAAAGCAAATCATACCAGAGACATAACCAACTACAGGCAATTGATCGGCTTCCTGTAAACACTATTCATTCTGGCTGCACAATTCATAGCACAGTCTGTAAGCACAAAAGCCAATTCAGTCTCAGTCATTCTGATATTTTTTATCCCAGCCTTCACTATGATATGAGAACAAGAGAACCTACTTTCATTTTTCTCCTATTTGAAATCATATAAATGTATTCTATTCCCATCTATCTTTGGGAAATGTCCATTTCTGCTTCTGCATTTCTGACTTTCTTTTACTTGGGCATGGCCCATGAATCACTTAATATGATGACTGGCTTATGAACAGTTGTCTTGAGGCCCTGCAATGGGAATATCTCCCCTGAAACTGCTGCAGCTTCTCAGATTTTAACATGTAGACAAATAATGGTTTGGTTTTTTAACTGGCTGGAGCTGCGCCCTCTGGGAATTCTATGGGGCTAAACAGATGGAAAGATGGAACAGGCAGTTTTCTTGCAGCACTTTGCCTCTCATATCTGAAAGCAAGGTTATCCATTTGCAGCCCTAACAAGCTAGAACTGCTATTCGGCATACTTCAAATCCCAAAACAGCCAAGACAGGTGAAAGGGAAAATCAGCAAGAGCAGCAATCTTGAGCTTTCTGCCCAGCTCACTGACGATATCAATAGTGAAGCCTCGGGTGATTCTGGGAAGAAGAGGCATGGAACAGAGGAACAAGAAGATCCTGCTCAGTGCTTCACTGCTCATGCAGGCCTCAGTGTTCTCTCAGGGCACACACAGAACTCCCAAGTTAAGTGTTCCACAGGGGTGATGGAAAAACATGGAAGCCCACACGTATGCAACTTTCTGAGGTTTCTCCAGACACTTTGAATCTGATTCTCTATTTTCCGTCCATCCAGATATCAGGCAAGGTCCAAGGGGCTTTGGCCAATTACTCTGGCAGAAGAGCTTCAACTCAAGCAGTTGATGCCAAATATCGCATCGTTTCCAACTGTCAGCTGGGCAACCCTCTCAGAACCCAACTCCAAACCTCTGGTTGTACAAGTTGCTGAAATGGGGCAGTTTTGGAATGTGCTGGCCTACCCAGCTCTGATACAGAGATCCGAAGAGCAGACAGGACTTGCAGGGGTGTCCCACCTGCTTTCTCCTCTGCCCAATGTGGATGAAAAATGCTAGAGGTGAGTCTTGAGAGTCTAATGTCCAATAAATATGAGATTTATCAGGACGATAATAACCACACTTTTTAATTAACAAAAACTAAGCCAGTTAATCAGCTTGAGAATAGCAAGGCACCAGATGAATCACTATTTTAATTAACATTTGTATAGCACCGTATAGTGGATAACCTCATACAGTATCTCACCTAAACTGTTCAACACTTCTGAGGCTTTAACGATCATTATGCACTCCTGAGGCATCAGATCCCCAGCTAGGCTAAAGGCCCAAGATCGAACAGTTAGTACGTGGCAAAGCATAGACTACAACCCCAGTTTTTGAGCTCGTCAGTCATTATTTCTCTACTTGATCTCAGCTCCCTCACCCAGGAAGTTGCTAAATTTACTTCCAATGCTCCTCACACATTTTACCCCCTTCCATTCTCACACAACTCTGTAAGACATGCACTATTATTAGGCTTACTTTTTATAGATGGGAAATTTATGCACAGAAGGATTAAGGGATTTTCCTGAAATCCTCCAACTAATTAATGGCCATGATCCAAGTCTCCTGAGGTGCCAATCCAATGTTCTTTGGGCATTCTGACAACAGCCATCAAATTATTACCCCTCCCCCCTGATAGAATGGGCAATAAAATCGAGCCCTGGCTGGAGCCAGTTAATCCAGAGAGACCACGATACCATCTTTGGCATCAACACATTTGACTTGGAGCAATGGTATTAATACAGTGCTGGATGCATTTTTCAATTCCCAATGGTTCTTGTGCTTCAGATTAAGCTTATTGGCCTTCAAGCTCCACTGCTGGAAACTGCCACCCTGCCAGGCCTGGCCCATGGTTCATATTTCACACCACCTTGTCTCCTCTTCTGTAGATTCAAGAGCTCATAGTATTTCAAAGCTATGGTGATCGGAAGAAGGGGCTTTGAGACTCTACTTCTTGAACCTGGGAGCTGGGCAGAGTGACACATTAATTAGGAAGTACAGATTTCCAGGATCTGTTTCATGTATCATACACATCTAAAATAGTGACCATAACTTTAAAGAATGATAAAGGTTCATTATTTCTAACTAGAAAACTCCTTCTCCAGTGACATATTTAGCATTAGCCCCTCCATGATCAGGAAAAGGAAAATCTTCTTGGCATCAGGCAAGATCCAACCCCTAAGGTCCAAACAAAATGGCAACCAGTTGCTCCAAATCCCAGACAACCCCAGCTCTGGGTGGATGGAAGGTGCATATGCAGGCTGAAAAAGGAGCCTGTTCACTGGGGACTGGCTGAGAAGAAATCAGCCATGTAGCATCTCACTTCTTTCTCTAGCCTGAGTTATTTCCTTTTCAACAGAACACCTGTGTCACTTCAAGCCAGATGGCAAGTTCTCCAAGTCAGCATCCTGTAGTAGAGTGGTCTAAACACCAGGGACCTTGGCCTTGGGAAGGAAATGCATTTCTTTCTTCACTGGGCTTTTATTATATATTTTTTTCCTGCTGGATGATATCCCAGGTATTAACTATAACTAAAGAAATCTGGGTAGGTGACAGGATAATATGAGAAAGATTTGAGGCAGGGGATAGTTGAGAGTAGACAGTGAAAGCTAGCTTCTACTTTATGACCCTCATGGGCCCCAGGAACTTTCAACTTTGGAAACCACACCCAACCTACATAACAACAAATGTTTTAGAATTCAGCCATGTTTCACATTAATGTTTCATATTGTATGTAACTATGAAAGAGGTCTTATTCAAGATTTATTCAAGAATGTATTATTCAATTCAAGATTTATTAACTTTAATTTTGAAGGTATTTATTTATATGTTATATTTTATAAACAATAAAATTTTTTCAGGACTTAATTTCCTTGTAAGCCTGTGAAAATCTCCAGGTCCTTGATACTGTGCCCAAGGTGCCCAATGGGTTCACAGCCCTGGCTGGAAGAAGGTGGCATGAGATAGGCCATGAGGCAGAAGTGGGTGATGGGCTGGAGGGGCAGGGAGCAGCTACAGTGGAGACGTGGCTGGTGGCAGCCATGAAGTCTGACAGTAGCCAAATTATGACACCCATGGAGAAAGAGTTCTGGAGTGGGTCTAAGAATCAGTGGAATCCTCAGTGATCATAGCTCCACAGAGCTAGAAGACAGAGACTTCAGTGGAAGGCAAATAAGATATTAACGTGTTTTCTCCTCTGTGCATTCCCTCCCTTTTGAAATCTGTTTTTTTTTTCCTCCTGTCTATGCAGGTAGAGCCAAAAGAAGGGTTAGGCCAGGCCACCTTCCACAAAAGAGACCCCCTCATCCCTTGGAAGACCTAAGAAATCCAGGAGGAAACTCCAAATCGAGAGATAGATGCAACCTAATAATTGGTTACCAGCCCATGACTAGGAAATGAGATTGCACTGCCTTTTTATTCCCACATCACTATGCTATAAGTTCCCATGATTCCAGTTCCTGGAACCTAGGCCTAGATCTACTTAACAGTGTCCAAGAATGCTCACTAATTTCTGACCTAGCAAAAGTCCTCAGCTTCCTGCACTGGAGACTCCTTGTCAGCTTGCAAAGTTGCTGCCTTTCCTAATCACCCTCAGAGGCTCCTCTACTGGATTCAGCTGTTCTTTGCCGGTGTCCTTAGCCAGAAGTCCCATTCTGGCCCTGTGGAGGAAACAGTGCTCTCCCTTTTGTTAGTCCTTTTGAAAAATGGATCAGGAATCCTCAGTCCCAGAAATTAGCTTGTAACTTTTAATAATACTTTACTGAAGGTTAGGAGATAACAGAAGAATGACAGAGGATGATTCACAATTCTTGCTCAAACTAGCTTCTCCAGGAGTATGGACCTCAGACGCTCTTACTAAGCCAGTTCCCTATCTGGCTCCTGCCCTGTCTCCACACACATCAGTCTCCATGCCTCAGAGTTAGGGCCCAACCTGTCACTGGCCTTACAAAGAAAACAGCATCCTTTCCCACTCAATCTAAGGCTGTCTCATTTTTATTCCAGAAGTAACGTTTTCCTAGAGCGTTTGGCTTTGGGAGTAGACATTCCCTTGGGGTTGTATATCAATCTAAGTGTTTGGTCTGACACCAAAAACTAGGCCAGAAACTCAACAAGAATCTTTAAGTTGGAGAACATATTTTTTAAAGTGTGGCTTAATCAAACTAAGATAAGACCATGTGGGACAATCTAGTGCAGTACATCTCATACCACTTAGTGAATCTCTTGATCTTACCTTTAATAGGAGGTAAGAAAATCAAGTTTCTATGTAACCTTTGTAATAATCAGTTTCCTACTTCCAATTTCTTTTAAGCAAGTGGCTGAATATATATACAATGTAATACAAACTCACACACACACAATACAAATTATAATTTCAAATATAGGGTAGTCTTAATCCAAATATAGGAGGAAAAATATCTAATTTTACAGAAGTGAAATTCTTCCAAATGATAAACATAGCATATAAGGGCTGAAGTATCTGTTTTCGGTTATATGAAGGCATTTGGGTTTTGCACCAAAAATTAGGAAAAAAGGTATTTGTCTGAATAAAAGGGCTAACTCAAGTTGCTTTGCCCAAACCAAAAGGTCAGGCTGCTTTGAAAATAAATTATAGTCTGTACTTGAAGAGACACACATGTTCATAAATTTTTAGATGATATTTTTCTATCTTGCGAAGGTAAAAATTTTGACGTCAATTTTTCATTAAAATTTTTATTATAAAAAGAGAAAGACAAATCAAGAAACAGACTCTTACCTATCGAGAACAAACTGATGGTTATCAGAGGGGAGGTGGGTGGGCCAATGGGTAAAATAGGTGATGGAGATTAAGGAGGGCACTTACCTCATGATGAGCACCAGGTAATGTATGGAATTGCTGAATCACTGTACTGTACTCCTGAAACTATATAACACTGTATGCTAACAATACTGGAATTAAAATTAAAAACTTAACAAAAAAAAAACCCTTCATTATCATATAGTAGAGCACTTAATCCACCTCTATTTTAGGCCTTATGGGGAAATTTTCTATGTGAACTCACTTTTCTACACTTCCTCTTCCTGAAAAAGGTAAGGTCCACAGGGCTAAGATAAGTAGTGAACCTAGATGAGATGGGCCAAGGAGAGACCTTAGTCAAGAGAGGCAAAAAGAGGGACACCTGGGTGGCTCAGTAGGTTGAGTGTCTGACTTCAGCTCAGGTCATGATCTCACTGTTCCTGAGTTCCTGAGTTCAGGCCCCACATCGGGCTCTGTGCTGACAGCTCAGAGCCTGGAGCCTGCTTCGGAATCTGTGTCTCCCTCTCTCTCTCTGCCCCTCCCCACTCATGCTCTGTCTCTCTCTGCCTCTCAAAAATAAAAGAAAACTAATAAAAAAAATTTTTTTTAAACAGAGGCAAAAAGAATCCTCTCAACCCACATGTGGTCCTGCCTAGAACCCCAGTGTAACAGGTCCTAGAATTTTCTGGGAACAAAGCTCTCTTGGAACAAAACTCACTGTATAGAAATTGCACCTGGAAAGCATTTTGTGTACATGCCTCGTGGGAAAAAGAAACAATGACTGGTGATGGAATGGTGATTTAGAATCTTGGTCAAATATCTTCCTTCAGAGACTCAGTTAACAGGTGGGTAGCATTAAAGCAGGCAATGGTGGTAAGCACACATTCAACAACCAGCTCTTTATTGAGGTGGTCGGGACTGCTTCCCACTTTGTCAGTCTTGTGGCCAATCACAACAACTGAGAAGTCACATCATTCCTTTCAATCCAATAGCATGGATAACACTCCTACCCTGCCACCTTAGTTAAGCTACGCAGTAGTTGGTCAGCTATAGGAAGTTGTCTCCCTATATCAGTTGGCCCAGACAAAGCTGTTAACACCAGTATAGCACTTCTACTAATTAGTGCAGTCTATTTCTGTTATCTTATACATCTGGTTAATGTTCAGGCAGTAAAACCACAGAATCAGAGTCAGAAGGTTTCTCTCATCAAATGTACCTTCAAGGAAATGATTCTTTGTGTATCTACAGTAACATCCTGAAAGGCATGCTACAGATAAGTTGTAAATAAGGTCTTACAAGATGCTTTTCCCTGCAAGAACAGTAAGTAGCTGATGGCTAATGGGAGACACTCTTTAAGCAGTCCCCTTCAGGTCTCACCTTGCTATCAGAATACAAGGTTGATATTGTGAGTGGTAGACTAGCGTGCAAAAAAACCCACTGTGAGGCAGCAAAGGACCTAAGTGAATCTTTCTTTCAGTTCTTGAATGTGGAGGCTGTTAGCTTAGGATTAGCTTTCTTTATATGCTTTGGAATTTTGGTTTGTAGACTCACCTTCAGTGAAAGGTAAAAACTCTGTCTTGGAGCTCCTGGGTGGCTTCGGTTAAGCCAAAGTCTAACTTGGGCTCAGGTCATGATCTCGCGGTTCATGGGTTCGACTCCTGCATTGGGCTCCATGCTGACAGCTCAGAGCCTGGAGCCTGCTTCAGACTCTGTGTGTGTCTCTCTCTACTCCTTCCCCACTCACGCTGTCTCTGTCTCTCAAAAATAAATAAAATGTTTTAAAAAATAAAAACTCTCTGTCTCTCTCTCTCTCCCCCCTCTCTTCCTCCTCTAGAGCAGTTTTGCATTGGCCTCCACCCAGCTCCTCAGACCTCCTAGTCTACAACTAGGAAACTTGAGGACTTAAGGCTTTGAATGAAGTTCTTGTCCCTCAAAGACATTAGAGATCTCATAGATTTAATCAGAACATTTTGGCTTAATTGCTAATCACAAGATGGTGTCCATATCCTTACATCGCCCACTCACTGCACATGCAGTAATTAGCACAAATCAATACCTGGGAACAGCTTCCATTAGCAGTCTCCATTCACGAGTGGGTGAATGACTTTCACCCTGGTTTCAAGCACTGAGGTGGCTCTGGTCCTGCCTGGGCAAGTTGTAAGAGGCACTTTTATTCTGTTACCACTTTAAATATATTCATGGCTTCCCTGCTACCCAACTTGACGTTCAGCAGACACATGGCTTTAGTCCCTCAGACTATTTTGCAAATCTCATCCACTGGGATGTTAAAGAGATGGCTAATTTTAAGACATGGTTAAATATTTTCAGTTTATCCCTGTTCTATTTTTATTTATCATTTTATGTGTTTGGATATATATATGTGAATGGGGGATGTATTAGTCAGCTAGTGCTGCTATAACAAAGTACCACAGAATGAATGGCTTCAACAACAAAAATTTATTTTCTCACAATATTAGGGGCTAGAAATTCAAGATCAAGGTGTTAGCAGGACACTCTTTCTCTTTTTTAAAAAATTATTTATTTATTTATTTATTTATTTATTTATTTATTTATTAAAAGGTAGAAATAAAAGGGTGAGAAGATGCTGAGAAGGGTATGTGGGGGTTACAATTTTATTTTTTTTTTTAATTTTTTTGTAATGTTTGTTTATTGTTGAGAGAGAAAGAGCATGACTGGGGAGGGGCACAGAGT
Organism: Felis catus; assembly: GCF_018350175.1. NCBI lineage: Eukaryota > Metazoa > Chordata > Mammalia > Carnivora > Felidae > Felis > Felis catus. Next base: position 145,748,818 of record NC_058368.1, on the reverse strand, counting down.
GAGGGAAACACAGAATCTGAAGCAGGCTCCAGGCTCCAAGCTGTCAGCAGAGCCCAATACGGGGCTCAAACCCACAAACTGTGAGATTCTGACCTGAAACAAAGTCGGATGTTTAACCGACTCAGCCACTCAAGCACCCCTAAAAGAGTGTTCTTCTGAGGCCTCTCTCTTTGGCTTGTACATGCTATCTTTTCCCTGTGTCTTCGTGTGGTCTTCCCTCCGTACCTGTCTGTGTTCATATTTCTTCTTAAAAGAACACAAATCATATGGAATTAGAGCTTACCCCAGTGACTTTATTTTAACATAATGACCTCTTTGAAGACCCTGTCTCTAAATTCAGTTACATTCTGAGGTACTGGGAGTTAGGAATTCAACACACAACACTAAGTGGGGATACAATTCAGCCCTTAAGAGGGGATGAGGGACAGGATTAAATTGTGAGCTCAGAATGCCTTCTCTACAAGCCTTCCTGGCAAAAGGTTTTACACCACCCCCTAACTATGAAGGGCAGAGGCCTCTCAGCAAAGTAGTTCCATCTAGCTCACAACCCAGATGTCCTCCAGGAGTAGCCATGCACGCCCTTGGAGATACATAGTCACCTTAGTGATGTTGACATAGGACCTTGTAAGAAAATGTTGCCAACAGTCTGCTTAGGCAGCCTCTGTCACAGCAAGAGCCAACCTTCCTTTGACATGAAGGGCCCACAGAGGACTGACTGATGACAAATACTGCATTCATCTAATACGCAGAACAGGGCACCTGGACTAGGTTATGAATTCTAAGTTCGCTTGTCATTTCAGATTGTTACTGTGACTGTATTTGAAGAGAAGATCTTTAAAGAGATAAGTAAATTAAACTGAGGCCCATGGGTTGTTGGTGAGCTAATCTGACTAGAGCCTTTAGAGAAGAAAAGGAGATTAGGACACAGATATGCATGCTTTTGGACACAGGGAACACGATGTGAAGATACCAGGAAAAGATGGCCATCTACAAGCCAAAAAGAGAGGCTTCTAAGGAGAACAACCCTTCTGAAAGCTGGATCTTGAACTTCTAGCTTCCAGGACTGTGATAAAATAAATTTCTGTTTAACCCATCCAGGCTGTGGTACCTTGTTGTGGCAGCCCTAGAAAATGAAGACAAACACTAAGGAGGAATCCACTACTTATAGCATGCCTACTATTCGCCCCAGAGGGAGACACTGCCTCTTCTCTTCAAGTTGCTCTCTGCAAATATAACCTTGAGAAATAGCCCAGGTAGAAAGCACTCAGGGGCTTGAAGTAGGTTCAGAATGGAGGGGCTCATATAGGACTCCCAACAAGGTGGTGAGCATGCACCTTCCAACATCTCATCTGAAAAATCTCAAAGACTACATTGTTGAGCTAGAAAATTGAATTATATAAATATCCTCATTAGCCTATGGAACCCAACTATAAAATTTAGATCTCTCAATCATAAAAGACTGCCATAGGTGAGCAGTCGTATGTCTTCAAAAATGTTACATCAAAAGTTGTGGTCCTTGGGGAAATAGGAGTTGAGAAATACTGGTGGCAGTGCCATAGTGAGGTATGTGCATGTGTCTGGCAGACTGTCAGAAAAATAACAAGGCTAGGTTTATAGCCTTCTATCTTGTTTCAATACATAATGATAGCTCTTTGGGAAAAAAGTACTGGAAGTAGGCAGAGTAAATGGTGCAGTGGATTTGTAATATATCTCCTTGGCTAGGCTAAACTACACTCCCCAGAACTGCCTTTCCTGTAAGCAGGACAAGCTTGATGAACATGCAAACAGTGCAAATACAAAGAGACATGTGTTCAGAAGGAGAATTGATGCTGGGGTTTAAGGCTTCATGTTGAAATTCTTACTAGTTTTATCTTTGAATTTGTGTTTTATAAGTGAAGTCCACTGGGAAAGTGAAACATGTTCTAGAGCCTTGGAGCCTTGGTTCACATGTGTTATCACCTCTTACTGCCTCCCTGCCTCCCTGGGAATACCTTCCCATATAGACTACTGCTACCCCTGGTGGGGTCCAGGGCATGGGACAAGGAGGCTTGGAAGCAGGCATACACTCTCTGAATGCCAAGTCATGGGACAGGGCCCAGGGTGCCTGTGAAGTCTGTATACACCCAGTGAGCATCTCATAAGTTAGGGAATGCAGCATTAAATTGCAAATAATGAACACCATGACATAACCAAAAAAAGACTTTGAAAGAAAGGAAAAATCAGTTTTCTTGCTCTTTTGAACAGGGGGCTGCACATTTTCAGTTTGTACTGCCCCACACATGTTATAGCTGACCCTGCCCGTATATTTCATGTACATGATAAAAAGCATGTACCATGAGAGACATATCGTCCCCCACCCCCATGAGAGACATAGCGGCACAAGATTCAGAGCATGGAACAGAAGCAGCAGCCACAATGATTTTCACTTTTGAAAGATAGAAGCAGATGCTTTTGTAGCTCTTGTACATTATCTTCGACCAGCTGGCATCAACGCATTAGCATGTGGCAGCAGGTGGGCTTCCAACTGCTCCACCTCCCCCTAAATTATCGTTCATCATATCCACTTTCTGGACTCCATGATGAGAGACACCACTTTTCCTACATGACATACACATCATAGCTGGAGACATGAAGAACTGACATGAGCCCCAGTATACGCTTAAAGCTTCCTGTTTGTCCTTGCTTTTCTCCACTCTATATCCATCTTCCCTCCTAGACTGCCCACCTTGGAGACTTTGGGCTCCAGCATCCAACACAAAGACTACTGCTTAACCAGCTACTATAACCGTGACAAGTTAAATGCCTGTAATGACAAGTCTCATATATTATATCTCCTAGTGGTCCTGTTTGTCTAACTGAACTGTGACTAGTAAGTACAGCAAATTAAAAAAAAAATTCATGTTTATTTATTTTTGACAGAGAGAGGGGGAGAGAGACAGAGTGCTAGTGAGAGAGGGGCAGAGAGAGAGGGAGACATAGAATCTGAGGCAGGCTCCAGGCTCTGAGCTGTCAGCACAGAGCCCAACATGGGGCTCAAACCCACGAACTGTGAGATCATGCCTGAGCTGAAGTCGGTCACTTAACCAACTGAGCCACCCAGATGCCCCTAGTATGGCAAATTTTTTAAACCTTAGAATAGGTTGGGGAAATAGGACTACATATGTAAAAATGAAAACAGAAAATAACATGATGTCATGAAATTATATCTTACATTTGCACAATCCTTTGCAATTGACCTACATTGTCTTATTTGGTCATAACCATAAGCCCTATGAGGTAGGTTAGGACAGCTATTACAATTTCCATTTTACAGATGGAAGTGAGACATCAGGGATTAAATGTCTTGGCCAGTGTCACATAATTAGGAAGTGGCAGAGTAGCAAATGGTCCTTTTTTTTTAATATTTATTTATTTTGGGGAGAGTGCAAGTGGGGGAGGGGATAGTGAGAGCAGGGCAGAGGATCTGAAGCAGGCTCTGTGCTGACAGGCTGACAACAGCAAGCCTGATGCGGGGTCCGAACTCAGGAACCATAAGATTATGAACTGAGCCGAAGTCAGATACTCAAGCGACTGAGCCACCCAGGTGCCCCTGGAACTGGTCTTCTAATGCCTTTCCCAGTGCATTTCCACTGACCTAGAGGGCCTCTTTTAAATATGAAGTAGTAAGATTGACTATGAAGCTCACATCTTTGGTGGAATGAGATCCAATTCAAACAGGAGATAAGGTCTCTAGTTCTCAGTTATGTAATTATATTTTTGCTCCCTGCACATTAGATAAGCAGACTGTGCACCATTCAGTTCACATCTTTACAAACTGTCACTCAACACTCAACAGTCTAGCTTCCAATCTCAGAAAATGGAAAGGACATTCCAAATAACTGCAAGTGTTTCTAAAACTCACTGGTACCTTTTAATGCTCACAGACAGAAGTTTTGTAGATAACAGAGATGTAAGCAGTTCTCATCATTGTAATTCATGTATCTGATACATCATAGTGAGGTTTGGCAATTGTTTTATGGTTGTGAAAAAAATGAGCTTTATTTCAAACAAATCATCAAAATTCCACAATAGACTACAAAACTAAGTGAGACTTTGTTTTTCTATTTTTACTAACCACCAAAATGAGAACTAAGTCATTCTATTAAAGGCTTTGAGCTACATCCATACAATGAATACGACAGCACTGTGCAAAATCCAGAGAAAATGCAAATTTGTACTATCTGTCAACAACTGCAAAACCCAGCCCTAATAAGGCTTTTGTTATTATAGTCTTCCCCTGTGAGAGAAAGCAACAGTTGAAATTATAAGGGAAAGAACCAAATTGCCTCTAATGAATTCTGTTCCCCTAGAAGGATCTTATAAACCCATAGATCATGACTCTGTTCTCCATAACCACCAGCAAGCACCTCCTATAGAGAACCAGCCCCAGTGCACTCCACCACCCATGCTACACCTGTCCATATCAAATGTTCCCAAGATGCACGGGCATAGGAGCCACCCGGGCCAGAGCTCTGACACTGCCTAGACTCATCCTCTGAATTACTCCAGTTCATGTTCACCTCCTGGTCTCATGAGAAGGTGAAAAGATGGCTTTATTCTTTGGATATCAAGCAGAGGAAGCACAGGTAGGCTTCAAGTGGCCCTCATTTATTCATTAGTTAACTCTTCATATTTATCAAGAGTTTACTTCATGCTAGACATCGTACTTGGCCTGAGGACACAGTGGTGAGAAAGACAGATGCAAACCCCCTCGAGCAGTTTGCAGTGCAGCATAGGATGCAGACGTTAGTCAACATTCGTTCAAATAAATGGACCACTGCCAACTGAGGTAAGCACTGGGAAGTATAGGTTTATACTGCCAGGAGATATGTTAATACATAAGCCTAACCACATTCAAGGGCTGAGACAGGCCTCCCTTGCGAGAGACATTTGTGTTGACGCTGAAGGAGAAATAGATGAAGGGGTGAAGAAGATGTGCTAAGCATTTCTAGAAGAGGGAACACATGCCTGATGTGGGGTATCAGTGGAAGCCCTGACCTTGGCCAGTTAAAGAATAAGCAATAGATTCTGGACTGAGGAGATTATAGGCCTGGGCAAGAAATAGGGGTGAAGGATAAAATATGAGGCTTGAGGAGGGCAACGTTCATCTATCTTAGTGCTGTAACTCAGGCTAGCCCTGCACGCATAACTAAGTAATGAGTGTGTTGAAAGGAGGGCTGAGGCAGGGAATGGAGGAACTCTGTCCCCATTTCGGCAACAACAAGAGCCCAGAATGATACTTGATGCAGCATAAGTCTAGCCTGCTGTTCCTTTTTTAATACTCCCTTCCAGTTCTCAGGGCTCTTTTTCTTTCCCCACAGCCTTCTGTAGTCTCTAGCATCTTCCTGCTGCTCAGGCCTGCCCTTCCTACCTCAAGTACCTGAGTTCACACACCACATACCTCCTGCTTAGTATCAGGAGGAGAAATGTGATTACCAATAAGCTTAGAGGTGTCAGTGGGTAAGAGGTATTTTTCCCTTACAGCTTACTAACTCTAATGGATTTCCTGAAGGAGGACTAATTTTCTGAGTAGAGGAAGCTTCCATGTATGTTTGAAGAACCGGGACCAGCAAGCTTGTATTGCCCTTTGGAAAATGACCTCCTTCAATTTCACATTAATAAACTAGAGACTTCAGGAAACAAGGGGCAAGAAAGAAAAAAAAAAGGGACCAAGTGTCAGTCCCCAGGAGTGGTCCCTGCCTCTCCCTGCAGTGATGGAGTCCAGATGGAGAGCAGTGGAAAGGCCTGTATCTTTTTGAAGGATCAAAAGCTCTCTCTTGAAAGCAAGCCATTCAGAATGCTAACAAGGAATGAAAAATATACCACCACTTCTGAGAGTAGGTACTCATATCTTGAAAGATTTCCTTTTGCCCTGGTATTGACACTAATATATAAGAAAAAAGTATGCATGTGTGAGTGTGGGGGGGGGGGGTTGTGTACATTTTTTGTGAGTTGCTAAATGTTTAGAAAATCAATAATTTTCTCAAAAAATTTTATCAAATAAAACTCATGTGTAAAGATTATTGTAATTAATGGGGCACCTGGGTGGCTCAGTCTGTTGAACGTCCGACTTCGGCTCAGGTCATGATCTCACAGTCCGTGAGTTTGAGCCCCATGTCAGGTTCTGTGCTGACAGCTCAGAGCCTGGAGCCTGCTTCAGACTCTGTGTCTCCCCCTCTCTGCTAAATATCTAAAGGAAGACATTTTTCCTTTCATTCTAAAAGTTCAACAATATATATATTTGAAACATTTTATATGACAGCCTATTTTGGAGAAAATCAGGTAGGAGCACCTGGGTGGCTCACTTGGTTAAGCATCTGACCTCAGCTTAGTCCTAATCTCACAGTTCATGGGTTTGAGCCCCATAGTGAGCTGTCTGCTGTCAGCACAGAGCCTCCCTTAGATCCTCTGTCCCCCTCTCTTTCTGCCCCTCCCTCCCTCACTCACTCTCAAAAATAAACAAACATTAAAAATCAAAAAATCAGGTAGAATTCAGGAGATATATATTAGTTCAAATTTATGTCATATTTTAAAGCTATCAAATAAACTACAATTATTTTATTCAAAAAATACTAAATAAGATAAAAAAGAGAAGTGACTATTGTAACTGTGCTGAGCCTTTGAGTAATATATGTGCTACCATTTAGCCCAGTCTCTGCCACAACCTAATAAACTTAATATTTACAGTGCTGGAGTGATGATCCATTAAAGGCTTGATTTTGTTGGTTAGGGCTGCCATAACAAAGAACCACAGATGGAATGGTTTAAACAACAGAAATGTATTTCCTCACAGTCCTGGTAGCTAGAAGTTTGAGATCAAGGTGTTAGCAGAGTTGGTCTCATCTTAGGCCTCTCTCTTTGGCTTATATGTGACATCTTCTCCTTGTGTCTTCACATAGTTCTCTTTCTCTCTCTGCACCTATCTGTGTTCAAAACTCCTCTTCTAGTAAGAACTCCAGTTATGAGGGCCCACCTTAATGATCTCATTTTAACTTAAATACTTCTTGAAAAACCCTATTTCCAAGGACAGTCACATTCTGAGGTGCAAGTGGTTAGGGTTCAACAAATGAATTCTGAGGTGATATAGCTCAGTCCAGACAAGAAGTAATGATGCATGAATTAAGAAGAAGCCACTCAAATACATACAGGAATATGGCTAAGGAGCTGTGAAACCAACCTGGGCAGAAACCCACCATTATGTGCCCTGTCCCTGAAGAGACTAAACCCAAAGGATGGAAGAGAAAGCTCAGAATAGCTGTCCAACTTTACTACTTTCTGAATGGGAAAAAAAATACTTTATGGTTACAGGTAGTTTATCCTTGAGAGGATAAAACTGGCTGAAACTCCTGTTTCCCTCCCCTAATTGTGGCCTTAAGTTATTTGATCCTCTTGAATTAGCTGAGAATTCAGACAGGAAGGTCCATCCAGCCGTGCTGATGGTGGATATTAACAAGCCCAGTTCTACTTCTCAGGCTTTTAAAGGATATTGTTTGGCTATATAGGTAGGAGCCAATTCTAGTGATATCTCTGGCATTGTTAACACATTTCTCTTCAGAAACAAATACAGCATGGCTTGTCTAACTAAAGTAAAATAGGCATTAATCCTAAAAGTCAGAAATCTGTGGGGTTTTTTTATTTGCTTTTTAAATTAACTATCCATTTTAACTTTCAGTGCTCTTTAAAATATTTGCCAACTTACTTTGCATGAAATGTGTTTTACTTTTAAAATTAAAAAGAAAACTTTTAAACAATTACATCATTCTAAAAGTTCCTTTCTGGGGAAAAAAAATAGTCTTCAGTTTTTGTTGTTTTAATTTGCTCAGTAATTTTTACTTCCCCTAATTAAATAAGTATGATCCTAAACTGGGTAAAATAAATTTTTGGTGAGTGAATCACATGTTCCAATTATAACTTCAGAGGAGTGTCTATAAGGGGAATAATTTGGGGGCCACAAGCAATGTAAACTTCATTCTGTAAATGTCCCTCCTCTTGTCAATTGCAAACATAGCCATTTTTGAAAGAGGAAGACATTATAACAAATACTATAATTAGCACGAGGCAGATACCAGAACTCCTCTCCTGAAGAAATTTTACTTTTAATGAACTGACTTTGTAGTTTTCCACACAGTGGGGAAAAAAATATTTGCTATACATGCTATACACCTGAGAAAGAAGATCCTTATGTCTCAACACAGATAGTTCCCAATTTATGATGGTTTGACGTAAAGATTTTTCTGACCTTACCACGGTGCAAAAGCAATATCCATTCAGTAGAAACCATACTCCTAATTTTGAATTTTGATCTTTTCCCAGGCTAGCAATATGTGATACGATACTCTTTCATGATGCTGGACAACAGCAACAAGCCACAACTCTGGTCAGCCATTCCATCACGAGGGTAAACAACTCATCTGCTTACAACCATTCCGTACCCATACAACCATTCTGTTTTTTACTTTCAGTACAATATTCAATAAATTACATAAGCTGGCCAATACTCTATTATAAAATAGGCTTGTGTTAGATGATTTTGCCCAACTGTAGGCTAAGTAAGTGTTCTGAGCACATTTAAAGCAGGCTGGGCTAAACTATGATGTTCAGTAGGTCAGGTGTATTAAATGCATTTTCAATGGTTTATTGGTATGTAACCTCCTTGTAAGTTGAGCAAGATTCACCTATGAAGAACTTCCACAATCAATAATAGACAACCCAATTTAAAAAAATTAACAAAGCTTTCAACGGTCAGTTTACAAAAGAAAATATACTAAGGCCAATAAGCCCATACTAATATACCTAACACCAGTAATTATCAAATAAGTACAAATTAAAACCACAGCGATCTACCAATTCACACCCACTGGAATAGCTAAAACCAACAGCTGATGTCAAGGATGCGGAACAACTAGAACTCTCAGATATTCACGATGTGAAATATATACAACAATTTTAAAAAACTATTTGGCAGTTTCTTTTTAAACTAAACATAGCTCATGACTTAGCAATTCCAATCCTAGGTATTTACTTGAGAGACATGAAAAATTTTGTCCACAAAAGACTTGTGCAATAATGTTTAGAGCAGCTCTATTCAATAGCTCCAAACTGGAAGCATCCTCAAAGTCCAACAATAAAGGAATGGAATAATAAATTGTGGTGCATTCTGATAATATAATACTACACAGAATAATAAAGAATGAATTACTAATAAACATAACAGCGAGGATACATCTCAAAAACAGTGCACTGTACAAAAAAAGCCAGACAAAGAACAGTGCATCCTGTTTGATTCCATTTTTATGACACTCAAGAACCAGCAAAACTAAATAAACTATGGAGAGAGAACTGAGAAAAATGGTGCCTATGGGATGAGGTTTGACAGGAAGGTGGTAAGGGTGGTAAGTATGTAGTGCCTAATTCTTGTCAAAATTCATCGAATCAGGCATTTAAGATCTTTGATTTTTATTGTATACAAATTTTATTTCTATTTAAATGTTACAAAGAGCTTTTTAAGGGCCCCTGGGTTGCTCAGTAGGTTAGGCATCTGACTGTCCATTTTGGCTCAGGTCATGATCTCAAGGTTCTTGGACTCAAGTCCAACATCAGGATCTATGCTGATAGCACAAAGCCTGCTTGGAATTCTATCTTCTCCCTCTCTCTCTGCCCCTTCCCAGGTCATGCTCCCCTGCTCTCTCAAAAATAAATAAGCATTAAAAAAATGTTAAAAAAGATTTTTTAAACAAAAGTCACTTTGCACTTTTCCAACATTTCATGTACACCCCACTGCACTAATTTCATTTGCAACTTATAGGACTTGCCCAATGGCTGCTCATATATCTCCTGCACACAGTGATACAACCCTTCTAGGAAGGTAAAAGGGAACGGCCACCAGTGAGCCCACTCCAGGGCAGGGCCTTTCCTGTTAGCAAGGCCAATACAACACAGGGCCTGTGACAAACAGATTAAAATCTAAAGACCCTCTTTAAGAGCCATTAGGCCCCACAATGAGAACAGAGGCCCTGGAGCCATTCAGACCAGGGTTTAAGTCCCAGCTCAAGCATTCTGCAGATTTGAGCAGGTTAGTTAGCATCTCTGAATCTCCATTCCTTCATTTATAAGAACTGACTATTCTGCAAAATCAAACACCATGTTAGTAACATGCCTAGATTGGGACTTTGCACATAGTAGGCCATTGATAAGGTACAACTGCCACTGGCCAATCAGCTCCTGAAAGGAAGGAACCATGACTGTGTGACATATAGTAGGTATTCAATAAATATTTAATAAATGAGTGAGTAGCCTGAGAAATTTCTATTTTAATTCCTATAAGAAAATGCCAAGAGATAAAACCAAGAAGCAGCAGGACAGATCAAACAGCAGTATTTTTGCCAATATACTGTCTTATCTCAGCATACATCCAGTACTTTATCTGAAATCCTTGGGATGAGATGTGTTTCAGAATTCAGAAATTTTCTGATTTTGTAAATGTAATGGTGCCTACACCATATGTATGTAACCCATCCTATAGACTGGGCAGCATTCCACATCAAACATATTAATACTTCCACAGCAAAACTTACAAATATTCACATTAAATGGCATAAATGAAGATAAAATTAGTCTCGTATCAGTTTAGGTTCAGTGGTTTTTTTTTTTAAATGTTTATTTTCGAGAGAGAGAGAGACAGAGAGAGAGAATCAGAGTATGAGTAGGGGAGGGACAGAGAAAGACAGAGACGCAGAATCCAAAGCAGGCTCTAGGCTCTGAGCTGTCAGCTCAGAGCCCATCGCAAGGCTAGAACTCACGAATCATGAGATCATGACCTGAGTCGAAGTCGGATGCTTAACTGACTGAGCCACCCAGGCACCCCAGCTTAGGTTCAGTTCTGACATCAAATAAATTTGTTTAAAAATAAAAAATTTTAGGGGCGCCTGGATAGCGCAGTCGGTTAAGCGTCCGACTTCAGCCAGGTCACGATCTCGCGGTCCGTGAGTTCGAGCCCCGCGTCAGGCTCTGGGCTGATGGCTCAGAGCCTGGAGCCTGTTTCCGATTCTGTGTCTCCCTCTCTCTCTGCCCCTCCCCCGTTCATGCTCTGTCTCTCTCTGTCCCAAAAATAAATTAAAAAAAAACGTTGAAAAAATAAAAAAATTTAAAAAGCTGTTAGGATTGTATGATTGTTGGGAACCCTCTAACAGCTAACATTCAGGTAGCACCAACAAAGTACCATGCACTCTAGCCTAAGCACTTTGTGTGTATCAACCCATTTACTCTTCATAACAATGTTACAAAGTAAGTGTTAGTATTATTTCCATTTTAATGGCAAGGAAACTGAGGCACAGATGGGGTAGGTAATTTGCCCAAGGTCATATACTTCATCCTGGAATCTTTACTCTTCATCACTCGCCTAGAATACCCTCAACCTCTCCCTTTGTCAGTATGTGCAATATGGGCTTTGAGGAAGTATCCATCCTCACTCCACCGTCATGCCCCCAAATCAAAAAATACTAAAGAAAATCGGTACTCAGCTTTCCATCTTTTCCATCCTCCACTTGGAAAACTGAAGGTTATTGAAAGTAGTGACTTTAAAAGATCTGTTCTCCTTAAAAGACTTAAAAAAGATATTCTCATTTGCCTGAGATAATCAAACTAAAGCAGAAGCAAGAAATCCAGCTTAAAAAAAAAATTATTTCAAGCAGATTACAAATAAAAGGACACATTCACAAAAGGTGAACTTTTTCAGCAATGTAAGCTGTAGAAGAAAAGCCAAAAAGCCTACAAAGCAGAATAACACTCTTTCAGCAGCCACCAGGTCATTAAAAAATACAAATTTATGGGTAGCCCAGCCACCTTATCAAGGGAAAACAATATAAAAACCTCACAGCTCTGAGGGGTAAAAAGTAGAGCCTACTTGCAGAAGAGAGGAAAGTTCCTGCATCAATCATGCAGCCCGCCCAGTGTTAACAACTTCTAAACAGTGAAGGTGAAAGAACATTTGTTTGCCAAAAGGTCACTTTCCCAATTCAAGGGGGGAAGGTTTAGGAGCACATGTTGGAAACTTTGCCTCAGCATGCCTGTTATTTTACCCTGGGGCACAGTTTGCCTATGAAACAAGGTTGGTGGTAGAGAGCAATTAGTCTGGCGGCTAATCAGTGTCATTTGGCTGTAACTTTTCAGTAAACCATCCCAACCAAAAGGAACTATGCTTCAACACTGGTTTTGTTTCTATGGAAAATCTCAACCACTGAGGATGCAGCCCCTGGAGTATACACATCCCCTCAGTCAGTCAATATTTACTGAGTCTTTAAGGTACTTAGACTATAATATGTGCTTGGGAACACTTGTTAAACCCAGTCTCCTCCCTACAAATGGTTTAAAATCTTATTTAGGGGAAATTAAAAAGGTACAGAAAATATACATGGATGCGAGAGTTGGCAAAATATTTTGAGTTATATTTGTTTCATATTCCAACCTCACTGAACTCTCAGAAAATAGCCAAACATACTTAGGTCAAGTAGGTTCAATTTCCAAACAGTGATGTTTGTCAAAAACAATTTCTTTACTCCTCACACTACCTCAACACATAATAAAAAGCAATTCCTACATACAGGGCAGGGCAAAAAGAAATGCAGGTCTTACTCAACAAGTAGTTGTTGAATTAAATTGAAATCCTGCTACACTCAACGTAGAGGGTTTTGTTCATGCATCTTAACTGGGAATGATTCACTAACCACCAGTGGCATGTGCTTTTATGATTTAGAAAAACATTCTCCTCAATACAACCTACATTCATTCCAGTGGGAAAGCTTCTGAGTTCACAGCCATGACTTCTAAGTTAACCTTTCACGTCCACAAAATGCGAAATTGCTACTGCTAAAGGTAACTTGTTTTTCAGTATTGGCCTGGCCTGATTTTTTAGTATTGTTTTCAGAATGCCACCCCAAGATTTTCTGTTGACTCGGGCATGTTTTGAAGTGGAGAGTGGAAAGACAGTGAGAGATGATGAGAAGAAAACCAGTTAAGGGATTAAGGTGACTTGGGCAGAGCAGAAAGAACCCGCCAGCCCCCTATCCCCAGTCCCACCTCATGCAGGGTGGGGGACAACTTTCACCCTAAGAAGTTCAGCTCCTTAACAGCTCAGGCTGACTGAAGCAAAGAAAGTTCCTTACCTTTTCTGAGGTGACCCAGTCTTTCTTAAAGCGAGCCAGGTATGAATATATTGATGTGAGATATCAGGCCATGAATTTCATGTTCTCACAATGTGGTAGAGTACTTCTTCAGTAATTAACGAATTAATTAAGAAGAAAATTTTAAGCCAGATATGAGCTGAAGTCAACCAAACTTTTAAGGGGTAAGTAAAAAGGACCCCAAATCTATCCTATGACCAGCAAAAATAAACAAATAAACAAACAAACAAACAAATTCCTCTCATCCCCCTGCTTACCCTTTATGGAGTCTTTTCCCCTTAGGTTCCTCCTCTTTCCCAAATCAATTACTATCATAACAAATACTTACAAAGAGCCTAGTAGATGCCTCTTGGGCAGTGGGGGATGTTATGTGAACAAAACAGGTGCAGTGTTCCCACTTTACAGTCTGGTGAGGACAACAGGCTTCAAACAGGGACATTCGCAGCCTGTGGGGCTCACAGAACAAAAATGAAGTGACAGAGGCTTATATTCAGCCCCTGTAGGAAGAAAGAAAGCTACAGTAGATGATTTTTCCATGGAAAGGAATGATGCCATGCAGCTGAGAGTGCTAAAGTGGTTTCCAACAACGAAGACCAATGGACCACATCAAAGGCAGTTTGCCAAAAGCACTGCTATGGCCATGACAGCAACCAACGAAATTGTCACCAATATGGACAGTACTTCAAATATGAATAACTGTATTTGAGAAGAGCTGCTAAATTATGGCCCCGTATTGCAAACCTTTTACAGACCACTTACTCATGATAGATTGATACTGCTTTATACAGTATTCTAGCAAGTATGGTTATCTAGCACTGTTTTCTAACTTTTTTCACCACATGGACATAGTGATAATGACCATATTTATATACTGCTCACTTAGGTCAGCTGACAAAACTGCCAATAAAAGCAATGCCTGAAGGCTCTGACTACCCAGCCCCTCCTATGTGCCCTGAGGAGCAGCTCCAACCTATAATTTACATGCTTCCCACCACACCCTGGTTGCCTGCTTCCTTCTGTTTCCCTCACTGTAACCAGAAAGTCTTCCAAAGGTGGCCATTTTCCCCACTCAACAACAACAAGTTGTTTCGTTTGTGTTAAATTTGCATATACCCTAGTCCCATTGGCATCGAGATGGTAGAGACCAAGGATGCTGCTAAAATAAACATCTTGCAAGGCATAGGACAGTCCTTGCTTCTTGTTATGACCTCTGGCTTATATCCCTTCCTCTCACTAAAGGAATTTTTGGCAGGTTATTACTATGCTCTTGTTTTAATTGTAATTAATCCAAATCATGCTCAGTTTAATATGAGAAGATCACCAACCAGTTGAGGAGGAGGCTACTACAGAGAAATTTACCTGGATATTCAGTGTATGAGTTCAGAATGACCAAGCATTAGGTGACTGACCTGGCTTAGGTGACAAAAAGCCTAGTAGCTTCTACAAAACCTGGTGGGGAGGGGGGGGGAGGGCAGTGCGCAGAAGGAATACGGGAGTAGGAAAGAAAGAAGAGAAGGAAGATGAGGGCAGAGACTAAGTATAGATACAACTAATAGGAAACAAAACTATTTTTAAACTAGGCCAGGGATGACTGACTTCGTTATGGGAGACTACAAACTATTCTAACATTATGCCTATCTCCCCAGTAATTCACTAGCATTCTATCAATGCTTTCAGAATGCTTCCCTCCCTCCTTCCCATCTTGAGGCCTTGCACATACCATTCCTTTTTCACCTTCACCAGTGGCTCTAACTCAGGTGATTTTGTCCCCCAGGGAACATTTAGCAATGTCTGAAGACAATGATGGTTGTCACAGCTAGAGAAGGTACCACTGGCACTTAGCTGGTAGAAATCTCAGATGGTACTAAATATCCTCTAATGCACAGGACAGCTCCAAACCAAAGAATTACCCGGTTCAAATGTCAGTAGTGCAGAGGCTGAGAAATCCTGCTCTACCTTCATGCTCTCTTCACCTATCACTTGGCAATTTACTCAGGAAAGACTTCTGATTCCTCTAAGACACAGCACTTATCCCAGCCTGGATGCCTTCTACACACTACTGCATGTCTCACAAATGTAATAAAAACCCAGTTTGTTCTATCTGTGTTCACTGCAAGGTTGAGAGTTCCATAAGAACCAGACTCATGCCTGTCTTTTTGGTCACCATACATTCAGTGATTGACACATGTCCTAACATTTGTTGGATGAAACAAAAGTGTCTAGGGATGCCACCTGGAGAGCAGTCTTCAGAACAGTTAAAAAGCCACAATGTACCAGTCTCAACACTTACACTCATATCTCATTTTTCATTGACAATGGCCCTTCGTAACATGATTATCCATCTTCTTAACTGAATTGGCCTACAAATGCCTTTGGCTGCTTTAAAGTCAAATACTTTCTCAAAAAACAAAAAAGTTTCTGCATTACAGGCATTCCAGAGAATGGGACTCAGCCCTGTAGACAATATGCTGAGTAACAGAAAGCACATCTTTACAAGATCAACACTTTGAAAGGGACAACACTAGTGTAGACATGCAAGCTTGAACATGCTTGTTTAGATGTCAGTTTCATTACTTAATAACCATAACACCATTCTTTGTATCACTCTAGGGGAAATGCACAAAAATAGGATGCCTGACTATTTTGTGAATGAAAAGAACAAGGAACCAAAGTGTTGCAGGATTTTTTACCACAATACCCAAGATTCGTTGTCTCACCACTTCAAAGAATGAAGAGGTGGACACTAAATAAGCAGCAGGCAAAAGTTTGTTAAGAGTATAAGATTAGAAAGAATAGGGGCGCCTGGGTGGCGCAGTCGGTTAAGCATCCAACTTCAGCCAGGTCACGATCTCGCGGTCCGTGAGTTCGAGCCCCAAGTCAGGCTCTGGGCTGATGGCTCAGAGCCTGGAGCCTGTTTCCGATTCTGTGTCTCCCTCTGCCCCTCCCCCATTCATGCTCTGTCTCTCTCTGTCCCAAAAATAAATAAACGTTGAAAAAAAAAATTTTTTTTAAAAAAAAGAAAGAATAGTAGGAAATCTCTCTTTACAGAGGGGGGACACTTGAAAGTAAATGCCAGAGGACTACAGACAAGGGGTCCTTGTTTTATAAGGTTCTGATCATCCCCCCTCTTCCCTTCCTCCTTGTTCCTTCACAGGTTCTACCCTTAATGGCTGGACAACTTTAGGTGCTGGATTGTCCATTCCTGATTGGCTCGTTTCCATTGTATGAGGGGTGGCCTATGGCCAAACTGTTCCTTGTGGGTCATAGGTTTTATGGTCTACTACTTATTTTTAGTTAGGCCTTTTGTCCAATTCCTCGGGGATACCTGAGGGGGAGTAGGTGGTGTCTGTTACATTTTTAAGAGGAACTTTACACCTGGGGGGTGGGGGGGGTTGGTGTGGTCAGACACTCCCAGCATCATTCCAAAATATGTCTTCTCTATTTTATTCTATCCTTTCCTATCAAAAAGGGTATGAAATACAGGCGATATTTTAGAGGTTTCCAAAGTCTACTGAAAAATACATCCTTTGCAAATCAGGTAGAGCTGGGTTCAAATACTGGCTCTGTCTCTTACTAAGTGTGTGACCTTAGGCAGTTTTCCTAAATTCTCTGACAGTTTACTAATCTAAAATGCAAATGAAAATCACTGTAAGGATTAGTTGAACAATACTCTTAAAGTACTAGCATAACACTTAACTCTATACTCTGAAGAAGCTGTATATGATAAAGGTCTACTTCCCATAAAAGAATTAAAACACCATTGTAACTCCAAAATGATGTAAACAGAGAAGGCAGGCTGAGACTACTCTGCCATTATTTTGGCAAATGTTTATAGAGCCTGGGGTCTTCTACTACGTTACAGTAGTGAAGAAGAGTGAGGATCTTACCACAATGGAAGTTCTCTAAATAGTTGCTGCTCACTGATCCTGATAGTAGGTAGGATAGCAGGTCCAAAAAATAATGCATACCACACCCCACCACAGTTTTCTAGCCTTGAAAAATTGGTCCTAATCATATTTATATTATTCATATATATTCATATGTATATTCATATTATTTTGCATTATTTGATTGTAAAAAAAAAAACCCTACTCTGAGTAATTTTAACAAATGATAATTCAATGCAAAAATGTGGTGTGCCTCAGAGAACCAAAGGCCTAAAGAACCAGGCTCAAGACTGGTAGAGAACAGAGCCTGAGTTTTCCCACCTCATCAAAGCTGCCACAGAATGAATCTGTTACAGGCATTAGTTAGTTTAATCTCTGTTCCTGAATCTTCAGGCATCAAGATTTCAGAAGAGAGAGAGTAAACTATTTTAGGACACACACTAACCTCTTAGCTAGGGAAGGTTAAATTACCTTAAATTACAATCCCAGCAAGACTGCCCACAATAGCAGACAGGTCTTTCATAAAATGGAAATTGGGGTAGTGCTACCAAAAGAGAAAGAATGGATGCTGATGGCTACAATGCAACAAATATCGCCATCAATGACAAAAACAGGAGCTAGCTTTTTGAGTGCTTACCACGTACTAGATGCTCTATTAAACACCTTTATCTCCTATCTTATTGAATTATTACCAAAATTCTATGAGATAGAAAGTATTATTACCACCACTTTAAAGATTAACAAATTGAGCTCATATATGTTAAATAATGTGGCCTGGGTTACACAGCCAGAAACTGAAATATGATCTGATACCAAAAATGCACTTGACCACTATGGTTTCTACTTTTCCTTATCTCTGGGCAGTAAATGAGTGCTCAACACTCCAAATTTCAGTATTAAAAAGAAAACCCTAAAAACTTCTGTGCTATGCTATGGTAAGTATATTTGGTGTTGGCCACAGTGAACAGTAATCTAGTTATAGGATAGCAGGCAACAGCACCCACAGAGCTAATAAATGAAATGTAGAAAACCAGAATTATGGTATTCAAAATGGGGAGAATAGTAATTTATTGACTACAAATTCTTTCCTTATCTCTCAGTAGCTTAGAAACTGTTAACCTTGGCAATAAACAAACAACTTACTGCAAATTGGATTCCAACCACCAGCATGAGCAGGTTTTCAATGAAAGGTCTATGGATTAGTCAAACTCAATAAAGAACTAAGAATACACAAATATCATCTATCATGATGTTAGTTTTACCTTTAAATTGAATTCTCTGATGCTGAATTGATGCAGAGAAGTTGAAGTTTCCTGCAAAATGTGGAATAAAATAATAAGTATTTCTAATTATGTTATACTTTTCAAAATTTTAAATAATCTTATACAACTTCAACAATACTAATAAATAACAGTCAGTGTGCAGAATTGGACACCAGCCACCCCTCCCTAAGTGTCCATTCATGAAAGTCATGCTCACTGTCCTGTCAGCCAGATGCAGACCTGACCCTGGATGCAGTATGTGTGGTGGGGCAGAGCCTTGGCACAGATCAGACTGCCTCCATGTAAATCTCAGCACACAATGAGTTCTTGCATGTGCCAGGGGCCCCTCCTTTAAAATTATGCTGCCCAGCCCTGCTCCCCTCCCCAGCCCCAATCCCTTGTCTTTGCACTCTGGGCCTGTGATGGGAGTGGCAGTCCTGATTATCTCCCAATGACTTCAGGGTCATTTTTCCACTGACTTGGAGAACAGCTCCTGGCTTCTGCTGAGATGGCTGATCCATACTAACTTCCTTATCGGGGCACCTGGGTGGCTCAGTCAGTTAAGTGTCCAACTTCACCTCAGGTCGTGATCTCGCGGTCCGTGAGTTTGAGCCCCATATCGGGCTCTGTGCTGACAGCTCAGAGCCTGGAGCCTGTTTCAGATTCTGTGTCTCCCTCTCTCTCTGACCCTCCCCCCGTTCATGCTCTGTCTCTCTCTGTCTCAAAAATAAATAAACGTTAAAAAAAAAAAAAACTTCCTTATCAAATGGTCACTTGGTCACACCCTTAGTGTTCTCATTTTTTGCAATATGGATAAGCTGATAATTTTCAAATCTTTTAAGTTCTGTTTTCGTCTTGCTTAATTTTTTCATCTTTAAGTCATTTCTCTCTTCTAGAATTTTACTAGACGAAGTCAGGAGTCAAGCCATCCGTTCAACACTTTGCTCAGAAATTATCCACTTTCACCACTTGCAAATTCTACCTTACACAAAACACCAGAAGATTAACACAATTCAGCCAAATTCTTTGCCACACAATAATAAGGATGGTCTTTCCTCGACTGTCTAATACCCTGTTCCTCACTTCCATCTAACACCTCAGCAGATCTTTACCGTCCACATTCCTGCCACCATGCCAGTCAGGATTACTTAGGGATTGTCTAAGAAGACTGAGGCCTTTCTCTACAGCTCTCCCCTTTCTTTTTGAACCCTCAGCAGAATCATTTTTAAAGGTCATCTGTGTCCATGTTAGCCCTTTTCAGCATGTGCCTCAAATTCCACCCAGCATCCAGCTCCAAAGCTGCTTCCACATCTTTAGATATTTGTTACAGCAGTGCCCCAACTTCTTGGCACCAATTTTTGTCTTTTTTATAAGCCTCTTAGTCTGTGATACTCTGTTTTGGCAGCCTAAACTAAGACAATATCTAAGGAACAAAAGGAAGAAGACAATTTGGGGTGACCTAAAGGAAAACAATGTTAATATGCTATAGGAAAATCTCAGATTTGAATAATGTTTACTTATACTGCACTTCTCTTTAATAACTTTTGGGGCGCCTGGGTGGCGCAGTCGGTTAAGCGTCCGACTTCAGCCAGGTCACGATCTCGCGGTCTGTGAGTTCGAGCCCCGCGTCAGGCTCTGGGCTGATGGCTCAGAGCCTGGAGCCTGTTTCCGATTCTGTGTCTCCCTCTCTCTCTGCCCCTGCCCCGTTCATGCTCTGTCTCTGTCCCAAAAATAAATAAACATTGAAAAAAAAAATTTTTTAATAACTTTTATTGAGGTATTTATATACAACAAGTTTCACCAGTTTTTAGGTGTACAATGTGATGAGTTTTGATGAATGCATATAGTAGAGTAACCAACAACACAATCAATGTAAAGTACACATTCCCCCTATAAACCAACAATGAAGTAACAGAAACAGAAATCAAGGAATCAATCCCACTTATAGTTGCACAAAAAAACATAAAATACCTAGAATAAATCTAACCAAAGAGGTAAAAAATCTATACGCTGAAAACTATAGAAAGCTTAGGAAAGAAATTGAAGAAGACACAAAAAAATGGAAAAAGATTCCATGCTCCTAGATAGGAAGAACAATTATTGTTAAAATGTCAATACTACCCAAAGCAATATACATATTCAATGCAATCCCTATCAAAATAGCACCAGCATTCTTCACAGAGCTAGAACAAATAATCCTAAAATTTGTATGGAACCAGAAAAGACCCCGAATAGCCAAAGCAATCCTGAAAAAGAAAACCAAAGCAGGAGGCATCACAATCCCAGACTTCAAGCTATACTACAAAGTTGTAACCATCAAGACAGTATGGTACTGGCACAAAAACAGACACTCAGATCCATGGAACAGAATAGAGAACCCATAAATAGACCCACAAACGTATGGCCAATTAATCTTTGACAAAGCAGGAAAGACTATCCAATGGAATAAAGACAGTCTCTTCAGCAAGTGGTGCTGGGAAAACTGGACAGTGACATGCAGAAGAATGAACCTGGACCACTTTCTTACACCATTCACAATAAGAAACTCAAAATGGATGAAAGACCTCAAGGTAACATAGGAAACCATCAAAATCCTCGAGGAGAAAGCAGGCAAAACCCTCTTTGATCTTGGTCGCAGATACTTCTTATTCAACATGTCTCCGGAGGCAAGGGAAACAAAAGCAAAAATGAACTACTGGGACCTCATCAAAATAAAAAGCCTCTGCACAGCAAAGGAAACAATCAGCAAAACTAAAAGGCAACCGACAGAATGGGAGAAGATATTTGCAAATGACATGTCAGATAAAGGGTTAGTATCCAAAATCTATAAAGAACTTATCAAACTCCACACCCAAAAAACAAATAATCCAGTGAAGAAATGGGCAAAAGATATGAATAGACACTTCTCCAAAGAAGACATCCAGATGGCCAACCAACACATGAAAAAAGGCTCAACATCACTCATCATCAGGGAAATACAAATCAAAACTACCATGAGATACCACCTTACACCTCTCAGAATGACTAACATTAACAACTCAGACAACAACAGATGTTGGCGGGGATGCGGAGAAAGAGGATCTCTTTTGCATTGTTGGTGGCAATGAAAGCTGGTGCAGCCACTCTGGAAAACAGTATGGAGGTTCCTCAAGAAACTAAAAAGAGAACTACCCTATGACCCAGCAATTGCACTACTAGGCATTTATCCACGGGATACAGGTGTGCTGTTTCGAAGGGACGCATGCACATCCATGTTTATAGCAGCACTATCAACTATAGCCAAAGTATGGAAAGAGCCCAAATGTCCATCGACTGATGAATGGATAAAGGAGATGTGGTATAGATATATACAATGGAGTATTAGTTGACAATCAAAAAGAATGAAATCTTGCCATTTGCAACTACGTAGATGGAACTGGAGGGTATTATGCTAAGTGAAATTAGTCAGAGAAAGACAAAAGACATATGACTTCACTCATAGGACTTTAAGAGACAAAACAGATGAACAGAAGGGAAATAAAAATAATATAAAAACAGGGAGAGAGACAAAAGAGAAGAGACTCATAAATATGGAGAACAAACTGAGGGTTACGGGAGGGGTTGTGGAAGGGGGGATGGGCTAAATGGGTAAGGGGCACTAAGGAATCTACTCCTGAAATCATTGTTGCACTATATGCTAATTTGGATGTAAATTTTAAAAAATTAAAAATAAAATTTAAAAAAAACACCAGAAAATCAAAAAAATAAAGAACACATTCCCCACATCACAAAGTTCCACAAGCCTCTTTTATTTACCATTATGTTTTAAAGCAAGTATTGAGGTTGATAGCATTAAGACTGATCAATTTAGCCACTGGTATTAAAACCAAGTAAGCTAAAGGCAAATGCTGTTACCTGGAATTGTGATCTCTTAAATTAATCTTTCAATAAATGTACCCAAGATGAATGATAAAAAAATCAAGAGGTGATGCTTAACAACAAAATCACAGATTCAAAAAGATAAACTTTCTCCAGAAAAGTAATAGAACAGTTCACTTATATAATACATCTTAATTTTATCCGTATCAGTTTGATCAGTGCCTACACAGTGATACTCTCTTTGGAGACAGAGATTTTTTTTGAGGTGGGGGAGTGGTCTAATGACAAACTCTGTTCCCTGAGTAACTTCTTTGAACCGGTACCAACCAGAGAGACCAAAGAAGAAAATGACCTGAACATTCTCGCAGCATCTACAAGTCACAGAAACTTGTATATAAGTTTCTATATAAGTAGTTATCACAGACTCCAGTTCCACACAAGAAGAGAAACCTTACTCTAAAAAACCAACTCGTCATGAGGATGACTATGTAAGTTTCAGACAGATGTTTTAAAAAGACAGAGAGAAAGAAAGAAGCCAGATGGGAGTATTAAAGGCAGGAACCAAATTAAGCCCAAGATTACCCAGGAAGATAAAAAGATGACTAGGAGAATAACAGCTAGTGCTGACCAGAGTCGGAGCACAGCCGGCCAGCCCATGCAGACAGACGTGGCTCAGACTTGGCTGGGACCCAAAGCAAGCACAATGCACCCATATTGAGAGCAGTCAGGGAGTGAACTGTGTCCTAAACAACTGAATCATCGCATGTTACAATAACGTCTACATTCTGAGGAAGAATCCTTCAAGAATAAGAAGAAATCTCATACTGTTGGGTAGATGAACCCCATATACGCTTGCCCAGAGGCAAGAGACAACAATGAATACAGCTTTGACACACACACCCCAGACTGTTTTCAATAAAATTTCAAAGGAAGTAAAATATGTAAAGAAAACACAATTTTAAATTTTCACACCCCCCCCCTCAAAATAACTAGATCAAAGGGCTTCTATTGTATAGTTTTAAAAATGTTAGTCCCACTTAAACATTTTCTGGCCTGAATGAACCTATTCCATAATAATCAATGTCCTAGAGGCCAAGCCTCTGATGTCTCAGGGTATATCAGCTACCAAAAATCCCTCCGCTGTGAATTTGAATGGTGTTTGTTTCCAGGTTGTTTTCTCATGGGACTGAGACTTAAAAATAAGTGCTAATTTACCTAATTGGTTTGCTTGCTGTATGCATCGCATAGAAACACCACAAAATGCCACAGATCTTGCTAAACACTCACAAATCTGACTATGACCAGTATCTAATGTATTCCTCAGCAATGAACTAGGGAGGACCCAGCTAGAAAGGATCCCTCAGGTCCCTGCCAGCTGCTCTCACCGTGAATATCCATCTTCACTCCTCCCAGCTTACCCATCATCCTGCAAGACGTCCTTCCTTTGATTCTATTTTTTTTTAATTTTTTAACATTCATTTATTTTTGAGAGATGGAGGGATACAGAGCACGAGTGAGGGAGGAGCAGAGAGAGAGACAGACAGACAGACAGGCAGAATCCAAAGTAGGCTCCAGACTCAGCTGTCAGCACAGAGCCTGATGCTGGACTCAAACTCACAGACTGTGAGATCATGACCTGAGCCAAAGTCAGAAGTTTAACCAACTGAGCCACCCAGGCACCCCTCTCCTTCCTTTGATTCTAACTCAAGTTAAACTTGAAAGAGTGGTGAACACCCTCCTGAATGTCAGTGAAAATATTAAAGCCCCAAGGAGGAAGAGAAGAAAGGACAAGAGATGGTAGTGGGAAGCTACCGCCACTGGCTCTGAGTGGATTGCTGTAATTAAGAGCAGCTAGATGGTGTGTTACCAAAAAAAATGGTCCCAGAAACAATTATAAGATCACCTAACCCAGTGATTCTTGAATCACCTGGAGATCTCATCTCTATGTGTATTGAGACTCAGGAGGTCTGAGGTGGGCCCGAGAGTCTTCATTTCTAGTAAGCTCTCAGGTGGTGTCTATGTTGCTGGTCCATGGGCTACACTGGAGTAGCAAGTTCTTAGAGTCCTTGTTTAAAAATTCAGATCTCTAGGCTCCACTCTGAACAATGGAGGCTATGGAAATCAGTACTTTTTGAACACCTCTGATGATACTTGTACTCTAAATTTTGAGAAGTGGTTCACTCTCACCCCCTGCCTGCTCTCTGCCACCGCTGGGAAAATAACACCTGAGTCTACACCAGTCAGTTAACTCTGGTGACAGCCGCCTGCCAAAGCCAGAGTAGCAACGGTGGGATGGAGGAGGTATATTCCACATCCAGGAAGTTTGGATGGCGGCTCAGGAATACCATCAGCAAGCTAAGTTAATCTGCTTTACCCCTCTTGACTACCAATCTTTAGCCAGCTGCTGGTAAGTGACTTTTACCTGGTGGTGGTAGTCAAGATGGGAGTTTATTTTATTTGGTACCTTAAGGAAGGAAGTAAAATTAGTGGGGGTGGTAAGGTGCCACATACTAATTAGGTTGGAGTTTCTTTATACTTTTCTATAATTTTCTAATTTTCTACGAGAACATCTATTGCTTTTATAATCAGAAAAAGAAAAGAGAATTAAAGTCTTTAAACGGGGACCTACAACATTCTTAAGAAACTACCACAGAATTTAATACTTCCCAAATCAGGAAACTACCTGAAAATGTCCTTCCCTTGAAGTTTACTTTTTATATACATTCTAACTCGATTTTCTGATTCTTGAAATTTACCTCTGGATTTTATTTACTAGAAATTTTTGTGCACTATTTTTTTCTTCACTCCTTGCCTACTAACCAGGCAGATTTCAGTCTTATAAATAAATGTACCAATTTTTTTTTTCATAAGAAATTTTTCAGACTTAGCCACCAGGGGATATTCCTGGTATTTTCTCTCTTTTGATTTTTAGGTGTTTAGTTTTACTAAACTATACTTATTTTAACTAAACTGTCCCACATCATCTCTTCCCCAGAGGTAAGCACTTCTGACCAGTCTGATTCCCTCTGTTGTTTACCTCATTTTTTAACTCATCAAAGATAAGCTTATGAAAAATGAGCATTGAGCTCACTTCTTTCATCCGTTCCCTCATCCTCCCTACATGTTGTTGCTGTTGTTATTACCATTTATTAATCACTCTACTGGTCACATTTGAAATGTTAAAGAGTTTTAAATCTGTTTCTTATTCTGCCAACTTCTGACATGGTCTAGTAACTTCTCACTGTAGCAAGTGGTGAAGATATTAGCCCCCTACTATTTACTTCACTTTTCCCTCCTCCTGCTCTCTTCTAAATCCTGTTATCTAAACCTTTAATTT
The DNA here is from genome assembly GCF_018350175.1 of Felis catus. Lineage (NCBI taxonomy): Eukaryota > Metazoa > Chordata > Mammalia > Carnivora > Felidae > Felis > Felis catus. The sequence continues at coordinate 145,723,257 of NC_058368.1, read as the reverse complement.
TGTCATTTATATTCCATATGACCATCCTTGTCTTTAATGTTTTGGGTATAGATGCTAAAAATTAAAATCCGTATTTATTTCATTGTAACTATCTAAATATTATTTACTGCAAAGCCAAGAAACATGCTAGCTTGTCTTTAGTTCTCAACAAGCCCTCTGTCACTTATGCTGGGTGACTCCAAAGACAGCATCACTGTCAAAGGGACTCCTTTATCATGTGGCCTTGACTGCCCTAAATCCTGTCACATTTCTGTTTGCTTCATATTTGGAACATGACTCTCTTGTACTTTTTTTGCATTTGATTTCGTTTGGAGGACAGAGAGGAGGAGATTTTTAATTGTCTTTTTTTCACCTTGTAAATAGAAGATGTGTATGTCTCTACCATATCCTGAAATTTACTCTCAACCGTATAACAAAATCTGCTTTTCCCAAGAGACACTTCTCCTATAGACCTGATGACTTGGAGGCCTCTCACCCTTCACTCTCCTTTACTAAACGTGTGGCTGAGAACATCTCCTCTTTCTTGGTTCTCTCCCTCATTTTGCTTTCACTGAGAAAAATCCCTTCAAAAAGGATATACCTGGTAGCCAAATATTCTGAATCCTTACATGTCTGAAATTGTCTTTATTCTACCTTAATACTTGATTCATAGATTGGCTATGAAACTTTGGTGTCATAGCCAATAACTTTTCCTCAGAATTTTGAAAGCATAACTCTATTATATTCAAACACCCCGTGTGACTGAGGAGATGTCTGATACCAGTGTGATTTGCCATTCTTCTTAGGGGAGCTTTTTTTTTCTTTTTTAAAACTTCTTAGGATCTTGTCTGAATCCCAAATGTTCTGAAATTTCATAAGAATGTACCTATGTGGATATTTTTAGTCATCTTTTGAAGCACTTGATGAATTCTCTTAATCTGATATTCAGCTCTGGGAATTTTTCTTTGACTCCTCTTAATTTCTTCCTCTGTCTTTCCTCTGCCTTCCATTTCTGGTATTCCTACTAACCTGATTTTGGATCTTTCAGATTCATCATATCTTTTCTTTCATATTTTGATGGCTCTGTCTGATTTTGTCTGATGTTCTTGGAGTTTTACTTTTCAGCAATCATTTGTAATTTGTAAGACTCATTTCTCATTTTGCTTATTCTTTTTTTCATGGAATCCTGCTTGTTTTATGGATGTAATATCTTTATTACATCCATAATATAAAATATAACATAATACCTAATTAGATATATATAATATACATACATAATATGTAATATCTAATATTAAAGTTTTTAAGTTCTAATTTTTAAGTTTTAATTTTTAAGTTGTTTTCTATTGTCATAAGATCAAGGCCTGCATTGGGCTCTGCGCTGAGCAGGGAGCCTGTGTAGGATTCTCTTTCTCCCTCTCTCTTTGCCCCTCCCTCAAAATAAATAAATAAACATTAAAAAAAAGGTGTACACTTCCATTTATAAAATAAATAAGACACAGGAATGCAAAGTACAGCATAGGGAATGTAGTTAATATTGTAACAATCATGTATGGTGACAGATACTAACTAGATTATGATGATCACTTTGTAATTTACATAAATGTTGAATCACTATGTTGCACACCTGAAACTCATATAATATTGTATGTAAATAGACTTCAATTTTTTTTTTAAAAAAGCTTTCTTCTGTTCCCTAAATGACCTTTATTTCCTCCAGGGCCAATATATATTGTTATACATTTTATATATATTTAACATGTATTTTTATAAATATTTGCTATCTTGATTTTTTTTTTTCAAAACCACTCCTTTTCCTCTACTGCCTGGTATCTTGGATGTCCATTCATATTTAAGAATGAAGACCTAGGTATATTATTCTAGATAAGTGACTGAGGTTGCCTCTGCACCATTTCCACATATGGGTCTTCCCCTGAGTGGGAAGAACGATCACAAACTGTGTGTTCAGGGGCTGTGAGGTTTTTGAATGTTGAGTAGACAGGAAGGGAACCAGAGTGAGGACAGTGGTAGAAGCCTTAGTTATCTCCAGACAGTTTCAGTTCTGCAGAGCACTACTTGCTAAACTCTCACATCATCAAATATATGAGGAAAAAATTTTATTGGGGTATTTGGACTGCTCTCAGCTGGAGAGCACCAGCCTGTCTAGCTGCTCTGTACCCCTTAGGCCTCCTAGCTGCTTTACATGTGGAGGCAGGGGAGGTTGGACCTTTGGCATTGCATTGACCAACGTTCGAACCATCACTTCAGTTTTCTGCAGTCCATTAAGGCCAGCCTGAGCCCAGACTTCTTCCTTTTCATGTCCCACATGGCTACCAGTCAGCTATTTCCTCCATTCCATCTCCTTCTTCCCACTTCTCTGTGTTCTATCTTCCAGAAATTTGTTAAACTCTTATCTTTTTATGACCTCTGCATTCCTTTCTCCTGGTTGTTATGAATTTCTAGCCCAAATGCTTTGCTGTGATCTCAGAGGAATTAGAGATAGGGGGCAGGTAAGTAAACATGTGTGGTTTGCTCTCTTGAAATCTCAGACCCAAATATACTAGACTTCAAGCAACCAGAATAACTCTTCCTATTTTGCTTTCTCCATGTTTTGCTTTGTTTTAAGAAAGATCTTATCCTTTAGTTAACAAAGACTTATATCATGAAATTATCCTTACTTCCTCCTGAACTTTGATCCCCATATCTGGTCAGTTCTTGAACTGACTATCCTTACACTTGGTGAGAAGTCTAAAACCTATCTCCTATTAAACATTCCCATTGCCAATGCAAGAATTGTGAACTGATAAGAGGCTAATTAAGAACTTAGTAGGAACTATACAAGGTAAGGATGTGGTAACTAATCTTATTGTAACAATCATTTTGCAATATGTACATATATCAAATCATCTTAAACTTACACAATGCTATCTTCAACTATATCTCAATAAAGCTGAGGGGAGAAAAGAACTTACTAGTTCTGACCCTCATAGACCACCCCCTTACACTACCATGACAGCTCCTAAGTGTTCTTCTCTTCTGTAACTTCCTCTTTCTAATTCACCCACCCAATCTTCTCCTGCCCTAGTAATTCCCCAGGGTACAGTTCTTTTTTTCTCTCCCTCATTTAAAAGTTTATTCATGGGGCGCCTGGGTGGCGCAGTCAGTTAAGCGTCCGACTTCATCTCAGGTCACGATCTTGCAGTCCGTGAGTTCGAGCCCCGCGTCGGGCTCTGGGCTGATGGCTCAGAGCCTGGAGCCTGTTTCCGATTCTGTGTCTCCCTCTCTCTCTGCCCCTCCCCCGTTCATGCTCTGTCTCTCTCTGTCCCAAAAATAAATAAAAACGTTGAAAAAAAATTTTTTAAATAAAAAAATAAAAATAAAAATAAAGGTTTATTCATTTATTTTTGAAAGAGATAGATAGACAGAGACAGAGACAGACAGAGAGAGAGAATCCCAAGCAGGCTCTGCACAGTCAGCACAGAGCCCAAGGCGGGGCTCGATCCCAGGAACTGTGAGATCATGACCTGAGCAGAAATCAAGAGTCAGATGCTTAAGTAACTGAGCCACCCAGGCATGCCCCCCCTACCCCCAAGGTTCAATTCTTATCATTCACCATATGTATCAACTACCAGGACATGAACCCCTGGAGGTGCTTCTGAAAACTTAACTGGGGGGTGAGGTCTTTTTTAAGCTCCACCCTCTCCCCAACCATTCCTGGTGGAGAAATAAGAGGCTATCAATGAAGTTGCTGCATATGTAAATGGTATGGAAGCATGAAAAAAAAAAAAAACACACACACAACAAACCAAGCAACATAGGGAATCCCTGGAAAGAATAAAGAGCAAGCTTCTTAACTTTGCATTAAAGCCCTTCCGTGTCCAGGCCTCATTCCACATTTCTGCCCTTACCTCTCACTCCTCCTCCTTATGCTCTTTGGATTCTAGCCAAGTTAAACTACTTTTTAGGCTTTAATTTGTTCTGCAATTTCCTACTCCTATGCCCTTGGTTTTCCTATTTAAAAAGCATTTTCCCCTCATGGAGGGAAGGTGTTGTCAAAATTTCCTCCATCTTTCAAGGACCAATTGAAATATTGGTCTCTCTCCTGAAATATGCCTTAATCCTCCCAGCTGGAAATAATTTCTCTTCCCCTGTTTTATCTTTATACTCGGTATACACTTCTCTTACTTGTAACTTCTGTCACATTCTGACTTAGTCAATAGCCATTTGTGTACATGTATTTTCTCCTCTATAATAGACTATAAACTGCTTGAGGGCAGAATTCATAATTGTTCATTTCTTACTTTCTTAAAAACACTTAGCACAGCACCTCTTACAAATAGCTGATGCTCAATAAATGTACTTTGTAATAAACCTTCTGATGAGAAATGGCCATTGTTACCCTTGATAAATTTTCACTGCTCAAGTTCATTACTCTAATATTCAAAGTTCTCCACGGTGTATCTCCAACTTAGCTTCCTGCTCTCCTCCTACAGGAATCTTGATTCAAGCCAAAAGATTCTTTTATTTCATTTTGTTTTTTAATGTTTATTTATTTTTGAGAGAGAGACAGAGTGTGAGTGGGGGAGGAGCATAAAGAGAGGGAGACACAGAATCCGAAGCAGGCTCCAGGCTCCGAGCTGTCAGCACAGCGCCCAACGCAGGGCTCGAACTCACGAACTGCGAGATCATGACCTGAGTCAAAGTCGGATGCTTACCAACTGAGCCTCCCAGGCACCCCTCAAGCCAAAAGATTCTATTCACAGACTGCCAAGCTGGTAAGCATGCTGTGACCCTCCCCTCTACCACACTGATCTTTATGAATCAGTTCAAGTGTTTCCCTATAAACCCAATTGACACCATTCAACCTACAATGCTCTTTCCATCTGCTGATTTTGGCAATGTTCCCATCAACTGTAATTTTTTTCTTGTTACTTAAATTTAATAATTATTAAATACCTCCCCTTTTTATTTGCACATGACAAAGCTTAAGAAATATTTGATTTATTGAAAATTTATCAGTCATTCAAAATAATCAGTAATACTAGCATTCTAATATATCCAACAATGTTAATTACATAATTTTAAAGTATGATTTAGTATTTTCAGCTATATTAGCATAAGCTATATTAATGAAGAACAATATACTAGTATATATGCTGATTATTTTAATGTATTTAAATAAGTCTTTTAAATAGGTTAAATTATATGTCATCATTTTGATACTATGTATGTGTTTTGCATATATGCCATAATTAATTCTAGATCCATGTAAGTTATTATCAGCCTCCAATCACTAGTCTATCATATAATTAAAGCTTGTTTGTAAAATAAATCATAGAGAAATCTCTTCTCAATATATTTCTATAATTTTTTTCTGGAAATAATTTTATAGCTGATTTGAATTCACTCTAACAGAAAGATTTCATACATAGGAACAAAACTCACAACAAAATCAAGATATGTTGCTATATACTTTTCAGTATACTCAAGATTCTTGTCACCTCATCAAAAACAAGCTACTTATTCTTGATTATTTATTTTCCAGAATTTTACTTCTATTTTACAAATGTATTTCTACCCTATCTTAATTATCTTTTATATCATCCTATCATATTGTGTAAGTCAGAAATCCTCTTTGAAATTACTTGAACTATCTTATAATAAAATATAAATATACAAATGGATGATTAATACAAAGACAAAAAAAAAGTCACACAGTAGGGAGACAGCTTTGTAGAAAATAAATGTACTAGAGAACCTACAGTAAGGATGTTACTATTAGACCCCAGAGGAAGCTCTCAATGGCCAGAAAGGAAAATTGTGGGTCATGTAGTTTTCATCACATGATACAAGTTTTTCACAGAAGTATTAGTTTTTCACAGAGTGAGTCCTAAGAGAAAGATGGCATTATGTAAGAAAAAAAGTCCCAAAAAGAATTTGGTTTTGAAGGTTAACAACAAAGTCATTTCAAACAAGTCAAGTGTAAATGAAAGGCGGGCAGAAGTGCACAGTATGGGAAATCTCTGGACTTTATGAGATTTACAATATCTTACTTTCACTTCTTTTTTACTCTGGAGTGTATATAACTCTTTGACTTATCTCCACAGGGAGAATGTGAGAGACCATTCCCTGAAGACAAGATGCTTGATGTCTCTGAATTTGGGATTCCTATTAGAAAAAACTAAGAGCTAGGGATGTGTGGATGGCTCAGTCGGTTGAGCGTGGGACTCCTGATCTCCACCCAGGCCATGCATGATCTCATGGTCATGAGCTTGAGATGAGCCCCACATCACTCCATGCTCAGCTTGGAGCCTGCTTAGGACTCTCTCTCTCTCTCTCTCTCTTCTCCCTCTGTCCCCTCTCCCCAACTTGCATGCTCTCTCTAAAATAAAAAAAAAATTATGAGCTAAAATTAAAATGCACTATTTTTTTTTACAAACACATGTTGTCTAATTATGCTACAGAAATAGAGGTTTTCTTAACAGGTAACAGCCCCTTCACAGTCTATATTCATTATTACATCAAGCACCAAGAAAAAAGACAGAGAATGCTCAGAGCCCATGTATATGAAGCTGACCACCAACCCAGCAACACTGAGAGGTGAACAGCTACCCATAGCCCCTCTGGTCAGTAGGGGGGCTCTGCTCCCCAATCACAATCCACCCCCTCTCCTTTCCTCCTATGCTTTCCATGCCCAGGCAGGAGAGCTTCAGCCAACTATAAACCCAAAATTTAATCCATAGGTCAGATAGTTTGGCCACATTTTTCCTTTGGAAATAAAAAAATAAATAAAGGAGGCAAAAGAAAAAATGATAGCTGTGTTACTGTCCCAGACAATGTTCTCAGGCAAAGAAACTGACTCACAGCTGAACAACTTCCTGAAAGAAATGTTTCCATAAGATAGCAGTGATGCCACAGAATCAAAAAATGAACAAGCAAAAAGTAATAAGAAAAAGTTGTGCCTTGGGGTTCCATAACTCCATCTTTTCTGCCTACCATCTCTATGAACCTGATGACTCATCATTTTACTGTCAGATCTAGTGTTTTAAGCACTTTGTTGAAGGAGCACATGAAGGGCAGAGCCTTGCCTGAAATGATGATTTCCCAAATAGCTTCGCCAGAACATAACCAATATTTTCAATGCAAACAGATGAGCTTGTCCACACTGCCCTGGGATGAGAAGGATGATCTACAGAAGGCTACTATGTTGGGTCCTCAGATCTGGTGCAGGCAGCATCTCGTAAATATGTTAATGCTGAAGTCATAATGCAGGCTGAGAAAAAGCAAGAAAAACAGACAAAATGATCCCAAAACATGACTGATAAAAGGAGGAGATAATAAGAAAACACCCAATAGGCATGCAAATACATTAGATGGCATCAGTTAGGTTGAAAGGCTCCAGCTGGAAAATGTCAGAGGTTAAGAGCTCTCGATTTGGTAACACGGGGTGTGTGGGAGCAAAGTGATCTTCTAAGAGAAGGGGGTCGGTACTCAGCTTGGTAGACCACAGGAGCTTTGAAGAAACTCTCAGGGAGACCGAGAAGGAGTTCAGGGAAGGAGGCTGGCTTGGGGGTGACCACACACTCAGAGCCAGGAGGAGGTAATAAGACCTGGCACAGAAGTCTTGTATGAAGCCAAAGTGAGTCAAAGTCTGGAATATCACATGGATGAGGTAAAGAGAGAGGTACCATTGAATGAGAAAAGAATTTGAAAGATAAATGTGGTCAGAGAGGCAGATAACTTTTATAAGAGCATTCCAGAATGAGCAGATGAGAAAAGCAGTTTGAATAAGTAGGGAAATATTTATTTTCATGGGCAATTGTAGGCTTAAAAGGAAATGTTGGAGATTTTTAGCCTTAAATAGACAAACAGTATACTAGTTTCTAGTCAACCACCAAATATAACCTGGTATCTGGAATACAATTCGGCATGCAATTCCCAGAATAAATTATGTTGACCTAGCTATATTTTTGCAGCCTTAGGAAAGGCTATATGTATTTGTCCCTCCAGAAGTACACCAAATTTTTTACTAACTTTCAGCCTCCTGCTTCTCCCTTGCTGTCCGGTGTTAGATGGGCAGTCCCCAAAATGAATCCCAAAGCTCCAGCATAGGGGCTCATCACTCTGCTCCCCACTGCAAGTGTGCCTTCCCACAGATAGGATTCTTTCTAGTCTGACATTCTTCCTGGGAAGCCAAAGTTGCATGACCAGTTTTCTTGGCACCTAATGGCAACTAAACCATCCCAAAAGACAAATACAAATGGGTAGGACTCACATGTGCAGGATTTACACACTTGATACCGTATCAAACATAGAAAATATCTCCCAGTTTCATAATTTTTGTTGAGTTTCATGCTATCACATACCTCAATTCTATGTGCAGGAAACATATTAATAAAAAATGTCCTACTTCAAAAACCAACAAATTACTTTGATGCTATTTCAAATTCTATTTTTTCGGTTCTCCCACATTTTTGCCTTGATCCTCGGATAAGAAACCAATATATCAGGGTGAATACCTTGTTGTGTTTATCATTGTTATCTTTATGAGAAGACATTAACCTTTGCCCTTTGAGATAGCAGAATCAGTCATCCTCAGATCAAACAAACTGAACTAAGAAACATCTGAGACACTGAAGATTCATCTCTCTGATGTTGGTTTTCGGTGGCCCTATCCAGCTTTGCAAAACTAACCCCCCCCCCATCCCCCAAGGCATTCAGAAATTATTTTATTTGCTCTCATTCACCAGCAAAGGAAAAGTAGCAAACTCCAGAGCCAATGACTGTTCATCCCAGCCTGTGATAACCCTGACCCTAGTAAAGCCAACATCTGTCTTGTGTTTAGGGTGGATGACGGCCAACTGGGGATCAGAAAACAACAATTTCCCTGGTCAGATGTAAACCTTGCCCAGCATGTTGACTTTATAAACCACCCTGTAAGCTCAGTAAATTTAATTGGTAGATAGGGTTGTCTTTCCTTGGCTCACTTCCCACTGATTAATATTACTGCTATGAGTACACGTATGATCAGACATACACTAACAAGACTCTGTCTAGACAGGCAGAGAAGGTTTTTCCTCTTCCCTACCTCCTAGAATTAGGCATTAAAATATGCTACTTGTGAATGGGACAAATGTTTACATAAATCATACTGGCAAAATAAATACTGTTCTCAATTACTTCTAGTGGAGATACTATAGACAGAATCAGTTAGGTATAGGAACTATCATGTCAGAGTGTTCCCGGTGTACCTCAAAGTTGTATGAGCCAACAAGAGGGAAAGCAGCAGTGTGTTAAGAAATCTGAGTATCAAGACTATAAATCAGTGCTTGTGACAGGTTGATTCCGTCTAGCTTTGCTTCAACCAACATTCAACCTCAATTTATGGTTGTGAGGAGGTCTCAAGCATGGCTAATCATGTTGAAAATGACACTGGCCATTCTTACAATGTGATATGAAAAATTATAAAGAATTACTTTGAAAATTACTTGGAAAATCTCAAGTGAGGTATATCATGCAGGAAAATATGTTATTCCAAATCTAAGATTCTTGTTTCCTTAAGAGAATTTTTTCAAAGCACCACTTCAAATAAAAACAAAACAGACAAACCGTTAAATAACTCCTAACATATAAATAAAACTGCAAACTAACTTTCCCCTAACCACAAAACCCACTCACAACCTTACCCCATGCTTGTTTAATATTTTCTTATACAGAGCACATTATGAAACCAAACCTGCTAGAGAAGACCAAACCCATAAGGTTTCCTGTAAGTAACCCCAACATTATCCTTGATTATTATATTATGAATCTATCATCACAACTTATCAAACCAAGTCAATAGCACATTTTTAAAACTCTCCTTGCAAGAACAGAGGATACAGAAGTCTTATAAAATGTAATCCCTACCTTCAAGGAGTTTCTAAACAAATTATCTATTCCAATTTAATTCTTAAAATTACTATTCTAGAAAACTGAAGTGTAACAGATCACTTTGCATTGAAAAGGAAGATTTTCATTAGTTGGATGGACAGTAACAAAATACATTCTTATTTTGAAGGGAGGAACTTCTGCCTGGCTCTAACATAAGGTTCTACTGGAGCTGCCAATCATAATATCCATTCCTTCCAGACCCAAACTGGGCCAATGGTAGTCCTGTCCTTGGATGTTGTTTACATGAAACTAAAGGGATCAGCCATACTCCTGCCCTTCCCATACTTGGATTATATTTGCCAGTAAATTATCTTCTTGGTAAGCTAGTTGGAGTTGGCCTTCTGTCATTTGGAACAAAAACAAATTTTAGTTATGTTATCAATTGTTCTCTATCTCCATAGCACCTAACAACAGAAGTGGTTTTGGACTTCAGCAAGAGTTACACTGATGAATAGGACTAATATTTTATGTATAAATTTTGACTCTAAAGAAGCTCAAACACTAAACTTGCTATAAAGTATGAATGTGGAACCCATCCTAATCTTAAATTATCTGGAACAACTGTCTTATATAACCTAACACCCAGACACAGAATGTTACCTGTGTCACCTACAGGAGATGAGTGATTTTCAACCCACTTGTTCTACAAATTTTGGAACTGCTGTAATGATACAAGGGCCACCTATCCCCTTCAGCAATGAAAATTCCTCTTCCTACTTTCTCATCCCAAATGGTTTTCACTTACTGTCATCCTGCTACTTCTACACCTTCACACATAAAACACATTCTAGTGTCAACCACAAATATACATGATAATCATACCACGTTTAGCTTTTTATTTTTTTAATTTTTTTTTACATGTATGTATTTATTTTTGAGAGACAGAGAGAGACAGCATGAGCAGGGGAGGGGCAGAGAGAGAGGGAGACACAGAATTCGAAGCAGGCTCCAGGCTCTGAGCTGTCAGCACAGAGCTCAACACAGGGCTGGAACCCACGAACCGTGAGATCATGACCTGAGCCAAAGTCGGACGCTTAACAGACTGAGCCACCCAGGCGCCCCCACGTTTAACTTTTTCAAAGCAACCAAGTCAAACCCCTCTTCCCTCCTGGCCCAGCTGGGCATCCACATAGCTGGACCTCCAACCATTCCTTCTTAGGTTCCTCCCAACTCAGAATACCTGGTGTCACAATAAGGACCACATTTTGAGAACCATTAGACACTAAAACTTCTAATATTCCTCAAAACAGTATTATCTCTACAAAATAGGACAGGTTTTTGTGTGTGTGTGTTTTTTTCCGTGACATTTTGGGCATTTATAGGGTCAGATTTTGGAAGTTCTCTCCCTTTCCTATCCTAAAGTTACAGAAAACAAAAAATGGGCATTACATGAACATCAACCAAGAATACTGTTTTTTCAGCTGCTTTTCCTTAACCTTGAGATTCCTGGATTGAAATGGGGAGAGGGAGAATAATTAGATATGATGCTGAGAAATTGATTCCTAATAGTTTGTGAGGTCAAGGGTATTTGTCACTTCACCCACTAGTCAAGTATTTCTTCATGGTTTCCTCCACAAAGAAAAGGGTTCTTGGGAGGGAAATCTGTTTGAAATTATTCAGCTCAAGACTGACACGTGAAATTAGAAAGAAAGAGGTCAAATAACCTTATGGCAAAAGTATCAGTGGATTTCCAGAATAAAGTGTGCTCTAGGATCATGTAGAGGTTTTAAGATAGGCACAGATGCTAAAGAGACAAAAAGAATTTAAAAAAATAGAGGGATATTCCTTACAGTAGAAGATATCCAAGTCCCACCCGCACCATTTTCTCTCTCTTTTTTTTTTTTTTTTTTTGCCTTGACCTTCAGCTGCTAACACGGCATCAAAATTAGTGCACACACAGAAGAGTTTGGAATCTCCCTTAGTATTTACATAATTTGCCACCCAGGCTATGACCCACCCTCCTGCTATGGAATGATAAATTCATCTGTCTCCACTGAGGACTGAGAAGTCTTATTTCACTGGGGAATAAGCATAATTTCTGCTCTACACGTGATATGATTACCGTGTCTAGTTTATTAGTCTGCCTATCTCTTGAGGCTACTTCATGGTAAAAATGTATTTAATAAAACTTTGGAATGACCAAGAATATGTAGCTTTCTCCAAAAGTCTTATTTCCTTAGTAACTGTTAATATCACTAAAATTCAAGTAGGCACAAGGCCAATAGGAAACAAGAAGTAACCATTCTACAACACAGGGCCCCCTCTAAATGAGGAACGCACTCAACAGCAGCTAGATGCAGAAATGCATTTCCTCCCAGTAGCTCTCCATTCCAACGATAGGTTATTTTGTCCTTCGTTGAAAAGAAAAATTGAAAACATTTGCTGTTTTGATCATTTTGTTTAAAAATAAACAAATTAGAATCCCTTAGTTTTAAGAACCAAAATCTGTAAGGAGGCTAAACCACATTATATCTAAGGTCTCTTCCAGATATCAAATTCAAAATAACATGCAGTCAAATGATAAATCTCTATTCGGTATTGATGGGTGCAATGGGAATTCAGGAAAGGGAAGAAAAGTATGGCAAAGTGTTGCCAAATGTGGTAGATGTTGGGGCTGCCCACATATATTTTGTTTTTCCTTCTGGCAGAAGAGAGGCTTGCATATTCCCTCTTCCTGAAGTTAGGTGTAGCCAGGTGGCCAGTTTTAAGCGAAATGTCTTAGGCAAATGTGACTTATGTTACTTCTGGGCTACAGCACGTCATTGCCAGGGTTTGCTGTCCTTGTGCCCTCTTCCTCCGACACCATGACCAGCCATATTCCAGAGACATGAACAGCTGCCAACCTAGATCCTGGAGTGAAGAAGCCAGAGAGCGGGTCCCCTGCATACTGTGGGATGACACACAGTGCCAAAAGAAATAAACCTTTGTTCTTTTCAGCCACTGAGACTTGGGAGCTGTAGAACTCCAGCTCTCCTAACTGAGAAATCAGGGATAGTTTGGTAGGAGAGGGAAGAATTGATTAATTGGTTATGGAGTAGAAACAAGAGAGAACAAAGGGGTTGAGGTTTCTAGAAATGAGATTTAGTCCAGAGATTCTCAACAAATCAAATAAATATGAATATCCAGGGGGTAGGGCTCAGGTATTACAGATTTTATTATTTTAGAATGTTTATCATTTTACTTCTATTTTTTTAATGTTTATTTTTTGAGAGAGAGAAAGACAGTGTGAGTGGGGGAGGGGCGGAGAGGGGAGACACAGAATCTGAAGCAGGTACCAGGCTCTGACCTGTCAGCACAGAGTCCAACACGGGTCTCAAACTCATGAACAGTGAGATTATGATCTGAGCCGAAGTCAGACGCACAACCAACTGAGCCACCCAGGCACCCCTTTATTATTTTATGTTTAAATTGAAGTACAGTTGATGTATAACATTACATTAGTTTCAGGTGTACACCTTAATGATTCAGTATCTATATATATTGGGAAATGATTGCTGCAAGTCTGGTTAACATCTGTCACCATACAAAGTTATAGAGTTTTTTTCTTGTAATAAGAACTTTTAAGATTTACTCTCTTAGCAATATTCAAATATGCAATACTATAATATTAACTTTAGTCACCATGCTGTACATGATATCCCCATGACTTATTTATTTTATAAGTGGAAGTTTGTATCTTTTGACTCCCTTTACCCATTTCACCCCACTCCCCCTCACTTCTGGCAACCACAAATCTGTTCTCTGTTATCTATAAGCATGCTTTGTTATGGTTGTGGGAGTTGTTTGTCTCCTGTTTTTCGTATTCCACATATAAATATGATCATATATTTGTCTTTCTCTGACTTATTTCACTTAGCATAATGCCTTCAAGGTCCATCTGTGCTGTCACAAATGATAAATTTTATCCTTTTTATGGATGAATAATATTCCACTATATATATATATATATATATATATATATATATATATATATATACCACATCTTCTTTATTCATGCATCCATTGATGGACATTTAGGCTTTTTCCATATCTTGGCTGTTGTACATAATGTTGCTATGAACATGTGGGTGCATGTATCTTTTCAAGTTAGTGCTTTTGTTTTCTTCACATATATACCCAAAACTGAAATTGCTGGATTTTATCATAGTTCTATTTTTAATTTTTTGAGGATCCTCCATACTGTTTTCTATAGTGGCTGCACCAATTTACATTCTCACCAATAATGCACAAGGGTTCCCTTTTCTCTACATCTTCACCAATACTTGTTATTTATTGTCTTTTTGATAACAACCATTCTAAAAGGTGTGAAATGATATCTCATTGTGGTTTTGAGTTGCATTTCCCCAATGATTAGTAATGATGAGAATGTTTTCAGGTACCTATTGGCCATCTGTATGTCTTTTTTGGAAAAATGTCTACTCAGCTCTTCCATTTTTAATCAGATTTCTTTTGCTACTGAGTTGTATGAATTCCTCATATAGTTTGGATATTAACCCCTTATCATACATATGATTTGCAAATATTTTCTCCCAGGTGATACTAAAGTGCATCCAGAGTTGAAAACTGCTGGTCTAAATGGTAGGGATAAGAATACAAGAAGAAGGAAAGGACATAAATTTGCAATTTCTATATGCTTAATAAGTCCCAGATTGGGTTTCCCAATAACTTCAACAAAGAAAGAAAATGTACTTGTTAAAATTTTGTACAACCAAAAGAAAAAAAAATATTGCATGATGTTCAATAGGTTATAACTGTCATTTCTCTTTTATCACTTATATTATATGTTATATAAATCAAGTGTAAGCTTTTCAAAAACAATCTTTTTTTTATTCAAAGAAAAAGGAAGATTTAAAACCCCACCAAAAGCTCCCCTCTAAGTGATTCAAATGTCAGTCTATCAGGTTCACATATCCATGGCACCAATAACACTATTACTAATAACATGAGCAGCTAACATTTATTGAGCATGTACTATGAGCAAGGCATTGTACTAATTTGTGATTATAACCTCACTTAATACAAACAATAACCTTGTCAGAGAGTTACTACTATTACCAACATTTTGCAGAAGGGGAAACTGACAAGATGAAGTAATTTACCAAGAATACACAGTATCAGAAGAGTAGACTGTAACAGACAGACAAGATCACAAGACTGACAAACAGGTTAATGACACTACTACTAATTCACTTCAAACCCTTCACAGGTCTGCCACCAAATTTTAATGTATATGTAATCCATAAAAATCCAGAAATCCTATGTGGTCCAAGCTTAGAGTAACATTATATTCAAGGAAATAAAACCCAAATACCAAAAGTAATTTTAAAAGTAACTCAAATAATTTATTTGCATTTCCATTCATAATATGCAATGATACACTTTATTTTATTTTAAAGGTTATTTATTTATTTATTTTTGAGAGAGATAGAGAGCATGAGCAGGGCAGGGGTAGAGAGAAAGAGGAAGAGAGAGAATCCCAAGCAGGCTCCGCACTGCGAGTGTACAGCCATAGACAGGGCTCAATCCCCCAAACCGTGAGATCATGACCTGAGCCAAAATCAAGAGTTGGACTCTCAACTGACTGAGCCATCCAGGCACACGGCACCAACAAATTTTACATTTTATTTCTCCTCTTTTCCAATTCTCTAGGGCCCAGGACTACTCCCAGAGTAGGCATCAGTAAATTTTTGAAAACTCCCTACTGAAACACAGCCATGAATGCTAGGTTGCATTCTTCATCCACTTTCTCCTTTCTGACTCTTAACTGTGGGAAGAGTATACTTCCCCATCCCACTCACATTGGGCCTTGGCCCTAAGATTTGCTTTGACTAATGGAATGAGAGCAGATACAATGTATCCTACATGCCACAACCAAGCAGCAGCTTTGAATGTACTTGTAAGGGGGGGGGGGGTGACTGTGCAGCTCAGTCCGTTAGGCTTCTCCCTTCAGCTCAGGTCATGCTCTCGGGTTCGTGAGTTTGAGCCCCATGCCAGGCTCTGTGCTGACAGCTGAGAGCCTGGAGCCTGTTTCGGATTCTGTGTCTCCTCTCTCTGTCCCTCCCCTGCTGGCGTTCTGTCTCTCTCTCAAAAATAAACATTAAAAAAAAAAAATTTTTTTTTAATGTACTTGTATGGTTTGACTTGGTCTCTTGTGCTTACTTCTGTTTTCCTTCTGCCATGAGAAGAGAAAGCCCCAAGTAGCCTCAAAATGAGAGACACATGGAACAGACAGGAATTTGACCCAAAAGCTAGAACACAGCCATCAGAGCTGACCACAAACCTGTGTGTGAGAAATTAATGTTTGATTTTGTAGAACCCTGAGGTTTGGTATTGTTTGTTATACAACATATTACAGCAAAAGCTAATACATAATGTGGCTTTTCTACTTTCCTTGCTTCTTCTCCATGCCCAGTAAGCAAGCACCCTGTGTTTTGTTTTTTGTTTTGTTTTGTTTTGTTTTGTTTTGTTTTGTTAGGAGGAAATAGGAGAGAGAAATTGGAATGGGCAATACAAGGTTAGTTTGGGATAAGGAAAAAGTATTACCTAGGTAAAGGCTGGAAAATGGCATCACACAACATCTAAAAGGGCACTCTCTAAGACAGAGATACAACAAACATGGTCATCAGTGAGACCTGCAGTCAACAAAAACTTGGCACAGCCAATATCATCTAATGTCTAGATGGAGTGCTATAATCATCTCAAGTAAAAATATAAGCCACCTTAGCTTACTTTCTTTTCAGGAAGAAGGGGCATTTAGGGCCTGGTATGAGGAATTACATGGCAGGAACATAAACAAGAGGTGTCTCTGACTACTGTCCATACCTACCTGATTGTAGTCTGTGTTAGCCTGAGAACCCTGTGTGGACCATGGTCATGGCCTTAAAATGAAACGTTGATATTATCTCTCATATGAAACTCATATGCAACTAAATACGTAATTAAGAAATTGTTGTCTATTAACTAGGCCAATGCATTTGTCACATCAATTGCCTTTGTGCTTCCATTCCGCTGTGTGGCCAAGGACTAGTATAGGTTTTGTCCCATAAGTAGTCTAGTTCTCAACACATGAGATCCTTTCGTAACTAGTATGGGATGTTGGTGATTATTTAACTGAATTACCAATTAGAATGTTCTTAGAAATGACTGGAAGCTGGGAGCATCTCTGCCTCCACACAGACGGAGGATCATAAACCTTGACGAGCAAAGTAGCCACCTAAAGGTCCACAGCATCCTCACTGATCAGGAGTCACGGTGAGTTCTGAGAACAGACTGTCCCTTTGATCAGATCCAATGTTGATAAGCCGGAATTTCTTTCAGGTTCCGAAAGGTCAGAATCAATATGGGCCCGGGGTAAAGAACTTTCACTGTTGTTGCTTACACTGATCTGTCTTAGGAAAGTATAAAATCCTTTTGAGGCTTTTCTTTGCTAGTGTTCACCATGTTAATGCCACCACAGAACTCAAAGCAATAAAAAATCAAACCATGTGCCATTGTTCAAGCACCATGTCCCCCTGCTGCTGTCTCAAGGAGGCCTGTGTAAATGCTTTTGCTTTGTTTTTTCTTAGTCCTTTCCTATTCAAAATACCATGCCTTTCTAACAAATTAATATAGCAAGTCATTTTCACCAATTGAAAATTACCAATATAGGACAACTCTCTGCAAGCAGCTGATGAGGCAATTGTAAGGAATGAGGGATGAATTCTAACATTTATACCCTGTCTGATTGATTAAGATTTATAACTGTAAACCTGCAAGTCTGTGGCTTATGTATGCAAATGTGGGGCCAATTAGTGATTCACCTGCAAGTGCTAATTAAAGGGCCTGGGGTGATGGATTGCCACAAAGCCTGCAGACTGGGCCTGGCTGTCCAGCAACATCTATTCCCACACAAAGGACAGCCCAAGGAGAGAATATCTGAAGATTAGCTCCCTAAAGAGCCATCAGAATTTTATATCTACTAATTTGGAAGGAAAAAAAATAAGTTGTGTGGGAAAATGTAATTATAATGCAGCTAGAAAATAAAAACAGGCAAAGCAAACCAAGCATTGTTGCATCATTAAAGGAGAAAATAACCCTTCTGGGTAATTTTCCCATGGAATTCAGAACAGAAAAAAAAAATTGGAAAAAGGTTTGGAAGAAACCACATGTGATTCTTTCCCCTCCAATTACAACAAATTTCCACAGTTTTCAACTCAGCAAAATGCCTGAACCAAAGCTTGGCAAATAGCAGAGAATAAAGTTGTTAATAAAATAAAAAATTTGAGACCAAGTCTTCTAGACAGCTCTGTTGAATAGGTTCTCATATTACTTAAGTTAGGAGATATTTATTCAATTTCTGACTTCCAGTTTCAGCTGAAATGATCTAATTAAAATTCAGATTCAAATAAACCAACAAATAAAAATGCCCTGCTTCTCAGAGTCCACAGGGCGCATGGACCTCCAGTTCCCTCTGATATCAAGTGCTAGGCTATCCCTTCCTTTTGTCACCCCTTTGGCTCCATCACAGACACACATTACCAAATCACTGCTGTGGCCACAGTGCTTTATGATCCACTGTCCCTCAAACCCACATCTCTTCATGATTCTCATGCCTCAGCCCAAAGCACAACCACAGGATCAGCTACTTGGACCAAGGACCAGGCCTGTGGCCACACAGACCTCACCTTCAAAGGGGTGCTAAATGCAGGGTCTTATTTGGTCAGAAGCATTTATTCCAGGCAGCCCTAGAGGGTTTGGGATGTACCAGGGTTCCTGCTGAATGGCTTTCTGCATATGGCATCCCAGAGGTATCAAGAGCCTAATGAGGTGTCACATAAGAAATACTCCTTAATGAGGTGACCTCAGAGGAGAAACAGCAGGTGGGCAATGTCAGTGCGCTCCTGGCAGAAAAATCTAGTAGATGCTCATTAGGTTTACCTCATCAGTAAATATCACTACCTTGGAGAAAGAAGAATAACACTTAGCCAAGGTATGTTGAAATTCTCGACTGTTAGCCTCACAGCTACATCACCCGGTCTCCTGTTTGTTCAGCCTTATTTACAGTCCCTTATGTCCAACTTGTATACTATCGAGTCTTATTCTCATTAAGTACTTTTTATAGTAAAAGCATATCTTTACAGCAAAAATATATCTTCCCAGATTAAATGTATTTAAATATTTGCTGAGTGCCTACTCTGTGTCAGGTGTTTCTTGCTGCATTATCTCCATGAATCTTTCCAACAACAAGATAGGATTGTGCCTTGCTTTAAGTCATTAAATTTTCAAGTAGGAGAGCAGGAATTCAAGCTCCAAATCCAGTTCTTTCCATTCCACTGCAGTTGACACCCACTATTTGGAGACCCATTTTCTCCCCTTGCTTTGTCTTCTATTCCTTTTCATTTGAATGTACTTCCGATGCGTTTTGAGATCATCGTTTTGTGGCTTGCTTCATGCCTCTGTTTTTGCTCTTTTTCTCAGTTTTCTACACTTCTTTCTTTATACTCTTGATTCTTTACCCACCCCCTTCCAATCACTTTCCCTTTGACACTAGGAACCCCAAATCCTCACATCAAGTGAAGATACACAGACTTCCCGTACTGTCTATCATCCTCACCTATATTTAAAGAAACTGGGCAGCGGAGAAGTTACGCAACAAATCCAAAGACCTGCTAATAGTCGAAAGTTGGACTCAGTCAAGAAACTAATGTGAATTCTTACCTTGATATTATTTCTATCTCCGAATTTTTCTCACATGCTCCTTAATCATAATCACTCAGCTCAAGTCCACTGTTCATCACTGAAGTTTTCCTGCATATCTCTAACCCCACCTGTGCTGTATTGTCCAACACTTTTCAACACAGATGCTCCAGACTTGAATCCTTGAGGCCAGAACCCTCAGTTTATTGTCTTAGTTATCTCCAGTACTTGGCACTGAGCTGGAGTTCCATATATGATAATTAAACAAATGAATGGATACTGTTTGTTCTAGATGTCTTCACAGGTCCCAGCATACGCTTCCCTATTCCTACCTATTTTAACATTTATTTATTTTTGGGACAGAGAGAGACAGAGCATGAACGGGGGAGGGGCAGAGAGAGAGGGAGACACAGAATCGGAAACAGGCTCCAGGCTCTGAGCCATCAGCCCAGAGCCTGACGCGGGGCTCGAACTCACAGACCGTGAGATCGTGACCTGGCTGAAGTTAGACGCTTAACCGACTGCGCCACCCAGGCGCCCCATATTCCTACCTATTTTAGCTTAAAGTCCTCCCTTACTGGAATACTTGCCCCCAAACCCACCATTCTCATGGTTTATTTTACCTGACTTTAAATAACAAGCTCAAAACTGTTCTCTTTCACGGAGCATTCAGTTAACACTTCATTTTACCTGGATTTTTCTCATCCCTGGGCCCCTACATGAATGACATCTACATAACCCAATTTAGAATTCAATTACATGCCATTTTGCTTCATTCATGTTAGTTTTGTCATTAGATCTTTTGGAACAAGTGCCAATCGTTATGTTACGCTAACTAGAGTTCTGTAGCTTTCAAAGTACTTTTCTCACCTGATAATATCCCTTTAATCCTCTCAGCAACCCCAGGAGATGGGTGAGTCTGCACCTACCTAGTTTTGTGTACCTGAGAACCAGTGCTCTTCTTTCATCTGCCCTTTGGTGGTCAGTACTAATACTCATGTCAAGGATGAAGAACTGACATATACATTCAGTAGCAGTTTACATTTTCTCTTTAAGCATATGTTTTTGAAGGGTAGCAGAATATGCCACCCCGAAATATGCGTCTTTGGCATAAGGATTATTGTGAGTTACAGACAGAAGCTCTAAAACAGAATAAAATTTACCACTTTATAAGGGAAGTTTACCTTAGAAAGAGGACATGTACCAGAAAGAGAGCTATTACCAGAAATCACTTTTTCACCTGAGAGATTTATCTGCATGGCAAGGCAACATTTGTTTTTGTTTTTTGTTTATTTATACTGAGATATAATTGATTTATAATATGACACTAGTTGCACATGTACCACATAATGATTCAATATTTGTCTATATTGTGAAATGGTCACAGCGATTTATGTAGTTAACACCCATCACCTTACATAGTTACAATTTTTTTTTCTTCTGATAAGAACTTTTAAAATCTATTCAGGGAAACCTTTGTTTACCAAACATTTCTTCTTCTCACCATGATTTTCCTTGCCTTGCCAGGAATTGCCTTCCCCACTCTGAAGCTCAGACTCCTATCCCTTTCCTTGGCTCAAGATGGTATATGAGCCTCAATCTTCTGGCCGTCTTTCAAATATTATATCTTTTGGGGTTCCTTTATGTATGTAATTAACTTTTTTTCCTCCTGCTAATCTATTTTTACAAGGGGCAGAGTAGTCTCAAGCAAGAACAATGAAGAGTAGAGATAAAATTATTTTTCCTCCCCTTCACTTGTGGCATTTATTGTCCTACCACTTTCCTAATCATTATTTTTCTATCCTTCATTTAATCTGAATCCTCTATTTCCCCTTTATCTCTGTCATAATAAATTAAATACATAAGGGGTCTAGATTTCCCAAATTTGGCCTTTAGGTCATCAATTCATTACACAGCTGGAATCTTAGGGTAACTAAGATGACTAACATGTATCCACTGTCAAGTAGACTTTTAGCATTTGGTCAATTAGGCTGCCTAAGATTATCCTAGCACCACTTGGAGAAATTAAAGGTACTGGTGCTTGTTCCACCATAAACTAATATGAATCAGATTGACTGGAACTCATTCCAACATGAGTATGTTTTGAAAGAGCCTGGGCGACAAAAGTTCAAAAGGAGCTCTTAAGAAATTCTTGTAAAAGCATTTCTGAAGCTGTTGCCTGGTGGCCTCTATTCAGATCAATAACCAATAACCAAAAATCAAGACCAATAATGGTCTTGAATTTAAGGAGCCCTCTACTTTGACTGAACACACACCAATATCCTCATTCTGTCAGTGGATTTTATTGCTTGGGAAAACAGCTTTACATTTCAAACTTCTTTTCCTCCTTATTCACTAAGCATATGCTCTAACAAAAATTTTTAGTCTAACTGCACTTTTTATAAAATGCACTTCTGTACATATTGTAACATGCAATCACCACGAACACTGCTTGGTTTGAAGACAAATCGGGGTAGCCTAAGAGAATAAAACTGATGCAAGAATTTAGGTTTTTAAAAATGAAATCCTGCAACTATCCTGTATGATACCATAATTGTAAATACATGTCATTACACATTTGTCAAAACCCATGGAATATACAATGCCAAAAATGAACCCTAATGTAAATTATAGACTTCAGGTGATAATGATGTATCAGTGTAGGTTCACTGATTGTAACAAATGTACCACTCTGATGCAGGATGTTGACAGTTGGGGAGTCTGTTCATATAGGGGGGTAAGGGCTATATGAGAAATTTTTGTACCTTCCAATCAATATTTCTGCTCTAAAACTGCTCTAAAAAGTAAACTCCATTTAAAAATTAAATCAAACTTCTCTTAATATATATACACATAGGAACATGTTCTAGAAAACTTGCATTCTTTAATAACATGTCAGAAATACTCACGCACATTGATTGCAGATTGTTTTTACATTGACATCATAACATTTCAATGAAAAGAAAACAATGAAAATTCTGCTCCAATACAAAAAAAAAAAAAGCCAAGAAATCCACTGAAAGAATTAAGTCTGATTCCCAATAACAGTGGGGAAACCTAAACAAATTCAGCCAGCATATGGTCAATTTTAAATTTAACAAATACATCTTCAAGATTTACTGGCTTGAAGAGATGAGTTGTAGGAATTGATACTTGCACAGCCTTTTTCAATCTTCGGCTATAACCATCCTTTAGCAAAGAACACTTTCTTTTATTTTCTGCCTTTGATCCACATGGACCCAGGCTTACTACCTGTCAACAACCTCTTCCATGCAACCAGCAAGTGAAAACCCTCTGTTGATAAACAGCTCACAACCCTTGTCTACAGCCTCAGAGCAACTCCTTTCTCAGGCTCTCCACAGGCATAAAGGACCAGGCTTTATCATGGGCAGTTCCAATAAAGTAGCTGCAACCAATTTATTATAAAATAGTTAGACAATAACCCAGACAGAGTTGTTTCTCTTCTGTTATTATATCTACTCCTCCCTCAGCACTGACTTTCTGAAGCTCCCAATGGTCTAATTTTTCAAGTTATTTGTCTACTTCCAACTAACCCTGGTAGAAGTTTCTAGTGATAAATATATAATGACTGAACTGAGTCTTTCCTGGCTTATTCATTCATCCTGAATTATTAATTTTCCAAACATGCTCTTCCTGGGGCTGCATTACTTATTCTTTCAGCTCCAGGTGGTCAAGACCTCACATCTGTATTATCTTTGGAATTACAACAGTAAGAAGGAACACACAATGGCTAGAAAGTAGAGAGAAGGAAACCTGCCATTCTCAGAAAAAGGTCAGAGGCCATCACTTATCCCAAATACCTAAAGACAGTAAAAGGGAAAAAAAAGGAGAAAGAAAAAAAGTACACAGGCCGTTAATCCATCATGTGAACACAGTAAAACTATCATAAGAAGGCCTAAGCTTATTTAAGGAAGTTTCTTTGCCCATCAAATAAGAGTCAAGACTGATTTTATTGGAGTAGTGACAAGCCTTTCTCTTAGTCTGGAAGATAATTTAGAATCTGTACCCGCAATTATCCTGATTTTTTGTTCCTGTACCTCTGAACAGAAAGAAAAAGCCCAGGGAATAAGAAGTATTTAGGCAGCAAAGAATATTAAGCTCCTTTGATAGGAAACCTGTAACACTTCTCATCTTCTTGTTCCATCACCAGCTCTTCATTTTAGGAGTTGGAGATAAAAAGATCTTGGGATTAATCAGAATACAGATCCCATGTAATGCATTTCATGCGTCTTCAAATGACTCCTACTATTTCCTAACATGTTAGGGAAAGTGGTCACAGCTGCTGTGCCTTTCTTATGTCAGAAACCTTTTCCCCAGTCCCTGGTGAATTTGTTTGTTTGTTTGTTTCCTAGGCCACATTCAACATTTACCCAATTAACTAAGTCTTTAAAACTTCCCCTACCTCTAGGGGGAAGGGAATGGGGGTGCAAATGAAACAAGGTTGGCCATAATGTAATAATTGTTGACTCTGAGTGATGAGTACAAGAGTTTATTATACTATTCTCTCAACTTATATATATGTATATATACATATACATATACATATACATATACATATATATTTGAAATTTTACCTAATAAGTTTTCCATAATAAAAGTTTAACCCTCCATCATCTTAGTGAAGTGCTATATTTTAAATAAGTTCTAAAAAGTATCTCCCAGAAAACATTATAGAATCATAGTTTTTCTAAGCAATACAGCAGAGTCCTTCCTTGTCCCTTACTGCAGGTAGTTCCATTTACATGCTCTTTCCTCACCTCTGCTCTGACCTTCTTTTGCAGTTAAAAAACATAACCAGCTGTTTGGACTGTTGGGTTGTGAATTATTAGTTCTCTGCCTCCCAATATTGTGCATTTTAAAAGAGGCTAGGAAAAGCACACCCTACTTGCCAAGTGACAAGTTAGTTTGGGAGATCATCTGTGGGTAGGTCTTCTATAGCCCCAAAGTAGTAGATGCCATTGGTGCCCTGCCCAGATCTCCTTCACCAGCCAGGGCATCACCTCTTAGCTGCCACGAGTGTTACCCCAGAGGGATGCTGGTCAGTGTTTAACAACTGGCTCCTGGTGGGGGTATAAGAGCCCCCAATTTGTGGCTTTTGTTGATTTTCCAGGTGCAAATGCTCTCATCAAAGCTATCAGGGTGAAGTCACTTAGTGGGGAGTCGGGACACAATACACACAGTCAGCTCTTGTGAACTGTAGGAGCTGTGACTCCAGCACATCACTTGATGCACACAATTCACAACTGTTTTTTCTCTGGAGAACTGCCCCCCTCTTTCCTTCCCACTCCCACTAAAGAGAGTCACCTCCCAGACTTTGTGCAGGAAGAGCCTACAGACAATGACTAACTGATATAGAGGTACAAACTCCCAGCCACCTTACCCCAAGGAGGAGGGTCAACTACATAATGTAATTTATTCATCTTATTTCTTGAGACCACATCATTGCCTTTCCTACCCAGTTCCCCTCACTTATTAGCAACATTTTTGTTTTCCTTAAAGAGCATGCCCTCAGTAAATTGCATGCAGCTGAATGCTTGTCTCCAATTCTGCTTCTAGGGAATTTAACCTAAGACACATTCAAAACATACCTCAAGGGTTAAATTTCCCCAAACTTTCCTTCCAAAAGAGTCTTCCATTAGGGGTCTAGTGCAATGAAGAAATACTGTGAATCCCAGAAAATCTAGAAGTAGAACTTAGAGCATCCAACTATAAACCCCGCATTTTTGAAATATTATTTCACAATAAAAAAAAGCATGCAAAAATTTAAATTATGTACCATAATATCTGTGTTTAACATAAAAAATGTCTTTGTTTCCCCCTAAATTCTTAAGTAGAATCAATGCTCCAAAACAGTGGGCTATACTGGTCCCATGGCTGTTCCATCTCTAGGAGTAGGCATGCCCCAGTCTGGAAATCCTATACAAAGAAGCAGGGGAGGTCTACGCTCAAACCACAGGCACTCAGCTTCCCACTCTACAATGTGTAGTGTGCTTTGCACACTGTCTCTTCAGCACTACAAGCTCTTAACAGACCTACCCCAAACACAGTATTGGTAAAATCCCCATTTCTCCTTTAGTTTAATCAAAAAAGGAAAGGAGAGATGGAGATAGGTCAAAGGAAGGAATTCAATCACTTACTGGTAAAACTTAATCTGTCTAGTCTTCTGTTTTACAGATGACAAAAACTAAGATTGAGGACATGAAGTTTAGTTTGCTGAAACTCCAGAAATCAGTTAAAGCTGGAGCCAAATTCCACATGTCTCTGGGTTTCCAGGCCAGGGGTCTTTCTGCCTGCCCAGCTTCTGAGAACAACATTGGTATCAGTACAGGAACAGAAAGATCTGAAGACATGGCCACTCAGTAAAATGTCTCTGCTGATTCCCCAAGGTTGGGTAGTGGTTTATTTAGCAAGGCAGTCTTCAGACTCCGAGTGTTTCCAAGTGAGTTAGAAACTGCCTCTTCATCCAAAAGGAGACCTAAATGAGAAGTGTCTGGTTCTTCCCAGCTGTAGTCCCTTGATAATAAATGGTCAGAGTATGCCCTCTAGTGACTTTCTGCTGCCTGTTCAGGCAATTTAGAGACAGGAGGTGGTTGTGGGAGAGGAGGAAGAGAAGCTGGACTCCTGGAAACGGTTTTCTCTCGCAACAAATGTGGTGTGGGTGTTCTGTCAGCAAACTGTGGCGGAAGTCGGGTGAAAACAAAATACAGGGCTACGCCTCTGTTGCATTTGCCTTTTGTTCTGTAACAGTGACTATAATTCTCTTTAATTGCACAATCATTTCAATACTTACTCAACTCCTATTATATTAATACAACGCATAGAAACAAATTGGTAGGCATAAAAATCTCTAACACAATTTTAATTTAGGCATATCCTTTCCTGGTTTACTGTATAATATGATCGCCATTTCCCAAGCAAATGGGCAAAAGCCCACCCATAGGTCCTCAGAAAGGAAGCCCGTCTTCTCAAGGCCACTGCCACTTTTTGGTGACACATATTTGAGAAAAAGAAAACCAACACTTGGGCTCCAGGATATACCCCTTAAAGAAACTGAAAGGAGCACTGAGTAGGAGAAATGGGAAGAAGAGAGACTCAAATGCAATTAAAGGTTTTCTAGGACTAGGGTCCAGATACGTTTGTCCCTGTTAAGCCGCATACAGATCAGAACTATAAAATGCTGGGTTTGGAAAGCAGAGCATCTCTTTCAACAGTCCCTCACACCAGGACTAGTAAGAGCAGTAACTGTCACTTGTTGAGTATTTGCTAGGTACTCAGTAACCTAGAGTGTACAGAACTTTACATGGATTATTTAACAAGTAAACATAGGAGAAAGGAACTACTATTATACAGATGAGAAATCTGAGACATGGAGATATTAAAGAAATTGCCCAAGTTTCACACAGCCACTAGCAAAACCAGAACCACATATCAACCAGTTTGTCAACCCCCAAGCCCATATTTTTAGCCATCCTGACATACGGCCTGTACAACCTTCCTAGGCAGCCATCCTGTCCCTTCTTCTTGAATTTCTCCAATCATGAGCAAATCGTTCTATTCTCTAACAGCTCTCATTGCTTAAAGAAGTCCTGTTGTCCCACGTCTTGCACCGTTTGGTCCTATTCCACTTTTCTACTGGAACTATGCAGAAGGCCAATTCCTGTTCTGCTTGATATTCCTTTAAATACTTGAAACCAGGTGTCAGGTCACTAGCCCCATCTCCCAGCCCTCTTTTCTCCAAACAGCCCCAGATCCTCCAACTCCTTCTAGTTTCCCAGACTTTTCACTATTGGGGTTTGCTCTAGCTTGTCATCATCTCTCCCGACAAAATGAAAACACACTGTCTAGTGCTGAACCACACTCTCAGTGGTCTTACTATAGCAGAGCAGAGTGAGACTATTATTTACTTGCTTTCAAACCACATTTCTAATTAAAGGCGGCCGAAGATCACTTTAATTCACACAGCAGCTATGTCACATTGACAATCAGACAGAGCTCAGAGTCAACAAGAATCTTCACACAAAGTGAGATCTCCCCCAGACTATAAATGCATGCCGCGTGTTTCACTGAAATGAGGATTTTAAACTTCATACTCTTATTTGTTCCCATTTCCAAATTTTCCTCTCTATTGAGATCATCCAAACCTCACATCAAGATGTGGAAAAGGCAGGGTAAAAAAATGGAGCCTGAAGACTCCTTCCTGAGTGCCCTTTCCATATCACCATCAACTAGCCATGAATCCTACCAGCTTAACTATCACTCAGCTCACATATCTTCATCTTTCCCACAAGGACGTCACAGAGACTCTGTCAAATGTCTTCCTGAAATCCAGACACATTTTGTCTGTGGCATTTCCCCTCCCCACCAGTCTCTCCTCTCTATCAAAAAAGGAAATGAGGTTAGTTGGGCATATCTTGTTTTTAAGCAAATCCACAT
Source organism: Felis catus (assembly GCF_018350175.1). Taxonomy (NCBI): domain Eukaryota; kingdom Metazoa; phylum Chordata; class Mammalia; order Carnivora; family Felidae; genus Felis; species Felis catus. Next base: position 145,695,216 of record NC_058368.1, on the reverse strand, counting down.
TTAGTGAATCCATATTTATATGTACCAATAGGCTAAGTGGGATATTTATTTCAGAAAATACGAAGTTCCTCCAAGAAACTGAATTTTAAACAGATTATAAAGAATCAGTATTTTAACTACATTTTTCGTTTCATTTTTAAAAAAGCACTTGATAAAAATGTATTTTCAGGACCATCAATATCATCATGGAACTTGGCACTGGTGAGAGTGAAAACACCACTTAAATACTACATTTCCAAACCACACTCACACTTTGACTACAAAAGCCTTAACAGGGTTAGAGCATTTTCTGCATCATACCTCCGCCAGAGAGAGAAATCTCACCAAAGCAATTCGCTACTTGGGTTGAAATCTGCATTTAGCACACTTACTACTAAAAGTACATTTAGTACTTTTAGAACTGTCATTCTGGACACAGTGAAAGTTGACCTGGCACTGAAAAATTTCTGTATCATAGACAAAGATTCCATTGTGTAAGCATGCCATACATACCTTAAACCAAAAAACTGGATGAAGACGGTTTAAAAAGTATATTATTTTTTAAAATAATATAGCACTTGGAATATATTAGGCATGTTCTGAGGGCTTGACAAATGTTAACTCATTTAATCCCCATAACGCCAACAACCCTTTACGATGGTTACTTTTATTTTCTTCATTTCAACAGAAGGGAAAACAAAGGCACAGAGAGGTTAAGTGACTTGACCAATGACACACAGCTAGGAAGTGGCCAGGAGCACCCATAGGCTGCCAAACTCAAACAAACAAAAAATCACAGACATTTCATTACCTCTCTGAGCATTGCCAAAAATGTCCTAATCACTTTTATATTTCTCTTTAAATCAAGTGGCAAGATTATACTCATCTTCATAAAATAATAGGATTAAAAGGTAGAGAATAAAAAAATTAAGCAACTCATGGCTAGTTTTAGTTTTAAATTCTTGTATCATTTAGTTTCAATTCATTGACTTTATTTCAACTGGTGATCCCAATGTCTGCTACACTGCCTGGTCCTTGGTAGGTACTAAATAAACCTTTACTGAATTCAATTGATTTCTTTTTGAGACATTTTCAAGCTGCCATACGTAAAGGTAGTAATAACAGCCCAACATCAATCTCAAAATACTTCCCAAGTCCTATTAGCTTGCCCTCTTGCTTACAAAATATTTAGACTTGTATTTCTGTAAGCAGGAGTTAGGATATTTGGCCTCACAAATTAGATTACACATTAAAAAATTAAAAGGGGTGCCAGACATAAACCCCAATAGAATACCTCAGTGTGGTTACATTTTACACAAATTTGAAATGGTGTAATACTAAAAACAATTAATAAAATCTCTTCATGGTCAAAATCTGAAGTAAGGTAAATCCCCCAAATTTAAGTTCTTTTCACGATAACATCATTTCAAAGCCAGCAGGCCAAATGAATTGTAAAACTGAATTGAGGCTATTGCCTAAATATTGCAGGTTTTGAATTAGGTGAAGTTTTCAGGGCCATATCCTTTTCATTAAAGGCCACAGGCCTCTACCCATTACCAAGGGGCAACACAAATGAGGCACTACTTTACAGCTTGATGGTTGCAGTCTTGGAGGCGAAACAGACTCAGAAGCCTCAAGCCACAAAGCTGCCCTCCACTTCTCAAAAATCTATGGGGCTACAGAGAAGAATGCTGGAACCCATAACGTACAAGGAAAATTAAGCTGAAGAGCCTCATTACTTATTTGCACCTACGTGTCCAAATGTCAGTGGTGACGGCCCTGAGATGACAGGTCTCCGGGAACTCAGAGGACCAGTTATCCACCAAAATATCCAACGTCCATAAAATCATAAGCTCTCATACTTCACATGGATGAGAAACCATGGCTCTTCAGAAGACACACTGTCTGAGGGCAAGAACTGCCAACAGATAAACCAAGTACTAAATGACCAAGTGCACCAAACCTGTTGTGCTCCACAGCAACGTCTGGAGATGCCCCCGACCAGCCCCACACCGCCAGGCAAACACACTCAGAGCCAGCTAGGGAATGGGGAGAACAACAGTCTACCATGTCCCCTCCTTCATCATATGCTCACTGGAATTGTTCCTGGTCCCTATTTCATGGAGTCATGAGAAAGCAAGAACAGGAAAAGAAGCCTAAGAAAGGAACTGGGGTAAAGATTAGGGGTGGCAATGAAACTAATAGGGCTGGAAGTCTTTTACATGTATGTACAAATCTGAAATAACACATTGCTCCTTTTCTTTGGTTTTATCCTTCCAGTAGCCTTCCTAATTAGGAAAAAACTAAATCCAGTCACTTTTGGTGCCTGTATCAACCTTGTACGACACACTAAATTTTCCCTGTAATGCATAACTGTCAGCCTTCCTCACTCATCTGAAGTGATTTTTCCAATTAACCATGACAGGCATTTCATTCAAGCCCCCTATTCTAACTCAGAGGCCTGGTCCTGAAGAATGAGACTTCAGGCGGCTGCTGACACTTCTTTTGTCATACAAGCTGCTCTAGACAAACAATATTGACTACAAATTTGTCAGGACTTTCTATGACCATCAATCATTCCTGCCCTTTTGCCTTCTTGTGAGCCCCTGAATTTCCTCTCACTCCTACCCTTAAAACAAAACAAAATAAAGCAAAAAAACTAAAATCCCTCAAAGTTTGAGTCAGTACACATCCCGGAATATCTGGAATTTGAAGATTCATTTGCTACAAGTAAATGTACCCCTTACTAGGAAAACCCAAAGTTTAAAATGTTATGCTGACTCAGAGATGAACACTCTAAGGTCCACATCAGAATGCTTGGGGTGTTTTTCATTCTCATACAAGATCTCAGAAAGTACAAGAGAAACAAAGGTTTAATTCACAGATCCCCAAACTGGACATCTTCAATGATCAGAATTATAGATTATAGGAAAATAAGGATCTATGGGAAACCAGAGTGTGCGTCCCCACTCAGAATTTTCCTCCAAAAAATTCTGAAACACTGGACTGACCAAAGTTACAATGCATTAACCAAACAAAGTGCCCCTGAGGGACCAAATCATGGCAGTGACCGTCAGTTTGCAACCCCTGGCTTGGTGCACACACACACACACATACACACACACACATCACACACATCTAGTACTAAAACTCCTCTTTTCTCCCCTATGCACACGTGTAGGTATTTTTTTCAGACAAAGTTAGATTAAAGGAGAAAAGAACAGAAAAAATAATAGACTCTCAGTTTATATTTTGCTCATGCAGGCACGATTCAGAAACCTCAGTTTCTGCTAAAAACAAAAACAAAACAAAAAACAACAACAAAAAAAAACCCCCAAGCTCCTACACCTATATTCCTTAATATTAATCAGGATTCCCACAGCAGCAAAAACTTTAAACTCTGCCCCCATCTCTACTCTATGAGCACTGAAGCAATGCCAGCGGCCAGAACCACAGCTCTCCCTACTTAATCCTTAAGCAGCCAGGGGTATAGTTACTCCTTCTTAGCAAAGGTAATGACCATTTCCCAGAGCTCCTCTGCAGGGCTCAGATTAGGACAAGGGCCTCCCCACGGCGGGCTCTTCGGAGGTCTGATTTGTGTCTACTGACAAAATGGCTAATACTAGCACTAGAACTTCCAAAGTTACAACTTCACTCTTTTGATTCTTGAATGAGAAGGAATTTGTTTTTTTTGTTTGTTTGTTTGTAATTAAAGTTTAACACTTTCTTCTTTCTCCAAGGTTTTCTCAGTTCACATGCTGGTTGTCTAGTGGCTCAGTTGACAGGTTAACAGGGATGGAACACAGATACCCTTTTACTTACTGTCCCCCTCCTGCACCTCTGCCACTTGTAGACACAAACCACCTTTTTTTAAAAATTTTTTAATGTTTATTTATTTTTGAGAGAGAGAGAAAGAGACAGAGAGTACAAGTGGGGAGGGGCAGAGAGAGAGGGAGACAAAGATCCGAAGCAGGCTCCAGGCTCTGAGCTGTCAGCACAGAGCCCGACATGGGGCTTGAACACATGAACCAGGAGATCATGACCTGAGCCAAGGTCAGACACTCAACCAACTGAGCCATCCAGGCACCCCACAAACTGCTTTGATATGGTGAAATATCAGCTGCTTCCTCAGCACGTTTGGGGGTATAAACGCAAGGTCTGTTTCACAATAAAAGTTAAAATCAAAATATTTAAAGATAAAGCAGAAATTTCAAAGCACATCTAGTTAACATAGAAGCTAATTTCATCTTTTCCCCCCCTCATTTATGAAAACAACTGGTCTCAAAGTGATGTAGATTCAAAGCAGGGGGTAGGTGTGGGGGTAATGGGTCTCAGGATTTGGCCCTTTGGGAGCTGGTGCCTGAACCACAAAGAAAAAGGATCTGGCCTGAAGCCAGTGGTAGAATTGTCATAAAAGACAATACAACCAATTTGTATAATGGGGGAGAAGTTAGGCAACCTACTAAAAACCACAGACCTAATCTACATTTTTAAAACTTATGACCATGCCTAGAAAAGGCATGCTGTGCTGTGTTCTTTTAAGTCTCAGAGGTCAATCTCTGCCCCTTATCTACTTGAGACATAAGTGATGGTGCCCAAACTGACGCAACTATCAGAATAACACAGAAAGAAAAACTTTTTTAAAAAATGAAGATTCCCAGGTCTCACCCTTGGCCTACTAAGTCAGAAATCTGTAGCATGAGAAAATTTTACCAAGTTATCCCTATGAATCCAATGAACAACCAGACTTATGAATCACTAGGCAAAACATATGGCACAGAAGTCAATTCTCTTACTCCTCTATCCAAGGCAGACATTAATAATCAATACCAGTGCTCCTTCCCACTGAGCCTAGCCAAAGACACAGAATCGTTCTCCGTGTGGAGCTCCAGGTAGCCACCACCAGTCAGTGAAAGTTGGCTCACAAACTGAAATCTGTCTGCCATCCCCCAGTGAGAGTCAAGCAGCCCACCCGCATTTTGTGCTCAGTTGTACCTTTTAGCCCAGCATCTAGAACATCTCATCGGAAAATTCTTTTAGGTTTACAAAATCTTTTGCAAATACCTGATTTCCTTTGAACCTCCCAAAAACCATATGAGGTGAGATGGGCATGTACTATTACAGATTTGAGAGGTGAGGAAACTGGATGTCACAAAGCTTTCTCTTACCCAGGATCAGAGCTGATGAAGAATAAAGACAAAAAAAAAAAAAAAAAAAATCAATCCTGATCTCTTGCCTCCCAAGCCAGCATTCTTCCTTCTAGATCAAGCTGGGCATGGGGTGTTAAGGGCAATATTACTACCTGAGCCTAGCAAGAAACAGACAATAGGGTGAATGGTGAAGAAAAGGATACATAAGGCCCAAGAGATTTAATCAATTGGCCAAGGTCACAAAGCTGGAGAGGCAGAACTCTAACCAGGTCTTACTCTAAATTCTGAGCTTTTTCTGCTTACACTGTAGGGATCTCACACCAGCACATATTAGAGAAGGCCTCTCCTCTTCTCTCCCCTCCCCTCCCCCAAACTCCCTCATTCCTGTTCCTCCTGCCATCCTCTCAGTCTATTTCCCTCTCTTCCACTCTGACATGCTCTCAGCCACAAATACCTCTCCACAGCCTGCCCCTCCTGCCCCCAAAACTCCCTTCCAAATGCAGAAAGGAAACCGCCCAGCTTACTCAGAGCAGCCTCAGCCAACTGACTTAAGATAAGACAAGCACCTTGGCAGTGAGATGCAAATATAAAATTGCAAACAGCTTTTGAAGTTGCAGCTCCATAATCTTCTAAGCCAAAGAAGAGGGCTTTGTGTCCTCTCCCTCTCATCTAAATCAACACACCAAAGGACTGAAAGGAGTCCAGCCAGCCTTCGGATGTGATCTCACAAGCCTGCCTGCCACACACATGCATTTCCAGCCTGTCGCCTGAGCAAAGCTCACATGTGGCTTGTCACCACTTGATACAGGGGACATGTTTCTGTGGAAATCAAAGGGAAGGGATGTGATTTGCTGCTCTTTCATGTGTTCAAAATGCCCTACTGATATGGCTAGGACCTTATCTCTTTAAGAAACTAAGCACTGTCAAGTTTAGGAGAAGGTTGCTGAGGGTTTCAGAACACAGGTTCTGCTCAGAATCCCACCTACCACTTACTAGTGTGTAACCTTGGTCAAATTACTTAATACAATAGCGACCGCCCCCCTTTACCTGCAGGGGATGGTCCGAGACCTCCGGGGGATGCCTGAAACGGCAGATAGTACTGAACCCTGTATATACTGTGTTTTTTTTTTTCCTATACATATCTATGACAAAGTTTATTTTATAAGCTAGGCACAGTAAGAGATTAACAAAAATAAATAATAAAATAGAAAAGTTGGGGCACCTGGGTGGCTCAGTCCGTTAAGCATCCAGTTCTTCATTTCGGCTCAGGTCATGATCTCAGGGTTCCTCAGTTCGAGCCCTGTGTCGGGCTTCACTGACAGCACGCAGTCTGCTTGAGATTCTCTCTCCCGGTCTCTCTGCCCCTCCCCCACGTGTGCTCGCTCGTTCTCTCTCAAATAAACTTAAAACAAAATAAAATAGAACAACTGTAACAATTCATGTAATAGGAGTGACGTGAACGAAGTGTCTCTCTTTCTCAAAGTATCTTATACTGTCTTTCTCCTTGTGAGGATGTGAGAAGATAAAAAGCCTACGCGGTGAGACGAGGCGGGGTAAATAACTTAGGCAACATAAGGTAGAGTTAGGATACTATTGACCTTCCAAAGATTCGTCACGAGAATCACCCGCTTCCAGACTACGGTTGACGCAAGGCCGGCACTGAAACTGCGGAAAGCGAAACTGCCGATGAGGGGACTGCTGTATCTCTCAACTCTACTTTTCCACCTGTAAAATAGAAATCTACCAATAGTACTTATAAGGTTGTAAGTATTAAAGTACTTAATCCATGTAAAGAATTTAGTACAGTGGCTGGTACACAGTAAGGAATAAGTATTAACTATCACTTTTCAATTTTAAAGAAAAGGGGAAGATTCAGAACATATCACATAACCTTTGGACTTTATTTTTTCAAGTTTGTTTCTTTACTTATTTTGAGAGAGAGAGAGGAGAGAGAAAATGAGAGAGTGCAAGCAGGGGGAGGGGCAGAGGGAGAGGGAGAAAGAGAATTCAATTCTTAGCAGGCTGCATAGTGTCACGGCAGAGCCCATGGTGGAGCTCCGTCATGACCTGAGCCGAATTCAAGAGTCTGACGCTTAATCAACTGAGCCATCCAGGTGCCCCATGGACTTTAAATGGTATCTCAACAGGTCCCTTTAGTATTTTAGGGTCACAAAAAATAGGTTTAGATGGTCAACCATAAAACTCATAAAAATGTGTGTGTTAGCATTTTCATTGAAATTATTGCACTGTGAATATTAATAAAACTTATTTCAGAATTAAGTCAGCTTAAAATAACAGTGCTGAGATTGTGCATGATTTTTTAGCTTCTTTATACATTTCTATACTTTCCAAGTTTTCTACAAAAAACATGTATTATTATTTTATAACCAGAAAAATTAAAACAAAAATGCATATATAGTGAAATGAAGCAAACTATGTCTTACAGTATATAAACACAGGTATCTACAGGAAACAGCAATTAAAGAATAAATAAGAATAGGATGATTGCATCAGACTTCCCCTACTGGCCCAATTTCTTTTGGAAATTTTTAGAAACCTCAATCTCCAAATCCAAATGGAAATGGGCCTCAGACATTGCTCAGATAATATCGGCAGTACTTTCAGCCCAGAGAAAGGCAAAACAAAAAATTTGTTGTAATTGGAGGCTACCACTTGAGCTAGTTCCATTTGAGGATCAATAAAGCCTCAGCCACACAACTGTTGCACAAAGATACACAGACCAGCACACAGACAGATGCACATACACACACATACTCCTTCTCACACACAGACCAAACACTGTTTCATTTTCATTGCTTTGTTCATATGGAGTACTAGATGGATATTGGCAGACCCTATTTCACTTTTGTGCACTCTGGGAATTTCATCCCCCCCTTCCTCCTGCCACTTTCAATAGTTAGAAATGTCCCCAACTGAGGCACTGTTTCACTGGGTAAAATATTAATTCTCATAAGTGAAAAAGGTGCTAGTGTCCTATAAGCATGCAGAGCAAAGTTTAAAAGCTGATGTAAAATAAAACATTTTGAAATACTCATATAAGAAAGATCAAGGGGAGCCTGGATGGCTCTGTGGATTAAGCATCCAGCTCTTGATTTCGGCTCAGGTCATGGTCTCACGGTTGGTTCGTGAGTTCAAGCCCCACATTAGGTTCTGCACTGTCAGTGCTTAGGATTCTCTGTCCCCCTCTCTCTCTGCCCTTCCCCTACTTGGGTTCTCTTTCTCTCAAAAATAAATAAACATTTTTTAAAAAAGAAAGAAAGATCAAGATGTGTAGTGAATTTAATCTGCTCTTTGGATCTATTAACAGAGGGACAAGCTAGGTCATTTGGCCCAGAACAAAAGTCCAGGGAACCTCAAATGTTGGTTGCTGTTTGGTGGTAAACTCAGAACCTCTGGTAAATTCAGAATCTCAGCCAATTCCAAAATTGGAAACTTAACATATTTTTAAAAATGAATAAATGCCAAAACACTGTTAAAATTAGGATATGTTTCATATACTTATATTTAGCAAATAAATGTTTTTGACCCAAGATTAATTTTAATAACCATATGTACACCTTCTTTTAGAGCTTCAGAAGTCAAATTTTGAGGCCCATCATTAATGTGAGGCTAAAGCCCAATGATCCCCTCTTCCCAACCCTGTGACAAAGCTGAGCAAATCTAAGCAAAGAATAGCATGAGGGCTGTCCTTTAAACGTTGATCTGCACTCAACTCCATTACTCTGGGTCCTGGATACATCAGAGGTATGGGAAACTGACAGGCAGGATAAGAGACCTTGAATCAAGGGCTGTGCAGACCTTATTTGGCCCCTGAGCCCGTCTTTCTAAAACTTGGACTGACATAACATTCAATATAAGAAAAACCTATCCTGAAAGAACTTTCTCTGCTCTTTGGTTACCAAGCTCCCAGTGGCCTCATTCTCTTCTCCCACCTCCCTCTAGATTTTCTAATTTCCATACACAACAGATTTGTTCTAAGGCCCCAGCATCTAAAGACATCAAAGAGGGGAATTAGTTCCTCCAAGATGATGATGAGTGGTCTTAGAACCAGTGTCTCTCAAGTTGCACTGGGGTAGGAAAAACTAAAATGATCACAGCAGCTTATGTAAATGTATGTCCACAGGATGCAGATATAATTACATACTCAGAGCTTTATTGGACATCAATGTGATGATTACCTGACACAAGGTACCCTGAAGCACAGAAGCAGAAAGACAAAGAAAAGGCCTCTGGAATTTCTAACTTGTGCTAATAATGAAAGCGAGATAGGGAAGATGATGCACGGGCCTTCTGTGAATGGTCTCATGACAAACTCATCCCTTCCTCTGTTCAGCACATAAAAACAATAACTCGGCAACTATTAATCTCAGATTCCCACATTATACATAATATGGTCTCAAAATGCCTGGTGCATAGTACATGTGGTAAATGTTAGCTGACCTACAGTTGAAAATGAGTTCAAGCTTAGATTCAGAAATCCTTTTTAATTCTTGGTTGGTGAGTTACCCACTCAGGTCTCCATATGCATTCAGTTGTTTAATAGGCTGGTCTACATGTCATCAGAACATGAGGGTTATATTTATCCTCTGCTCACCTCTCCCCTCACCCATGGCACATGCTCGCACGCGCATGCACACACACACACACACACACACACACACACACACACACACAATCTTCCCAGTTGTAAGAACGCTGTTTCCTGTTGTTTCACTTTGTGGTTTGGAGGTTTGGAAATATATTTTTTCCAGGAAAAGAATCGCAGGAAAGAAAATAGAGAATGATGGATCTATTTAATTTTAAAAGGAACAAAAGTGATTCTCCAAGGAAAAAGGGCGGTCTGGGATTAATAAAAGTCCATGCCCACCGAAAAGTAAAAAGTCAAAAGGACTACTTCATTGTAATCTACGTGTTTTTACAAAAATCAAAAAGAAGACATGAAATTTGCTCTCACATGAAGAGAGCTGAACACAATGCTATTTAGTTCAGAAATAAAACAAGTCCACACCACATGTCAGTAAACGATTTTAGCAGCAGAGACGGCCTACTGAGAAGACTGGTCCGAGAGTGGTGATAAGCATCCACCCCATCTCTCTGCTCAAAGGACAGGGTTTATTCTTTCCCCTTCCGTAGATTCACACTTCCAAATCTCAGACATTCACCTAATTGTCTGTTTTGTAAGCAAGTCTCCAAAAGGATAGGTTACTGAGAGATGGCCACATTCCTTGAAAAATTGCAGAACATAGGCACTTTATAACATTCCCTTCAGTAAGGAATTGTCTGTGTTCCAGCAATACTGACCCAGGATTTGCAGGATATCTATTGTGAAAGCCTGGGCAGCCCCACTGGTCACTGGTCCCCCTCAAAATAGATGAGAGGTCACTGCTGCTCAATGAGTTACACCAGCAGGACTTGGCTAGATTGCTTCTCATACGCTCTCCCCTATCATGCTGTGATCACTGCCTTTTAAAGCAGCTTGGAGCAATTTAAAAATGTATCAAAGGCATCAAGTTTATCATTAGACTAGTGTTCTCTGATAAAAAAAATAATAGTAACAACAACAATAACAGATGGTTGCTTTCAAACAAGCTGAGAAAAAGAACTTTACTTTTTTAAAAGTTCTTTTTTCTTGGTCCCAAAGCACTTTGTACTTCTCTATTCATCATGCATTTTCTAACTGCCTTTCCGCATCTGTCTCTCCTACTGGTTGATAGACTTCATAAGAGCCCTGTCCCATGCTTATTCATCTTTATATCCATAGAGCTTTCAGGGTAGGTAGAAAGTAAAAGACTCTCAATAAATGTTTAATAGTTGGAAAAATGTATGAGAAATTAGTGTGCACCAGAGGACATATATCAGGAAACATCCAAAATTTTGAGATAAAAATGAGACAGCATCAAAATAAAATTTCCCACAGCATATAATCCAAAGATGATGAGAAAGGACTCCATTATTCCCTAGATTTCGGCACTGATTCATTCCAAATAATTACAGGAGTATTTAAAAGAATGTTAAAATGCATACCTGTCATCACCAACACTATCAAAAATGCCGGTCATGTCCAAAATAGCTACAGTCTGTGTGACCAGGAAGAGTCATACTAAGGACTCTGGAGGTGATATTGTCAATGTCCCTGGAAAGTCTGGAAATCATCCTCTCAAACAGGAGGGCTTAAGGAAACTGAGGGCAATTTGCTCTCTTGACCCCAGGGTTAGTATTTTCCTATGGGCAGGAAGTTGGAAGAGGACCCTGAGTGGGCCAGGCTTCTGCAATGGTGTGAAGTGAATGAAATTTGTCTTCGCCTCTTAACTGTCCCCAGCTGACTCTGATCTGTCCTTAATAAGCACCCTGGGAAATTCCAATGAAAGAATAAGTCGTACTAAGTTATAAATAACTTATAATGATTGTATAAATTAGTGCCCCATGGTATTTGCCTTTGTGATAGGAAGCAGTATTGTTACTCCAAGAAATAATAGTGAAATCGTACAATTTCTACCATCAGTACAGCAAACATACTTGATCATCAATATATTTGAGGGATGACAGTGCCAGCTTGGAATTCAGTAAGTAGCTACCCACTGAAATAGCTACATACAGTTTTTTAACTTCAGGAATATACAATTCAGGCATTGGATCTCCTGTGGCTAATCCTGTTGGAAAAACTAAACACTTCTACCTCTTCCAGGAACTGATAACCAAAAGGTTATCAGGCTTCAGACACCTGATCAGTGATTCTCTAGAGACCCCAAGTGGTCAGAACAGGTACTCATCTTTGTAATGAACGGAAAGATGGCAGGACAAAATTAAGACCTATAACTTGGTTATCTTTATTAGAGAAACATTTGAAACTTTCAATATTGGTAAATTTGAGTCATTTACTTTCATACTTTTGTTTCTTTATCCCTTTTCTTCTTTTTCTATGCTATAATCCCATTTGGCCTAAATGCTTTAGAGGGCACTAGTCCTTGTTGGGCCCTCGTCCATTTTCCTCACTTTACCTGGGTTGTCCACACAACAAAAATCACCTTGCCCTTCAAGGGATCCAATCAAGCCTGAATTTCTGCCATGCATTACAAGGTCTCCTACATCTTGTTTCATTCTGATAGTCACCTGGTTTTTTGTTAGCTGATTCTCATACCAGCATACACTTTCAGGTAAGTACAAGAATATGCTACCGCTGCTTGAGATTTCCACCCTTATTCTGAAATGGACTATCCCAGGAGATTAAATTTTAAGGGCTGGATTCAAATTACTCTAGTTTGTTTGTTCATTGTGGAGCTCAGGAAATACAGTCATATATATATATGGAAGATTCTAAAAGAGTAGAATAAACAATGCCAAAATTCACAGGAAATTTAGAGATGACCCTTCCCAACAAATAAAAAATCATTTCCACAGGGGTTTCTGGGTGGCTGAGTTGGTTAAGCATCTGACTTCAGCTCGGGTCATGATCTCACAGTTCGTGAGTTTGAGCCCCACATCGGGTTCTGTGCTGACAGCTTGGAGCCTGGGGCCTGCTTCAGATTCTGTGTCTCCCTCTCTCTCTCTCTGCCCATCCCCTGCTCATACTCTGTCTCTCAATGTCCCAAAAATAATAATAAAAAAATCATTTCCACATATTTATATTAAAAGCAATATAAGTACAGTACCTGTTTTAACATGTACCTTTATTATTTATACATTTTAGTTGGCAATTGTTTTCCTCTTGCAAATTTTCTTATGCAACTACTAAAATTACTTAGATATATATCACATATTAAATATATATGCTCACCAAACTATACTAGGACATTTCTTTGGCATTATATTATAATTCCTCCCGGCTTTGAACTAATCACACCTCAGTCACTGAAAGAGGTGAATCACATCAATAGGAATAGGTGAGGGCTGCAAGCACATCATGTATAAATCTTATCTAAGCTCCCACTTCACCTTGAAGTTCTAGTCCAGGATCACAAACAGGTTTCTTTAATTCATCTTTAAAAATCCCCACTTCAGATGAAGCCCTTTCCATTTAATTCTGAGTGACCTAGATGTGAAACTGAGAGTCAGGCCAGTGATAGAAGCAGCAGGTCCAGAAGGAACTATTTAATTTGGACCCCCATTTGGGCAATCTGCTCTTAATCATAGAAGTATATGACGTCTCAGAAGACCTATCAAATTAATGGCTGGTCCATAAAATAAATACATACATAGTTACAAATGGCTAGTTAATGGATAGTTGTGTCCTAGATATGTATGGTATCAGAGAACTTTTTAATCAAAGGCTCAAGGAGAGGGGGTAAAAAAGCATATTGCTTTTTGCTTTGGTTTGCTTCCTCAGATCAGTCCAACTTGGAAATAGCAGAGAGAACTGAATAATACTTAGTAATATCTTTATTGTGTAGTTCAAAGCCAAGACGATAATCTTAGTGTAAAAGCAAGCTAGTTTTTCAGCCATTGTTATGGACTGTGTTTTATTCCTCCACTTCATGCATTGAAGTTCTGCCCTCCAAGATGATGGTATTTAAAGATGGAGCCCTTAGGAGATAAGGAAGCTTAGATGAGGTCATGAGCATGGAATCCTCATAAAGGAATTAGTGCTCATATAAGAAAAGACACCAGACAGTTTGCACTCTCTCCCCTCCATGTAAGGGCACAGCAAGGAGGTGATCATCAGAAAGATGGTTTTCACCAAAAACTGGCCATATTGGTACCCTATCTCAGACTTCCAGAACTGTGATAAAGTTAATTTCTGTTTTTTAAGACAGTCATTCTATGGCATTTTGTCATGGTCCAAGCAGACTAGATAGCCAGTTGCATACACGATGCACATACCACCAGTCTAGAAGTTAATCCCACCAAGACCTGATTGACACTGACCAGAGACACTGATCTAGATCCCTCTCCATGTAGGCACTTTCTCACTATTAGGTATTTTGTCTTTGCTCTCAAAACCTAAGTAAATCCTTCAAATCCTATTATTTATATTTATATATAAATAATATATATAAATTATACATATCACAAGATAATTTTAAATTTGCAAGATAAGCCCTGATATCTAATATTCTCATCTTCTGTCCAAAGAACTTATAGCCTGGTGCCCCCCCAGTCCCAACTGCCACACTTGAGGATTTTGAGAATTCAGGGAAGGCCAGACAAAAATCCTTATTTACTAACAAGAGCTTCTGTGTCAGTCCCCTAATCTTATCTCCCAATCTGCTGAGCTCAGTTTTCTCTTCTTCGCCTAAGAGCTAGGGTAAAGCCAAGTTTAAGCAGCCTGCTATGACTTTAGAAGGAAGAGGGTAGAGAACTATCACATTATTTCATTACAAAACACAACCCCTTGTTAATTACTAAAATATTTGAGGGGCGCCTGGGTGGCGCAGTCGGTTAGGCGTCCGACTTCAGCCAGGTCACGATCTCGCAGTCTGGGAGTTCGAGCCCCGCGTCAGGCTCTGGGCTGATGGCTCAGAGCCTGGAGCCTGTTTCCGATTCTGTGTCTCCCTCTCTCTCTGCCCCTCCCCCGTTCATGCTGTGTCTCTCTCTGTCCCAAAAATAAATAAATGTTGGAAAAAAAATTAAAAAAAAAATTACTAAAATATTTGAGTGCTTAATATATGAAGGCTATCACATTGGATTTGCAAAAATTTGGAAAAAAAAAATTTTTCCCCAAATTGTAAGAGTGTGCTTATGTGTAGAAAATTTATAATTATTATTACCTGAAGAACTGGTACCATAATTGCTGTTAGGGAAGAAACAATTTTTCCTTTGGATGGTCTTTTGTGGTAGAAGGTAGACTGAAAGTACAAGGATCATCAGAAACAAAAGCAATAAAAGAGACAGCTAAAGAGACTATTCTGCTAGTGCTCTGCAGGAGAAAATGAGAGAGATCTGGTGTTTCTCCAAAATGAGAGGGAAAAGAGATGAAGAACCAAACAAATGACATGGTAGGAGGACAGGAACTGTGTTACGTCAAGGTAGCCAGTGTAGAATACACCTTGGTGAGCCTTTAAACACAAGAATGGGAAAACGTAAGAAGTGGCTTAAAAACAAGAGTTGAATAGTCAGAACTGCTCTGTATTTCAGCAGTGAATGCTTGAATAATTCCCCACACATTTATCTAATGCACATCACAGTCTCGCCAGGAGACTCCCTGGAGTCTCGCCAGGCGCTCCCTGGAGGCTCCTGTGTGCTACCTGCAGGCCTGTTTCCAGGGACCATTGCCCTGGACTCCCCAGAGCTTTTTCAGGCCCAGCAGACCCAGCCTGTGCCAATTGTTCAAGTCTTTAGAATACATAAACACAATTTGATAAATTAGTAAATTTGGTAAACTGAGCAAATTGGGTGTTCAACAATTGGCAAATTGGTTTTTGGCAAGTTGGACCAATCGTCCTAGTACTAGGAGAAGGAAATCATCTCAGGCTTCAGCAAGTCAGACCACCAACGCATTCAGTACAGCACTGTGATGTTCACTCCTTCCATTCTCCTACTCTCCTCCAAAGTGTCCGAAACTGAAGAACCAGTCCTCATTCTCTGAGAGACGCTCAATGGTTTAGACTTAGGCCTGGAGAGATCACCTCTGACAAAAGATCATACCTACAGGTCTCCTTTAAGCAAAAAGTTAAGAGGAAATGATTAGCTAGGATTTACCTATAAGGAGAAATATCCATACAAGAGAGTGGCTACTATCAACCTCGGTAAGAAGATCACATTCAGAAGTAGGGCACAGATCAGTGGTTAGAATTCACAAAACTTTGAGATTACAAGTGTGGCCCAGGGCATGATTGCAAAGTGGATATGTATACATGCCAAAGGAGGATAAAAATGGTGTGGTGTGCAGTGAGGGCTAGATGCTCAGCTCCACCTCTCATCTCAAGCGCATCATCTGGGGAATGAAGAAGACATACTACAGAAGAATCAAGCTCATATATGTCTCCTTTTTCCCCCATCATTCTCCCATTGCATCATTTAGGAATTCAGCTGCAGATGCCCTGAAGGAGGCAGGGTTCAAAATCATTTTTGGTGAAGGCATTCTCTGCCCTTCAGAGAGACTATCCCCTACTCTGTTCTCAATGGGAGACCACAATGCTCCTATGGGGGATTCTCTGCCCATGTATCCAGAGCTGAGCTCCAAAACAGAGCCCGGATGTGGCCAGCCATTTCCCAGGCTTGGACTGCTCAGAACAGAGCTGGTTCCTGCCAGGAAAAACACAGCAGAAGGCATGTTGGTTGGTGGGGGAAGGAGGTGAGAGAGCATCTGCTCTTCTTTCTTTCCTTATTCAGTTCTCTTATAACCAATTATTTCCTTCATCAAGACAGAAAAAAGCTAAACATATACTGAAGAGAGTCCTTATTGCAATCAGCATGAAAACTCCAGCTGGGAACATTAAAATCACACACACACACACACACACACACACACACACACACACACTACACAGAACACATGACACCCCTGTTGGCAGCCCCCAGCACTGGACCAGCCAACACTCTGCATCTTGAGAGCCAAAGACACATCTGCAGAAATGCATGCAGTACAGCAGCCACAGTCGAGTCTGATGCTGGAGAAGAGGGCAGAGGTAAGTGTGTGTCTCCTCCAGCACTCCATCCATAGGTCCCAAAGGCTTTCCCAGCACCAAGCCAAGGAGGGGGCTGTCAGCCTGTAGGCATCCAGGTAGGGGGCAGTGGAATGACCAATGGACACAACATCAAACCTGGGATCCTCCTGCTACAGGCCACCTTAGAGGTAGGAATTTATCTTAAGGCTGGCTTCCAAATACAGAGTGAGGCTACATGAATGAGGGCTTGCAACTCTATTCTCAAGTTTAAAAAAAAAAGTGGTGCTATCATAAAGAAACAAAGACTCTCTTGGGCCCTCTTACCAGATTTAGGTAGGGGATAGATTTGCACAACTAAACAAATATGGAATTTAAAACAAAGGCCAAAAGACTGGCTCATGACTAGCTCTCTCCAGCAACCTTGGAGAGAAACAACCTCATATTAATAATACTCCTAGGGGCGCCTGGGTGGCGCAGTCGGTTAAGCGTCCGACTTCAGCCAGGTCACGATCTCGCGGTCCCGGAGTTCGAGCCCCGCGTCAGGCTCTGGGCTGATGGCTCAGAGGCTGGAGCCTGTTTCCGATTCTGTGTCCCCCTCTCTCTCTGCCCCTCCCCCGTTCATGCTCTGTCTCTCTCTGTCCCAAAAAAATAAATAAACGTTGAAAAAAAAATTTAAAAAAAAATAATACTCCTTAACCTGCTTGAGGGTATGGCCAGCACACCGGCTGTAGAATCGAGTGCTCAGCACATAGCTACGATAGATACCCCTGGCATCATCTGCAGCTGTATGAGCACTTTTCAGAAACCACCCAATTCAATATCCCAAACAACTAAGGTTGAATCCTCAGGAAGAGGGTGATTCAGCCTGTGGTCATGTTTGATGAGTTGCTCTAATTTGGAAAAGAGGTTGACATCTCTGACACTGAACAGGTTGGAGTGAGCCTGACAGTGGTCAGCAGAAAAAGTCCCATGGCCCTGTGGGGACCTTCCAGAAACAGCTTGCTCTACTATCTCCCAGACTTCAGCTCAATCCACTTCTTGGCTTTGTCAATAACAAGGCAAGAAAACAGAAGTGGTTCGTATTTCGTCTTCTGGCCCTGGAGCTACAAATGCCCTCAGTCACACATCTTCCTCCTGGATTGGCGAAGAGTAATGGCCCTAGATGGGCCTGAATCACCCCTCTGTCACCCCTGGCTAGGCCCTGGTATGGTGTGCAGTAAGGCCCTTCCTGTGCAGACAGCTCCTGCCTAGAGTGCTCCCACCCTGATGGCACACTCAGTTTCAATGGTTTCAAATCAAGTCATAAAAGCTGAATGCATCCTCTTCCCCAGGAAACAAGAGTGTGAGTTTGAGAGGGAATCTGGCTTTCTAGGGGGGCCTTATCTCTCGGTACTGGGAGAGACTTCTAAGTATGAGAGATCATAAGCAAAACCTTTCTCAGGGATTCCTTCTTTGACCGTCATACCCCCAAACCTCCTTGCTCTTCATCTGGGAATCTGCTGAGTTCCTGTCCCCAAGGACTAAGGACACTCCTGGGAGTAATGCTAGAGTGTGTCAGGGAAAGGAGAGTAAAAGCAGGATTCAGTTTTGGAATGCCCTTGGCTCTTCATGAGGCACCCTCTCACAGAACCTCAAAGACCAAAACCTTAACAAGGACACACAGCAAGCTTGCAGATAACCTGGCTATCGTTCTCCCCATGGCTGTGCAGGCAGCAGAAAGGGCAGGAGAGTGGGAGGCTTGAGATAGAAAAGAGTTCATCTTGAACCACCTTTTTCCTCTGGCCAAACAATGTCAGGTGGAGGCTAAGACTGAGAAGCTGGTCTCCTTCCACGGGAAGGTAAGTGCCATCCATTAGTGCCAACTCATATTTGTTGATCACCTCTGATGGCCCTCACTGAGGTCGGCCCTGGAAAGAAGACAAGACCACAAGGCAAGGTCCTCAAAGGGATGGCATCCACAAGTGACCCAGCACAGGTAAGGCAAGATGGTGTAGGGGTGAGTGCATGGGCTCCAAATCTAGTTGGCTTGGGTTTAAATCCAGATTCCAGCACTTCAGCGAGAATTTAGGGCAGGTTTTTTAGGTTGCCATTTTCTCATTTGTAAAATAAAAATGGCATTGGGGGGTCAACCTTATGTACACAAGGGCACTAACTTATATAAATGTCAGCTATTCATGAGATAAGAAAAAAAATATCAAATATAAAACAACAACAAAAAGATAATATGACAGCCATGGAACAGTCTACAAACCTAGGTGGGTAAGAGGGGACACTTCTCCCATTTTCTTTTTTTCTATTATTTTTTAAATTTTTTAAAATGTTTTTATTTATTTTTGAGACAGAGAGAGACAGAGCATGAGCAGGGGAGGGGCAGAGAGAGAGGAAGACACAGAATCCAAAGCAGAGTCCAGGCTCTGAGCTGTCAGCACAGAGCCTGACGCGGGGTTTGAAATCATGGACTGTGAGATCATGACCTGAGCTGAAGTTGGATGCTTAACCGACTGAGCCACCCAGGCACCCCTCTCCCATTTTCTATCAATCGATTTAAGTACAGCTCAAGCTCCCAGTAAATGTAACACAGTTGCTTTTGGACTCCCTACCACTCAGGGCTGAGCCTTACACAGCTTCAGGACACTGGGAGACCTTCTTCATCCACACTTGCCCTGCTCTGGCACTCTGGATTCTGCTCAGATGTTTCATTTCTCAGCCCAAATGATTCCATCAGGCCAGAAGCTCTGCCACCTCCTGGCCTCTCTTGGGGATCAGCAGACTTTGCCATGGTTGGAGACCTTGTGATAAACAACACACCATGCAGCCTCCTCTGAGGTGTTCTTGCTGGTCCAGGGCCTGCCCATATTTACCAGCCCCCTCCCCATATCCCCTTGTGAGAGTCTCTCTTTTCCCTTTCTGCTTGTCCACAAAGGAGCCTCCACAACTTTCATTTTTGTTACATCAGGATTTCCAGTTAAAAAGAAAAAATGAAGTGCATTTTTCAAAGTCATCCAGTAATACACACACACATTTCCAACAAAAGATTTGCAAGCATCACTTACCCTCTCTGTGGGAGAATCATTGTTTTCTAGTCTATTCTATCCTAATGTATCCTATTTAACTTTCTTTAAAGCTCTGATCACAAATGACTAAATAGATTTCATAACCCACTGATGGGTTCCCACCCATGGTATGAACATTGCTGCCATAATTGGGGTAGAGCCAATGAAGAGACATCACAAAAAATTAGCCTGGTTGTATTTGTGTTTGTAATAAATCTCCTCTGGGCTATGTGGAGTTTGACTTTGAGAATGATAAATGGAAGGATGCAGATCAGACAGGTGGTTCTTTTATTTCTCAAGGTGGTCTACAATAAAGGCATGGCACTAAAACAGAAATAATAGGGATAAAGAAGAGGTAATGATCACAAGTTAGGAACCAGAATCAGTAGAATTTAATACTGGATTGGACATAGACCTGAAAAGACTGGAAAAAGACTGGAATGGCTCCCAAGTTTCTGCCTCAGGACTGGGTCTACCATTAACTGAGGCACACACATCTAGATGGGCAACACCTTGGTTCACCTTAAATTTGAGGTTCTTGAGCCATACCTACATGGAGGGCCCAGAAGGCATTTTCATGCACAAGTCTGAAAAAAGAGAACTATAGACTAATATTTTGGAACCATCAGCATAAGGGTAGCATTTAAAGCTTTAAAAGTGTGTGTGCAATCCCCCAGGGAGACTTCTACGTGTGCCTGGCACATAGAAGATTGTTTCATTCTGTCTTTGTATATGTGATTATATGTACACAGTATTTTACACACAGAATTAATTGCTGTCATATTTCCCCCCCGCTCCCACACATAACACTTGTTGACAACAAAATTAGCAAGATAACCTCTGACCTCACAATGGAACTCAGAGTGGGCCAGTGTCATCTGGCCCATTAAACCAATGCACATCTCTCCTTTGGTACTTGGCTGTAGCCCCAGGAGACTAAGGGCACATCTGTTGGCTTATTGCTACATTCACATATCCAATCCTGTGCTCGGCATAGAAAACAGGTACATAGTAGGCACTCAGGGGGAATTACAGAGGAATGAGGCAGACCATCCTGCCTCCACATTTAACCATCACATTATACATCTATCTAATCTGAAGTCAGGATTTGTGCATGGCTGACAAAGGGGAGACCTTTATATAATAGAAAAAAATGCTCAGAGTATGAATAATAATGCAATTGCTTAGAAATGTGGCCAATTTTTTTTGGCAAGACATGACAGAAATTAGTTTTGTATCTAAAAATCACATAATGACAGAATAAAAGAATCTTCTACTATGAAAATAGAATTACCATACTCTTAACAAATGTAACAGTCATGCTTGAAAGAGTTAGATGAAATTTCCCTGCTGTGACTAAAACACATTGCCTTATACAAATACATGGTTTCACAAAGATGGCATTTTATATCATCTTAAAAACCATCAAAATAACTTTTCAAAAATATTTCATTTTAAGACTTTGAAAATATCTAGGGTGCTTATGTGGCTCGGTTGGTTAAGCATCCAACTCTTGATTTCTGCTCAGGTCATGATTTCATGGTTTGTGAGATCAAACCCTGCATGTGGAATGTGGAGCCTGCTTGGGATTCTCTCTCTCCCTCTCTCTCTGCCCCTCTCCTGCTTGCGTGTGCTTTCCCTCTCTTACAAAATAAATGAATAAACTTCAAAAATTAAATCAAAATAAAATAAAATAAACACATAACAAACAGCACATGCCTGAGATCAGTGTGATATTGTTAGATTTTTTTTAATGTTTATTTTATTTTTGAGAGAGAGAGACAGAGTGTGAGCAGGAGAGGAGCAGAGAGAGAGGGAAATATGGAATCCAAAGCAGGTTCCAGGCTCTGAGCTGTCAGCACAGAGCCCGATGTGGGGCTCGAACCCACGAACTGTGAGATCATGATCTGAGCCAAAGTTGGACACTTAACCGACTGAGCCACCAAGGTGCCCCAGATATTATTGGATGTTAAGTTAAGGAACTATGAAAAATCTTCTAGCCAGGGTTCAAAACTGTTTTAATTTATCATTTTAGTCTTTTCCATATGTATAGAAGGAGCCTAATCACATCTTTATTGATAGGATCTTAAAAATTATCAGTTTGCAATGCTATGTTATAATGTCTAATTTATTCTAAACCCCTTGCACAAAAACAGGGCAATAGATTTGTATGAGAACTTTAACGTGAACTCCTCAAAGGGTGTTCATTTAATCAGGCATTCTCTGAGAAGCCTACTGTAAGCAGCTTTCAGTGTGGCTTTCCAAATCTGCACTAGAAGATATAACCCATGTAAACGTGTTAAATAATATTTTCATTGGTGAAATAACAGGTGTTCTAGATAATGGTCAGATGGAAATTGTATGCAGACACCTTAAACTTTGCATGAACAAAGTATGAAAATTTGTCACATTCCCCCTCAATGTGAGACCCTAGATCTGGTCCAGTGTTCCACCACTTGAGGAAGGACATTTTTGTCTGTTCAAACTAGGCGGCTTTTTTTCCCTTTCAAGAATACTGTTTCATCTGCCTTGAAATGAATATATATCCAAAGTGTTTGGCATGAGTGCCTAGAAAGACAAAGACCTCCTCAAGCCAATTACATAACTGCTTGCTAATAAATGTTAAATTATGGTAGAATTCTGCCTGAGACTTGCTTTCACTATTCCTAACACCTGGTAACTAGGGTGAGGGAAAGAGCTATCCAGTTCCCAATTACCTATAACTGTTGGAAGTGACCAGTAATCACCAAAAAAGTCTGACATTGTCATTGGCTAACCTGACTTACATGAATTCCCAAAAATGTAGTAGACACACAAGTAGGGATAGCCAGAAAAAGACTGTATCCCTCTCCCAAATAACCTGAAGCTGAATAATTTCTGAGGCCTGACTATCCTCAGAAAAAGTGACATAAAATGAAAGGTGTAGATATAATGACTGAACTAGTCTAAATTTCCCATTACAGAGGTGAGAACTTCAACCCACGGATAAAAGACCAGAATCACACAGGCAACAAGTGGGGCCATACACACTGCTTCAGCACAAAGGCAAGCCAATCAGCAAAGAAAGGTCAGCCTCATTCTGTCCCAAGTGTAGGACATTTCCTACATTTCCCATACTCCCTGGGTGACTGGAGGGTAGTTGAAAGACTTCCACTCAAAAACAATAAAAGAGACATTTGTCATCTGTCACCTCATGTTGTCACCTGGCCTAGGGAAGTGGCATGTTCTCAGTAGGAACTTCATAGGATTTAATTTATCTCAAGTTTTCCTAGACCTGGCCTAGACCTGGGCCAGTTTCTGAGCAGAGGGAAAGAGTTAAAGGTAAATGCCAAAGGGCAACAAGAAGGAGAAATTTATTAAAAGATGTTCCTTTTGGTGGCAGCCCTCCCTGCATCACTACATTACCCTAGGGCCAGCACTAACCCCCAATGAGGAAACCCCCAATGAGTGGCGGGTTAGCTCTTGTCTTAGAAACAACAGAAGCATAATACTTCTCTGAACATTCATGCTCTTTAATATGTTTATCCCAAATCCTTACAATGAAGAGAGGCTTCTTCCTTTCCATTTCCTTGACCAGATGAACTCACAGTCGTCCGGGGTTTGCATCACACAATGTCTCCAATGAAGCAGAGGTAGATGAAAGTAAAACACATCCTGTATCTCCTGCCAACTTAGAAAACAGGCCCAGATTGGGGCCAGATGTATAAATCATGCCAAATCATATTTTACCCTTCCAGAGCTCCACTCCCCTGAGACACTTAGAAACAGGAGCAGGTAGATGCTGACTGCTAAAAATAAAAATAAATTCCCTGAGATGCAAGCAAGTGTTTTAGACTCAAGAAAAAAACCTGAATTGTCTAGTGCTGGGCATTAGATTTGCCCTTGGCAAAGCATTTAGGATGATTTGGAAAAAGTCAAAAAACTTGTGAGACATCAAAAACTGTGAACAATGCTTTAATGATTTAAGTGTAAATGAATCTTCGACACATCTGGATTAAATTTCCCATACAAGGCACATGCTAAAACACTGAGGAAAAATGTTTCTGACAAGCCAAATGTTCCAAATGAGTCCAAACTATGTGCTAGATCATCTGTGAAGACCAATGGTGTACCATCCTACAGGATATGAGCTGCCTACAGGTGGATGCATCTCAGGACCTTACCCAATAAATGGTGGTGGGAAAAATGGATATCTATATGGAAAAGAATGAAACCTGGACCTTTACCTCACACCATACACAAATACACAAAAATCGAGTCAAATGGATTAGAAATTCAAACATAAGACCTAAAACTAAATACTAAATGCTATATAGAGAAAGCCCTAAAGACTTCACCAAAAAACTACTAGGATTGATAAATGAATTCAGTAAGGCAGCAGGATACAAAATCAATATTCAGAAATCTGTTGTAATTCTATATACTACTAATGAAGCAATGGAAAGAGAAATTAAGAAAACAATCCCATTTACAACTGCACCAAAAATAATAAAATACCTACTAATAAACTTAACCAGAGATGAAAGACTTTGTACTCTAAACACTATAAAAGATTGATGAAAGAAATTAAGGATGTCACAAAGAAATGGAAAGATATTCCATGCTCATGGATTGGAAGAACAAATATTATGAAAATGTCTACACTATCCAAAGCAATATACATATTCAATGCAACAAAATACCAACAGCATTTTTCACAAAACTAGAATGAAAATTCTAAAATTTGTATGGAACCACAAAAGACTCTGAATAGCCAAAGTAATCTTGAAAAAGAAAAAAACAAAACTGGAGGCATCACAATTCCAGATTAATTCAAGTTATATTACAAGGCTATAGTAATCAAAACAGCACGGAAACTTGCACAAAAATAGCCATATAGATCAATGGAACAGAATAGAAGGCCCAGAAATAAACCCACAATTATATGGTCAATTAATTTTCAACAAAGGAGACAAGAATATGCAATGGGAAAGAGGCAGGTCTCTTCAATAAACGGTGCTGAGAAAATTGGACAGCTACATGCAAAAAATGAAACTGGATCACTATCTTACACCAAACACAAAAACAAACTCAAAATGAATTAAGGACCTAAATATGAGACCTGAAACCATAAAAGTTTTGTAAGAGAGCACAGGCAGTAATTTCTCTGACATCGGCCATAACATCTTTCTAGATATGTCTCCTGAGGAAAGGGAACCAAAAGCAAAAATAAACTACTGGGACTGCATCAAAATAAAAAGCTCTGCACAGCAAAGGAAACAAGCAACAAAACCAAAAGACAACCTACTGAATGGGAGAATAGATTTGCAAATGATATATCCAATAAAGGTTTAGAATCCAAAATATATTAAAAAAAAGTGATATGACTCAAGACCAAAAAACAAATAACCTAATTTAAAAAATGAGCAAAATACATGAACTGACATTTCTCCAAAAAAGACATACACATGGCCAACAGACACACAAAAAGATGCTCAACATCACTCATCATCGGGGAAATGCAAACCAAAACCACAATGAAATACCGTCTCATACCTATCAGGATGACTGAAATAAAAAAAACACAAGAAACAAGTGTTGGTGGGGATATGGAGAAATAGGAATTCTTGTGCACTGCTGGTGGGAACGCAAACTGGTACAGCCACTGTGGACGACAGTATGGAGGTTCCTCAAAAAATTAAAAATAGAACTACCCTATGAACCAGTAATCACACTACTTGGTATTTACCCAAAGAATACAAAAACACTACTTCAAAAGGATATATGCACCCTTATGCTTATCACAACATTGTTTACAATAGCTAAATTATGGAAGCAACCCATTGATAGATAAATAGATAAAGATGTGATACATACACACACACACACACACACACACACATTCACACACACTGGGATATTATTCAGCCATAAAAAAGAATGGAATCTTGACATTTGCAACAACATGTATGGATCCAAGAGTATAATGCTGAAAGAAATAAGCCAGTCAGAGAAAAACGAATATCATATGATTTCACTCATATGTGGAATTTAAGAAACAAATGAACAAAGGAAAAAAGAGATAAACCAAATAAATAGATTCTTAATTATAGAGAACAGACTGATGGTGGCCAAAGGGGAGGTGGGAGTAGTGGATAGGGGAAACAGGTGGAGGGGATTACAAATACACTTATCTTGAAGAAAACTGAGCAATATAAGGAACTTTTGAATGACTATATAGTACACCCGAAACAAATATAATGCTGTATGTTAATGACAATGGAATTAAAATTTTAAAAATGGGTTAAAAATTTAAACATAAGACATAAAACCATAAAACTCTTAGAAAAAAGCATAGGGAAAAAGCTGATCAACATCAGTTTTGGTGATGATTTTCTGGATTTCAGATGAAAAGCACAAGCAACAAAAGCAAAAATAAACAATTGGAATTACATCAAACTAAAAAGCTTCTGCATAGCAAAAGAAACAATCAATAAAATGAAAAGGCAACCTATGCAATGGAATAAAGTATTTACAAACCATATACCCATCAAGCGATTAGTATACAAAATATATAAAGAACTCATATAACTCAACAGCAAACATAAACAAAAAACAACAATAGCAACAACAAATACCCAGAGTAAAAAGTGGGCAAAAAACCTAAATAGATATTTTTCCAAATAAGATATACAAATGGCCAAGAGGTATATGATAAAGTGCTCAACATCACTAATCATCAGGTAAATGCAAATCAAAACCATAATGAAATATCTCCTCACACTTAGTAGGATGATTATTATTAAAAAGTCAAAATATAACAAGTTTTGGCAAAGATGTGGTGGTGAAAAGGGAACACTTTTACACTTTAGTAGGAATGTATTTTGGCATAGCCTTCATGGAAAGCAGTAAGGAGGTTCCTCAAAAAATTAAAAATAGAACTACCATATAATCTAGCAATTCCATTTCTAGGTATAAATCCAAAGGAAATAAAATCACTACTTCAAAGAGCTATCTGCACTCCCAGGACACAGGAATTGTTTACAATAGATAAGATATGAAAACAACCTAAGTGTCTGTCAACAGATGAATTCCACACACACAGTGGAATATTATTAAACCTTAAAAAAGAAAGAAATGGTGTCATTTGCAACAACATGGTTGAACTGAGGACATTATGCTAAGTGAAATAAACCAGAGAGAGAAAGACAAATACTGCCTGGTACCACTTATAAGTTGAACAGAACTTTTTACAGAAGCAGAGAGAATGGTAATTATTCTAGGCTGGGGGGTGGAGAAACGGGGAAATGTTGGTTAAAGGGTACAAAGGCTCAGGTATGAGTACATGTGGAGACCTACTGTACAGCATGATGACTGTACTTAATGATAATGTAATGTATACTTGAAATTTGCTAAAAGAATAAATCTTAAGTATCTTGCCACACACACTTTGTGGTAATCATTTCACAGTATATAAAATTAACACATTCTACTTTAAATATATACTTTTTATTTGTCAATGATACCTGAATAAAGTTGAAAAAAATAGGGGTCCAATAGGGCAAAACATGAAATAAAAAGTAAGGAAAGGAAAGGAAATAGACCAAAAACCCCACCAAAAAAACTCCCCAAAAATATGAGCTATGAACCACAGACTTGTGAATCTTCCCTTTGGTTCAGTGGGTCCTGCCATGGTCTCCTTGGCAAGGGAACACTCAACATTTTGAAAACTGATCAGTCTAGGTTCAGCCTGGAATGGAAGCTAAGACTGCCTTATTGAAAAAAATACAGAAACAGCCCAAGGGCTGCCATATAAGCTTAAAATCCATAATTTTGTGACATAATTTGTGCACATAAGAGAAAGTATGCCAGAAATATGAGTCTCAAAGACCAAGAGAGAACAAAATTATTCTGGGTAAAAAATAATTAAATTTTGGGGCTTTTTAAAAATGTTTTATTTATTTTTGAGAAAGAGAGAGAGAGAGAGCAAGCAATGGAGGGGCAGAGACAGAGAGAGACACAGAATCCAAAGCAGCTCCAGGCTCTGAGCTGTCAGCACAGAGCCCAACATGGGGCTGGAACTCATAGGCCATGGATCATGACCTCAGCTGAAGTGGGACACTTAACCAAGCAAGCCACCCAGGTGCCCCATTAAATTTTAAGTTTGTAAAAATCCACAATAATTCACAGTAGACTAAGATAGTCAACTTTAAAATAAAGAAACCAAGGTCTCTTTTAAAGTAGCAATAAGGCTGACACATTCCGAACCTGGCTGAGTGACTAAATCCATTAATCTAAATCTAAATCTGAGTCAGGGCAGGAAATGTGGTATCATGAGGTCTACAGACTATTGAAGAGCGAGAACAGCTGCAGAACTGCCCGCCTGTTCTCCAGATTGAGGTCCATAACACTCTTCAAACCACATATAAAAGCTGTGAAAACAAGAAAATGCATTAAGAAAAAAAGTCAGCAATCATTATATATTAAATGGGTTTAGTGTATCATCTTTGGATTCAGCCTGACTTCTATTTCTACATCTTCTAGAAAAGGTAACAGTAACTATCACTAATCCCAAACAGCCTGCCCTAAGAATGTCTATGTTAGTTTGTGCACAAAAAGGAAGGAAAAAAGACAGGGAAGGGGGGAGGGAGGGATAGGAGGGAGGGAGGGAGGGCGAGTATCACACCAGATTTGGAGCATTTGAAGAATTACAAATGATTGGACTGGCTATACAGGGCTTTATCATTAGACTGTGTACTTGAAAATCAGAAGATGAAAAACATAGAGGAAAGCTGAGTAAAGACGTAAAAGGCAACTAAGAATGGTTTATTTTAGGATATAATCATTCTTATGGAATGAACTGGAAGGCAGGGGGGGTTAGATGGAAGAAAGGGTGAAGAAATCCCAGCTAATTGATTTTGATATTTTAAAAAAATTTTTACAGTTTCACCGCTAAATGTCAAAGAAATTTTAAACTGCCCACACTATTCCCAAACTATTTTATTCATGTTTCATCATTTGGTGAATTTAATCAGTTCCATAAAGGAAGCAGAAATGATGGTGAAATGAAAATATAAACTTCAAGAGCTTGGGAATCATCATTGAGGAGCCCTGCTTCTTCCCAGTAAGCCTGATCAGCTGTGGGCTTGGATAGAACGAGAATCTCTTCTGAACTTACATAACCTTAAGTTAGAAGATGAGAAGTGGCTAATAGGAGACAGATCGAAAAGGATGAGCTCTCAGTAATTACTCAGCCAAAGTTTTTATAAAAAGTAGCAAGAAAGGTTTCATGTATTTCACACTTTTCCCTAGAATAGGTTTTACCAAATTTTAGTAAAGACACATGGAAAGATTTCTTTCTGGGCATTAACTTAAATCTCATTTTCAATTCTTATTTTTAGACGTCAAGTCCTGCGGTTGGCATTACAGAAGTGTTTCTGGAGGGTGGCCATGTTGCTGATGATTTTTAATGGATGCCAAAGAAGAAAAAACATTCCAACTTGGAAGGAATAATTTAGGCCAGAGAAGAAAGCACAGGCAGTCTAAACACAAACCATCTATGTTAAACAAATGCAGCCATCCTGAAACAATAGTTTGTACTTCAGACAAAAGACAAAAAAAAAAAAAAAATATATATATATATATATATATATATATATATATATATATAGTGATACTCTCATGGGTTACAGAGAATCATATAAGAAATATTATAGAAATGATCCTTTTTGGTACTAGGAAAAATTAGAACACTTGCCTCAAATATTGTGCTGTGGTTAGAGACCCATTCCTAGCCCCAAGGCCCTTTTCTCTTGCCAAACTAAAGTGGATAGACACATGAGCAGGAGGAGGAGGGGGACCAGCCCTTGGACACTTAGGTATGTGGAAAAAAATTGGATTAAATAATGGGAATATCACACAAGGAATTCCAAAGACCTGGGGTCTAGGTCAAAATCTGCTATTTACTAAATACGAAGCATGAATAAGTATCTTATCTGAGCCTCCATTTCTCATTAATAGAAATGGGATGATAATTCTTTATCTTTCAAAGTCCTTGGGAAGATCAAACACTATATCAGGTGCAAGGTTATAATAAATTTGGGGACTAATCATAAGTCCTTGTAAACTGAAATTCCTAAGAATAAAACATGTTTTTCTGGCTTAAAGAAGCAAGATGGAGCTTTAACTTTTCAACAAACTGTAGCAGAACAAGTAGGAGAGGTATCATAGAGTACCAACTAATGTTTAAGAAATGCAAGATAGGGGCATATGATGGCTCCATCAGTTGAGCGTCTAACTCTTGATTTTGGCTCAGGTCATGATTCCAGGGTTGTGGGATCAAGTCCCTCCACACTAAGCATGGAGCCTGCTTAAGATTCATTCTCTCTCTCTCTCTCTCTCTCTCTCTCTCTCTCTCTCTCTCTCTCCCTTCCTCTGCCCCTCTCCCCCACTCATGTGCACTCTCTTTCTCTCCCTTTCTCTCTCTCAAATAAAAAAAAAAAAGTAAAAAAAAGAAAAAGAAAAAGAAAGAAAAAAGACAAAAAAGAACTGCAAGATAGTAAAAATGAAACTTTAATTTGATTTTTGGACAGTTCACTAAAGTTGCTTTCATGCCCAAGGCACTGACAGGTAGTCAATTCAGCATTTAGGCATGCCCACAGTCACTTCCGGTCTCATATAGCATCACTCAATGCCATGTCACAGACTCCCAGTCAACCTGAGTCTTTCTCAGACTCCAACCTTCTCAGTGTCACTTGGACAAAGCTCTCAAAAAAAATGTCAGCTTATCTGACTCCAATAGGGTGTTAAGTTCCTCATGTCAGAGCTCTACAAGTAAGACACTATTCTTAGCAGGGCTTACTTGAGAAATATTTAGCAGTGGTTGTTAGCTATTCTAGGAATGACACTGAATTTGGATTGGATCAGGTTGGCATCTCCACTAGAAGAATGTCTATTCTGGTAAGGAATGGAGCATAGGGATTGTAATTTCAATTAGAATATTTTAAACCATCTTGTGGGTAAACAGAAGTTCTTGCAGCCCAATTCCTCAACATAATTCACCCATGGCTCTGAATTTTCTCATGAAAGGTGAGGGGTACTTCTAGTCAGTATTATCACCTTAACCATCATGGTAATTGGTTACATTCATATCTTCCATTGATAAAGACAGAAACTAGATGCAAGGAGAGTCAGTAGACCCCTTCTCAAAACACATCCAAGGTATCTCCCTGAATAGTTCACCAAAATTTTTGGCACCCAATACTGGCATCATTGCATGGTCTAAGCTGGTGTTTCAGGTAGAAAAACTCAATCAGGAAACCAGAATGAGGCACTTGAGAAGGCAAAAAACAAACTTAGGCTAGTTGATATCTGAGGGCTGAATAACATGTGAACAAATGTTGCTTACCTGACAAATTTTCACAGATTGGGCTCTGGACATGAAAAACAGTGTATCACAGCCCATTTCTAGGCTTTCTTGTGTTCACAGTATATATCCAACCTTTTGTATTCCCTCTGTTCAAGAAGGCTTATCTACAAAAGTTCTTCCTAAATGCACTTCCAGGGGCGCCTGGTGGCTCAGTTGGTAGAGCATCTGACTTCAGCTAAGGTTATGATCTTGCCTTTTGGGTTCAAGCCCTGCATCAGGCTCTGTGCTGACAGCTCAGAGCCTGGAAGTTGCTTTAGATTCTGTGTTTCTCTCTCTCTCTGCCCCTCTCCTACTCGTACTTTGTCTCTGTCTCTCAAAAAATAAAACGTTTAAAAAAATTAAACAAATAAGTAAATAAATGTACTTCCAATCACTGGGTCATTTAATCTAGATGAATATAGGAGCTAGTATCTATAAAGCACTTAGAAAAATCCGTGGCACATAGTATTATCTATATAAATGTTTGTTAAATAAAAAATTTAAGCGTTTAGTACATCCATTTTTAAACAAGTCAACAAAATTATAAACTCCTTAGAAATTAAAAAAAATTCCTTACAGTTATATCAGAATTTTGGGAACATACCAGGCATGTAATGAACTGTCTCCTTTCTAATATTTATCATCTGTCAGGTTATCCAATAGGAATTGAACACTTTTAGAGACCTATTGTTCAGTATCTTGTATGTGAACATGCAGAGAAACCAATTTGTAAAGAAACCACTGCAGTTTCTTTACTCTTGCAGATGCTCCTTATGCATCCTGCATGTCACTTGGCAGGCCTCAAACCTGCATCTAATTCATTTCAGAAGCTGTGTAGCAGCACACCGTCATTGGCAGCCTTGATGCAGTCCTTCATGCCATCAGATTTGAGAGGATGAAGGGGTCAGAAGACAAGGTTCTTGTCTTACCCCCAAAAGAAGTCACATGGTGTGTGATCTAGGAGGTCAGGAGGCCACTGTTCCTGAGATGTGTACGGGGAAATCTCTATATGTGGGACCACATGGTGGATTCCTTGATCCCCGATAGTGTTACCTATCATATGAGCTACAATAGCCCTCCTCTTGAAGGAACTTTACTCTGAGTCTTAAATGTTATTACTCTTTCTCCTTCTTCACATACTTACCCTACTTAAGGTACCCTATTCCTCCTGGGTGGTGGGGGGGAAATATATATATATATATATTTATATATATATATATATATATATATATATATATATATATATATATACACACTAGATTGAGGCAGATAATGAGTTCTTTATGCCCCTATTTTCACCTTTAATTCTTCCATCTACTTGTTTCTTTGAAACACTTCTCACTTTCCCCATTTGAATTGCTTCCTTCTGAAACTTCTCTCTGTCCATTTGCTCTTCTTGGGAATCAAGATTCAGGTTAAAAGAGTCATTTTCCCAGTACATATAGTTTGCAATTCATCAGTGTCCACATAAGGAACAGCTTTGTTGTCCAATTAATTCATCAAATCTTATCCTGCCTTCCCTCTTCTTCAGATGAACTACATTTTCCAAAAATTATTTCCCAAGCTTCAGACTTTGTTGTCTCCCTGTGCTCACTGACACTAAAAGGCTTTCCTAATGTGACTCTTTACCCAGTATCAGTTATGTGCTATTGACTTCTTTCACCAAATATTTCCAAAGATGTTCAATAAGCCTGCACTTCAGA
Source organism: Felis catus (assembly GCF_018350175.1). Taxonomy (NCBI): domain Eukaryota; kingdom Metazoa; phylum Chordata; class Mammalia; order Carnivora; family Felidae; genus Felis; species Felis catus. The sequence continues at coordinate 145,662,381 of NC_058368.1, read as the reverse complement.
ACCTCTTTAATGACTGAGACATCTCTCTACAATGGAGTGGACATCTATGTAGTCTCAGACCTCAATTCTCATGGTCTGTTTCCACCCATGGATCAGAAAGTCCATACAACTTAACATATCTGTAACTCACTTAATAGGTGATAGTTCATCAAATCCCAAAAAGAATGCTGCACTAAAATCTAATCAAATAATCTATCATTACTCTCTTTAGTCCTGTAACATATCTTCTGTACCAAGGACGGTTCTCAGCATGTCCAAATAAGTTGCTCACTTAGAAACACAACTATGTGCAAGACTGTTACTCATTCCTTTAGTGGCAAGCCCAAGGAATTCCAGAGATGAGAGAGGGGTTACCACATGAATTCCCTTCAGAAAACTGACTTCCTTTATTTCATTGCCCTCAAGGAATCTCCTTTACTCCTCATTCCATGCAATAAAGAGATCTCAGAGGAAACACATTTTTTAGGCAAGGAAAGAAATGCAAAGACCTCAAAACAAAAAGACCTCAGAAGTGTTTTTCTGGAGTTGATATTTTCCAAGCTGGTGCTGACTTTCCTTCAGTCACTGAAAGACAAGGATATTTGAGCTTTGCTTTTCATTAATCTAAATATGACTAGCACCTTCATAGTACCCCTCACATATATATAGCTACCTTCACCCTTCAACAAAAATAAACCCATTCCTACCACCAGCAGCTACCTACTCTTACCACTAACATTGTCATCACGTTCCCTTTCACAGCCCTCTGCTCTCCGGGTGAAAGGGTGTGGGCAAGAAATAGGAAGACTTTCATCACTCTAACACCAGTATTACAGATTCCACATTATAACTGAATAGCTGTTAGATTCATGGATTAGCAAAATTCTCAAGGTAACTGGAGATTAGATGCTTAATAAATGTTACTTACTATTCCACCAGACTCTAGGCAAGGCCTGTATCTACACTTTCTCATTAATGTGTCTCAGCATCTACCAGAGTATTTGATGTATAATAAGTGCTTAATATCTATTTGTTGAATAAATGAACAAATAAATGAGTAAATGAATGAATGAGTAAATGAGAGATCACTTATTACAAATAAGTATTTTAAGGATGACAAATGCTATGTCGCATTAATAAGAGACATTTCATATTTACTTTGTCTTACAGCATTTGCAGTCTTTTTTTTTTTATTTTTTTTTTCCCAACGTTTTTTATTTATTTTTGGGACAGAGAGAGACAGAGCATGAACGGGGGAGGGGCAGAGAGAGGGGGAGATACAGAATCGGAAACAGGCTCCAGGCTCTGAGCCATCAGCCCAGAGCCCGACGCGGGGCTGGAACTCACGGACCGCGAGATCGTGACCTGGCTGAAGTCGGACGCTTAACCGACTGCGCCACCCAGGCGCCCCTGCAGTCTTAAATAATATAAAACTAATTTAAATGACTTGCTCAGTTTCTCATACTTCTAACACCAACTTTTTAGTGCTCTTAAGCTCAAAAAAATGTTGTATCTGGGAAATCAGCTCCAGCAACAAATTATTAAATATAATAATAGGGCCATGTGAATCTATATGAGCTTATAAGCACAGATACTGAAATCAAAAATGTGTGTGATGTTAATAAAATATATGAATATTAATAAAATATGAGTATAATTTATGATATGAACTATAATTTAGATGCTATTTTCCTACTCAGGCATTTGATAATCCCTGACTGCATAATCAATATCACCTTGACATTAATAAGAGAATGCCAGGCTGATGACAATTTTGATGGTTGATCAATGTTTGCTGATGAAAATTTTGCTAGTTGTTCAATATTGATAATTTCTTTCAAAATAGCTATAAAAGCAAGATGTCCTATGGGAAAAATACAAATTATGGGGAGACTAAAAAAACAGGAATAAGATATTTTTATATCAGCAAGTGAAACAGTTATATCTATTTCAAAATTGCAGGGTTAGGTTCTATATCCACTAAAGAAAAAAGTAGAGAATTTCACCAATTATCCAGGTATTTCAAAGGAGGAACTGTGTTTTGCTTAGTCTACTAAATATCTCATTTTAACTGAGGGCCGGTTTTGTTTCACATGATCTCAGAAATAGCCCCAGTTTTCTCCCAAAAAGCCGGTAGTTAGGTGTCATGGGCAATCTTTATGCCACGGGAAAACTTAGTTTTAGCGTGATTCACTGGTCTCCTATGCGTTGCATTTATTACAAATGGGTTGTATTTTATTATATTACTAATTAGAAATTAAAAAGCACATATAATGAATATGTTGATCTAGAGACAGGAAGGAAATAGCACTGCTTATTTACCCAAATATTACATAAGTATCATTTCCTTGACTCTAAATACAAATGAGTCTGCCTTATTCTAGTCTTTGTTAATTGTCATGTGGACTTTAAGAAATCCACCATCCACACAATGGAGATAAGGTCGGCTTCATCCTGCTCTGAATCAAGTACTAGCTGATGGAAAAGCAATGCATCATTAACCTAGTTTTCTCTGAGTAAGGAAGAAACAGATTGTGTGTGTTAATCCATCTATTTAAAAGGGAAATATTCTGAAATTTTTTAAAACAAGGCTTGGATCCCAAAAACAAATAAATGCAAATTGGGGGGAATCATTTATAGGAAAAGACTGGGTGTGTCTACATTTTCTGTACTGATGACAACCACTTAAATGATTTAATTGGCAAAACTTGTTAGTAGGACAAAACTGGAAACAAATTTACTTATTCTGACAAGTTTTCTATTAGAAATATCAGGAAATAACTGATGTCTCTTGGAAAGGACTAAAGACACATGCCCTCTTTGGCAATCAATTGTGTCGCCTTTTGTTTGATTTTCCCTGGTTTTCCCATGGCAAACAAAATTTGCTTAAAGACACCTCTCCCTAATCTGTCCCGTATCAGAGCTCCTTATTTGGTGATGGGTCTGGTTTCCCAGAGCAAATGCGAATGACATCCTGAGACCTATTAGGCCTGTTCCTCCAGGGCAATGGGCACTTGAGTATAGGAACCATAGAAACAAAAAAGGTCTTCTATTCCCGAAAGCAAATACAGAAAACCAGAAGAAAGGAGAAACCCTTAGTTCTGTGGTTGTAGAGGTTTGTTGCAATAATATCTGCCTTGTAAAGAGCATATAATGGAGGACACAACCTTTTTGTCTCAATGGCCATCTCACAAGGCCTACACTGTAAGGTCCCAAAGAAACTGTGATTGTGAGAACACAGGGCAGAAGCCTAATTCAGTTTCAGTTTTGACATTCAAACAAAGAAATGGGGCTGTCTGGGAGAACTTTCCTGACTACAAAGGAATCATCTGGGACTAATTATGACATCCAACCTTATTTAAAACCATCATTTCACTTTGATTTTGAATTCCTCTAATGTAGTTAGTTAAGGTTTCCCCTATCCCTACCATAATCATATACATATATTTCATAATCATATATATTTCATAATCACATATATATTATCTCTATCTATATCTCCAAAGTATTTGTAGACCTGTGTCAAGATTCCTGCTATGAGTGGCAGAGAGTTGCAAAATTCTCTGTGATTTTTTAAAACTGTAAGTCATTTTCTAAGTTTTGTTCAACAGATAACAATAATAGTTCCAGAACAAATGAATGGGTTACATCATTGGAGCATCACATCTGGACACCACGAGTGAGATGCACTCTTATCCTGGCAAGCATGTGAGTTCTTTGCATTCAGGAAATACTGCAGATCCAGATTAAGTGAGGCCCTGTCCCCCCCCCCCCCCGCCCCTCCCAGCCCCCCCCCCTCGTCTACTGAAAACCTGTACGGAAGCCAAGAGTCACTCCATAAAGAACATGTTTATCATCTCCTCTCCCAAAGGGTCAGGGACTGAACCAGGTAAAATAAAAACCTTCTTCTTGCAGGCTACCAGCTAGAAGTAGATGGTTCTGTGGTGGCATTCTTCCCATTCAGCTATATTTCAAATCTTCCATTCTTTAGAGAATAGCTTTAAAAGGCTTCAGAATTATCTGAAAACTGTCTACTTCTTTTTTCAGTTATTAACTGAAAACTGAATTTGGAAAGGAGTTAACATGAATTTCGGTGGATGTTCATCTATTAAATCATAAGGTAGGACAAGACGCCTTACCAAAGGAGTAGAAAGCTCCCACATATGAGCTGTAGTCAACATGTTGAGAAAATCGAATGACCTTTAGATTTGAGAATAAGTCTTTTGATTCTACCCTTCTTTTCTGCTGGCCGTTTCTCCACCCCAGACTCTGGCTGAGCAAGCAGGGGAGAGAAGAACAACTGGACTACTTGTGGATCTCTGGCAGGTTTAGTGAAGAACAAGGTTCAACTTAACTTCTAAAATAACTTTTTCAAATATTATTTGGTACAAACTCAGTCTGTTCCCCATTACCACAGATACCAGGAATTAACTGTAATTTTGCTTCTATGTGATTCCCCGTAGGGACAAAACCACACTTTTAATGCCAACACATGCACATTCTAACATTACAGTAAACGTTTTTCTGACGCATTTGCAGATTCACAAAAAAAGAAAGATAAACTGAAACATTTGGCTGAGGCTTAGTTACTTTAGAGAGAATCACTAATATTTCAGAAAATGGTGCAATGTAGAAATTACTAAATCTATTCTTTAAAAACCCTCAGGTTAGAGTTTGAATTACTAGAAAAAGAAAGAAATGCAAATTGTTTATTGTTTTCACATGTACAGTAAATTCAGAAACTCATACTTCTTTACAGAACCATATGGGAGAGAGACTTTCTTTTCATCAGGAGTGGTTTTGCTTGTTGTGCCAAGAGCTAAAAAGATGTTTCTAATAGCCAAAGCTAGTTTGTTATACAATCTGTCTGGACCTTGCTTATAAGAGACATGAAGATCCCTTGGGTAGGAAATAGAGGGTGATGAGGGAGTTGTCAGAGATGACAGAAAAGTTGTGCAAAAAAAAAAAAAATCCAAAGGGAAGAATCTTTACCACAGAGTTGATAGAAAAATTGGTTTGCATATTTCATTGAGGAGCCATGGGAGGTTACGGAAACTCCTTTTGTAAATGTGACCATTTACTCTAAGAGGGGGAATGTGGCAATGAACTCAGTGTTGCAAACATGTCTCCCAAATTCCCAAGGTTGGGATCCCAAGTGAAGGATTCACCCAACAGCTTGAGAAGATCTCAGAGAACATGACTGCTTCTTTGAGCATGACTTTGAAGCATGGGTAGGTCAGAACCCTACCTCAGAGTCTAGGAAAAAAAGCACTCTGAAGAATGAAAGTGATGCTAGGGGATCACACAGACATATTTGACTAGACCAGGGTTTTAAAAACAGACATGCTGTTAACTAACTGGACTTTAAATAAAAACTTATAAGAAATGAAATGAAATGAAATGAAATGAAATGAAATGAAATGAAATGAAATAAAAATTGTTTAAAGACACATCAAAAACTAGCACCATATATGAAGAAGTTTTCATAGTCCATCATGAAACAAGAAAATTAAGGAAAGTATAGTACATTCTTCATAAAGCTAAATAAATTCATTGTAAAGGCTAATCCTTTTTTCTAAGATTATATCCTTTGAATAGTTTTCAAGTTAAAATACGATTTCCTATATCACACTGAACCACAGCAAACTGCCAATATTCAACCATTTTTGACCTATAAAAATAGCAATTTCCTATGTTTCAATCCAACATTAAATAATGATGAGTGAATATGGGAGCTTGTAATGACCTTATGTGGCAAAATATAGACCTGGTAACCATATGTCAACACCCAGATTTATTTTTGAAAAATTTCTAGTCCATAAAATCCATGTAACCATAAACTGCCACTAGAGAGTGTGTCAATCAGCAGCCTTTTAGATTTTGACTGTTATAAAACAAAACAAAACAAAAATAAAATTAAAAAAAAGACAGACGCAGGTGCTGAATAGAACATTATAGGCACTAGACCTAGTTTTATACGAAGGAGAGGCTATAACTGCTGAATCTTGGGAGCACCAATAAATGCATATGAGGCAGGGTGCTGGGCTAAGAAAAGTGTTCTAATCCCTGCCCCAGCCTGATTAAGAAAGGAAATTGCGGATCATTAGCATTCATATTCCACAAAGGAAGGATACAGAAGTTGATCTTCTACTCAAAGACAAAGGTAAAAATCTATTGGTGACTTGCAGAAAAGGAGTTCCAGAAACTCAGGGTGGTGACTCCTGCCAGCTGTAGACATTAAGTAAAGAAATCCAATCCTCTGGTTCTAACAAAAGATGCTTGCCTGCCCAGTGTCCACAGAAGGGTATTTTTATTGGCCCTGCCAATTACTGTTTAAGCATATGTAACTGGACCACAGAGAACCAACTGGATTCTCTCTGATTGGGAATTTGAATTTATGGAAAGTGAGCTAAAAGGTCATGAAGACTTGAGGCTGAGGCTGCTATTTCAGAATAGGCATGTCAAAGCTATGTGCAAGCAGAGAACTGAAAAGAGAAAAAGTGAAACAAATGGGCAGAAGTGATGCAATATCTTCTACCAAAGAGAAAGAGATGGAAACACCGCAAAGCAGAGGAAGCAGCTTCCTTGATTCCAGACCATATGCCAGTCCCAGGTTTAGTCATTCAAGACAGCCTGGCTAGGTCTTGGGATCCAGACCCTTGAGATCCATGAGATACCCCTGAAACTAAGGTACTTAAGGCAGGGTGGGAGTTTCTGAGTCTTATAAACAAAAGATTTCTCCTGCATTGTAAGGATTTAGTGGAAGAAGAAACTGAATTATAACCAGAACGGGCTGAGAGTAATAGCAGCCTGACTATATGTTCCTTCTTTTATCTCTCTTCTCCTCCATATATGCTTCATCCTCTGTTCTTTCTTTCCTTTTATGTGGTAGGTATGATCATTCAGACATGGATTTAACTCCTAATTTGAGAGCACTTCTAGCCTTGATGACAAATTAGGAAGTTTTGGCTGCATAACAAACCACTCCAAGACATAGTGACTAAAACAACCATTTTCCAGCTCACAATTCCCCAGGTGGGCAATTAGGTAGATTTCATTCAGCTTGGCACTTCTTCAAGTTTCAGTTAGTCTCACTTAGACATCTATGGTCAGCTGCTGGGTCAGCTGGAGGCTGGTTAGTCTAGCATGGCCTCAGCTCAGATGGCTCACCTCTCTTCCAGGTGGCCTCTCATTCTCTAGCAGACTCTGCCCCATAATTGTTTACATGGACACTGAACAGGATTCCAGCAGAATAAGTGGGTGCTTAGGCTCAGAATCAGCCCTGCATCACTTCTGCTGCTTTCTATTGGCCTAGGTAAATCATCAGGCCAGGCCAGATTCAAATGATGGGGAAATAAATATATTCCACTTTTTAAGGGAAGAGATATCACAAGGGATAGAGATGAAAAGAGGGGAATAATAGTGGCAATTTGCAAACAATCTACTACAGATAGCCTTCCCGGCCCAGGGTAGGGTCTGTTAACAAAAGAGATGGGGAACAGAAGCTTAGTACATCTCTGCTCTAAGACCTAAGGAGAAGATCTATTTTCCATTTCCCTACTGGCTTCCTGCTGTCACATACTGAGTCACAGGACACAGAGGACCAAAATCAGGGCATAGACTCACAAGGCTGACCTGTGTACTGGGAGGTTGTGAGACTGGAGGCTAAAAGCTGGAAAAATAGACACAGCTGGTTTTAATAGTCTAAGAGAAGACTTCACTCAAAGAGCGTGGGGACCTAATGTACATGTTTATTATAGCTAATAATACTATATTATATACTTGAAAGTTGCTAAGTGTTTTTATTCTATTTGTTCTCACCACAAAAAACAAATGGTAATTATGTGACGTGATGGAGGTGTTAGCTAACACTATGGTGATAATCATTCTGTAGTATGAAAGAGTACCAAATCAACACACTGTATACTTTAAACTCACAAAATGCTATATGTCAATTATATTTCAATAAAACTGAAATAAAAAAGAGAGTAAGCACAAAAAAAAGTATCTCTTTTGTGTACTATTTCTCTTAAAATCCCTTGGCTATAAAGATGGAAGTTCATCTTCTTTAAGTACCTCTCCCATTCCTGCATAAACTCACAGTCCTTCTAGAGACATGATCACAAACTCTACTTATCCAGGATATCCAGTCTTGAGACCAGCAACATTGCTTTGAGAGATATAGAGCATGGAGCAGCTGAAAATGTCTCACCGTCATGTCTCCATATCTTCAGAGTCAAACAAACTACACAAGAAAACTTAGTCATTTCAATGGGTGGTGGATCCTAAATCATATCCCTAACACAAGTTTGTACTTGAATGACACAAACCTTTGAAGATTTTGTAATCTGCCAGACCCAACAACAGGAAACATTGGTGGGCATCAGGGATAAGCAATAAAGGTCAGATAATGTCCTGCACATAGATTAGCATCTACCTGATGTAATTTGATAGCTTCAAAATTCCTAAGATTGGCCTGCCACAACACTGACATTTCTCCCATTAGAGTAATTCTTTATAAGGCTAAGACAATATGCAAAAGATAAACACTACAAAAACATAAATATGTTCTAAATATATTTTAAAATGTAAGTCACTGCTTCATTAATTAGCAATCATTTTTCCATTAGAGTTCAAATCCTAAGCAATAAAAAAAAATTAAAAAGGAAGCTTGATGAAAGAAGTTGATGGGACAAAGGGACCACTTAGTAGGGACCTCAAGTAGCCAGGGGTTTATGTAAGGACACAGGGCACAGAAGAAGGGGTAGAAGGAAAAGACCTGCAATAGGACCCACTCGCCATCCTTCATTAGTTTTCCTAGAGCCAATCTTACGGAGAATGATGGAGACTGGGGAGGGAAGCAAGCATTCACGGTGAGAGATTGAGAGAGAGAGAGAGAGAGAGAGAGAGAGAGAGAGAGGACTCTGCTTAGGCACTTCATTTTCTTTTGGGTCCAGTTTCACATCAGAGTTTCCTACTGATACTGTGACATAGTGCCACAAACTCAGTGGCTATAAGCAATACAAAGTTATTATCTGATGGTTCTGGAGGTCAGAAGTGCTAGAATCAGATGCATTTCTTCTGGAGGCTCTAGGGGAGAATTTGTTCCTTTGCATTTTCCTACTTCTAGAGTCCATCTACATTCTTGCTTTATAGTGCCTTTCTTGTATAACTCTAACTTCTACTTCTGTTGTCACATCCATCTCTTCCCCTCTCTTTCCTGTGTCCCTTTTCCTCTTAAAAGAACTTTTATGGTTACATTGGGTCCACCTGGGATAATCCCCCATCTTAAATCCCTTAATTACATCTGCAAAGCCCCTTTTGCCATGAAAGCTAACATACTCACAGGTTCTAGGAGTTAGAATTTGGACAGCCATGAGGGAGAGGCATTATTCTTCTTACCACAGGGTCTACATCAAACATACACACACCGAGTGTTTAGGGATTATGTACTCTTCCCCTAGAACTAAATATAATTAACAGTAACAAGGAGCAAAAGCGGCAGTTTTGTGATGTTGTGCATAAAGAATCTGTTCAAAGTGTCAGTGGTGGAGAGGCATGTTGTATGGAGCCTGTGACAGGCCCCTATTAGTGAATCACAATGAGGACCCTTAGAATTTTGCAGCAGAGCCATGCCATCCTATGAAGATAACTACTCTCCTTTTCAGAAACAGCTTTTGGCTTTTTTACTTTCTACTTGACCTTAGTACAGATTGAACATCTGACCATGGGCCACCAAGCTACTAAGTGGCCTGAGGTGCCTATCATGAAATAAATATCATCTGACTCACCAAGCCCACAAAGCTAGACATTCACAACAGCAGCAATCCATCATCAAATGAAAGTTGTATATGGAAGGCAGGCTCAACCAAGTCTTTGAGGCACAAGTCAGCTGCATGAGGAAGTAGCCTGGATGCCCATGCCCCCACTCTTACTAACTGTTGTCTCTCTCTGTCAACTCATACCTATGGTCTATGGGCATTCCTCTCTGAGAAGCTGCTAAGGAAGAAAAAAACTCAAGCTTGGGTTACAGATGGTTATACTTAATATATGCAGGCAAAACCTGAAAGTGGGAGGCTATAACACTAACAACCCATGCCAGGTTAGCCTTGATGGACAGGGTAAAAGGAAATGCTCCCTCTGGACAAGACTTTTAGCAAGGTACCTGGCTGCTCATTTTGCCTGGAAGGAAAATATAGCTAAGCTAAACTATGTTTCCCAGAATTAATTTCCCTGTATGTTTCTGGTTAAGGTGGGCCACATTAGGAAGACCTATTTGCATGATTTAGAAGGTTGAAGTGAAGCAGCAGCCATACTGTTTTTAACCTTCAAATGGTGGAGTCAAGGTACGTTTGTAGCTCAAGCAAATTATCATTTACCTGCTGGCCCACCTTGGTGGCACACGGCAACACCCAGGCTGGCAGGTGCTCCAGCTTATCGTGGATCTTTCTTCAACATCTTCAATCCCTGGGCCATTCATTCAGCTCTGGGCCATTTGTTTTGACAAAGGACACTACTTTATCAACGTTGGAGACAGTGAAAACGGACACAGGTTCCAGTTCATTCCTACAGTTCTAGCTCCTCTTCATGGATTCTAGCTTGTCCCTGCTCTCCACCACTTTATATCCATTTTCCCTTTCCAAGCGTCTGCTATGCAAGTTTTAGCATCCAAGTTGGTGACAACAAGCTCACACAGACTGGTTAGCCAGGGTCCACCATTGTGTATGATGTCAAATCTGTGTAAAAATACACACACACACACACACACACACACACACACTCATTTATATAGGTCTCTTCCATGGCCCTGGAAGGGTTCTTGGCATTACATTCTAATAACTATGCTTTTTTTTTTAAAGCTGTAAAAATAAGCTATTTTTCAAATGCAGTCAACTTTCCCTGTTTGCCTGTTACTGCTTGTCTTAGTTTGGATTTTCTGAGAAGCGGATCCTGAGACAAGGATTTAAACACAAGTAGCTTATTCTGGAGGTAATGCCAACATCATTAGGAAATATCACTATGGGAGCAAGGAAGTAAGGCAAGGAAGAGAAGGGAGTTAATCAAGTGAACATTATCAAGCATGATATCACAACGGGCAAAAGAGCTAAGTCCTGCTGTGGCGCTCTAGGAAATGGTGTAAAACACACCCTAGAATTATTCTAGTCAAGGGACAAATGAGCTGGGGTGTTTATTCACAATTCCTGAGAGTCAGTCCATAAGGGCTGCCCTTGGGAGAAATTAATTCTTCAGCACTTCCAGCCTGCCATGAACACAGGGAGAGTAGCCTCAGAGGGCAGTAACTAACAATGGAGAGATGGGTCAGGATGCAATACAGGAATATGGGTAGGACACTGAAAGCCAACTGCTACATTTCCAAATTTCTAGTCCAGACCTCTTTATTTTGCCCCAGATTCATATACCAAACTGCCTGCTTGGACCTCTATTGTAGGACCTTGCCTACAAGCACCTCCCATCTCAAACTCCTACCCTCTGCTCTTTCTCCCTGATTGCAAAAATTGGTATTACCATCCACTCAGCACCCCAAATAAGATACCTAACGTCATTTGTGACTTTCCAATTGGTTCCCAAGATTTATTGAATCAACTTCCTAAATACCTCTTCTTGTTCTTTCCTCTCACCCCATTGTCTTAGTTTAGGTTCTATTGTTTTTCATCTGAATGATTCCAATTATCTCCTAAATGGTATATGTGTCTCTATTCTACCCACACTTAAATGCCACACAACCCTCTTGCTTCATATCTTCCAAAATCCCCTCAAGGGCCTCTCCATCGCCTCAAGATTGTAAGGCTTTAGTTGAGCACAATGACCTGTTCCCCCTCTTCATTTCCAGCTCCATCTCTCTTTCACTCCTTTAAATACATTCAATGTGCCTGCCCACAGAAATCTAGTCATAGTTCTCCACACATGATAAAGTCCAGTCTTTGCATATATGTTTCCTTCTGCCACATCTGTCCTTCCCACATTACCTTCCCAGTCAACTCCTACTCAGGTCAAACATTGCCATATTGTTCCAGACTTCCCAGAAAAACCAACATCTCTTAGGCTTACTCCTGCGGCACTAACAATTACATGGCAATAATCACATACCTGATGGGTTAATAATAAAGATATCTATGGAAATAGCATAAGTTCTTCACCTGAAGTGATACCAAAAAAAAAGGCACCTAATGGACAAGCATAAAATTATTCATGATAATGCTCAACATTAGATATGAAACCAAAAACCCTTTTTAAGGAGGTCTCTTCAGTTAAGAGCTGTCTGAGTCATTACCAGACTCAACTTTGGGAATCCACCATGATGGGTGAAATAAGGCATTTTTATATGAGGATCGATTTTATTATGATTATACAGATGAATGAGTACTGTATGGGCTGCCCTGCTACAGGGCACTTTACTATTAACAAACATGATCTAACCTGAGTAACATTCCTGCCCTACAGTCCCTTAAGGTTGCTATGTTGCTATCTGACTTCTGCCACTCCAGGATCCTAGCATCCCCACTGAGACTAAGGAATCACAAATAGTAAGTATCTCTTACCTTCATCCACAGCCTGCAGAGGACAGCCACTAGAGTACTTTTCAAAAATGCTAGTGCTATGTTCCCAATGTATTTTTCAGTTCACTGCTGTGACAACAGAAGTGTCCTCTGGGCCTTCACAGAAAATAGTTTTGGGGATGGAGAGAAGGACATGCATGATAAATCCATTCCCACATCCCAGTTCTCTAAATTGCTAAATTTATTTTCTTCCTCTATATTATACTGATGAATTTCTGGTCTATTTCACGTAGTGCATGTCACTGTTGAGTCCAGATTTTAATCAACCAGATGAGTAAAATGTTAGAAATACTCCCAGCTGCTCAAACCAGAATATTTAACCCAAAATTCGGTAAGAGAACCTATTTAACAAGTTCAACCCAAACTAAAATTATACACTTCCCTCTCTGAGCTAACACCTGCAGAATCCATTCCCCTCATGTATTCCTCCAACTCTTTCGTTGAATAAATTAGAAAAACCTTGCGATTTTTATTCTCCCATATTTGACTTTGCGATTGGTTCCCTGGGATATGCTAGAATGTGACTCCTATTGCCTACAGACACTGAGGAAAACTGACATCCCCTGGCAAGGTAACTATCTTTGGTGAGGTCAGAATAGCTTCATTTCACATAATTGTTTCTGCTAGCAAGAAAAACTTAGTGGAATTTGGAATTCAATATCCTTAAAGATGTTTAAGTTCTCCCAAAGTTAGCATTCTTATTTCAATTTTCTTCTATTTTGTAATCAATATGCTCATATTCATTAAGAGACCCAGCAAGGTGGCTGTGAATTCCACCCACAAGGCAGTTTACCAATGTGCAGAATCAGACCTGTGTGTCTGATCTGCAATATGTCAGTTCTTTGGTAAGAGGTAAGAGATCCTTGTAGATCAGTCACAGAAACTCTCTGGCTGCTTTTTTTTAACTATGCCTTGAGCTGTGAATGTTTTGTTTGTGTGTTTATTAGTAGGCTCCACACACAGCATGGAGCCCAACACAGGGCTTGCACTCACAACCCTAAGATCAAGACCTGAGGAGAGATCAAAAGACAGACACTGAATCAACTGAGCCACCCAAGTGCCCTGAGCCGTGAATTTTAAATCTTAAGCTATTATTTTCTTTCTGTAAGCCCTCCAGTACAGTTAGAAAGAGACAGCTTGGGTGCCTGGGTAACTCAGTAGGTTAAGCATCTGACTTCAACTCAGGTCATGATCTTGCAGTTTGTGAGTTCAAGCCCCGCATGGGACTCTGTGCTGATGGTTCAGAGCCTGGAGCCTGCTTCCGATTCTGTGTCTCCTTTCTCTGCCCTTCCCCTGCTCATGCTCTCTCTCTCTCTCTCTCTCTAAAAATTAAATAAACATTAAAAAAATTTTAAAAAGAAAAAAAAATAAAAGAAAGAGCCACCTTACCTTACAGGGTATCGCCCTGTATGTATTATTATATCTAGGGTGACTATTTATCCCAGTTTGTCTAGCACCATCCTACTTATATCTGTTACACTGGAATTGCTAATGACATTTTCACTTTTAAAAGTGTCTCAGTTGAACCATAAGTTATGTTTACCCTTCAAGTACCTTTGGCCTACCACAGCAATCATTTCTACTATCAATGGACACTCAAAGCGACCACAATGAAAATTTCATTACAGAATGACATGATCTTTCCTTTTCCCACTCTCTAATGCTAACAGAGTCCCCAGTGGTTTTAGACTAAACAGATAAAATAATCAATCCTAGATTCCTATGTTCTTGAGGGTGTGTTCCCTATGATCAACTTTGGTATAAATAAGTACATGAATCAAGATTCTTAGTTATAGACCACAGAATTGACTGTAAACTCATTACCACAGCTGCCCAAAAGATTCAATTTCTCTGTGCATGACCTCTATCCCACATAGTTCCCATCAGCTTTCTAAGTTTTGCACAGATCACGTATGGAACCCTATTCAGGGAAATGCAATTTACTCTTTACATATGATACCTCTTTAATATACAAGGCATGTTAGAGAAGCTTTGGTGAAAATCCAGAGCAAGTCAATCTTTAGTATCTGTCAAGAACTGGAAAAGACTACAGAGAAATCCATACGGAAAAAGGTGGTTGTAAGAAGAGTAGTGGTAACTGCAGAATTTCTATTAACGAAGAGCTGGAGGAACACTATTTCATTGGAAGGGAGTTTATGGGATTTGCCTTGAAGCTGTTTGCATAGCAAGCACCCTGTTCTTAGCTCAGTTGTTTATTTCAGGTGGTACCTAGGAGGGTTAATGCAGGTCTGCACCAGACAAACGAGACAAGCCTGGCCACCACAGCCAGAAGGAAAACGTAAGAAACTCCAAGACTATTACCCCTCCTTCACAAATTGAACTGGACTGCCTCTGAACAGCAAAGTAAAATGACAAGACAGCCTTTGAATAAAGTGTTCTACCATATCGGCAATACTCTTCCCTAAACATCTCTGTAAAAGAGACTAATTTTTAAAACAAAATTGGCATATAATTGCTAAAAATACAAACTGTGATGGGGTGCCTGGGTGACTCAGTCAGTTGAACATCCGACTTCAGCTCAGGTCATGATCTCACAGCTCGTGGGTTTGAGCCCCGGTGGGACTCTGTGCTGACAGCTGGGAGCCTGGCGCCTGCTTCGGATTCTGTGTCTCCCTCTCTCTCTGTCCCTAACCCACTCGCATTCTGTCTCAAAAATAAATAAACAGTAAAAAAATTAAAAATACAAACTGTTACAAAATACCTAAAATTCAGAACTTCCAGATAACCTTTGTTTTTATTATTTCTGTACTTAGCACATCCAAACTGGCACAGACAAGGAGGACCAAATTTGTTTTCCCTGCTCTAAATGGCATCATTGGTTTTGGGTTTTGTTGCTGTTGCTGTTGTTGTTGTTGTTGTTTGGGTTTTGGCGTGGTTTTTTTTTTTTTTTTTGTCTTAATTCGAAATACCCCTTTGCTTTCAAAGTACGTTTGGGGCAACAATCATATTTATTTCTGTGGGGTTCCTGGGATAACTTTTTCATTGCCTCAAGTAGGCCAGCGGACGCTCCAAAATGTATTTTTTGCATGTATTTCCTTTTTTTTTAAATCAAGCCATAAGGTAAAAATTTTATATCATAAGTCAAAGAGGACACAACAGAAATCACTCCTTTCATTGGCCATTGTGGACTTCGTGAGGAAGAGGGGTCTGTGCTGTTACACATAAATTTTGCAGATCTGCTGGCTTCTCAGTTCATAGCACTCGACTCCCTGGCTCCTCAGCAGCTCCTTCTCTTCTGCGGCATCTCGAGGTTTCAAGTGGGGGAAGTGGGCCGGAGAGGTGATAAAATCATAGTGCCGCTCCAGATATCGCAGGTAGATGAGCATGTGCAGAGCGTAGGCTAGCACCAGCAGCAGGATCAGGGACATGGCCAGGCCAATCAGAATTGCTGGTGAGAAGGAAGAGGCACAATCTCGGGCCTTGGCAAACTGCTTCCCCTTGATGGTAAAGCCTTGGATCTGTCAAGGAGAAAAAGCTGAAGTGACATACTCTTTCTCTCCTAAGATCTACTTGTCAGTTGGGCTGAGGGTTCTGGGCTCCTAATTAATCAAATTTAAGGCACTGGAGCCATATTTCACTGAATGCTTTGAGCACACGATCCAACAAATGTGAGTGTGCTTATGGGCACAACGAAACAATTTTTAATCAAAACTGACCCAGATACTCTGCGATGTATGTTTACCATAATTAAGAGGCTCAAGAAGTTCAAGGCTCTGAAATAAAACCTCTTGTCATCTGATCCTCATAAATACTCTAGTTCATCTAAAAATATAACTTAGTGGTGTCACTACAATTTAAAGTGCACTCGAAATTTTATAAACATTAGTTATAATTTCACAAAGAAAAATACGTCTCAGTTCCTCTGCCTCCGATTCTGTTAACAGGATGTGGACAGGAAGAATCTCTTAAGAGTAGACATTATGATTCCCAATGAGGCAAAATATAGCTAATAGTAAAGGCTAACAGTTACTGAAGATTTTTTATGTATTAGATATTGCCCTAACTCATTTAAAAACCACAAAAGCCTATGAATAAGTTACTGTTTCATGGATGAAGAAACTAAGGCACAGAAAAGTTAAGTAACTTGCCCAGAGTCACTCGGCATTAAGTGGAGTGAAGTTATTTTTTATTTATTTTATTTATGTATTGATTCTTTTAAGTGCAATGAAGTTATAATTCGAACCCAGGAAGTTTGACTTCAGAGTCACTTCTCAGTTTACAATTCCACAGCTCCTGGTATGTTCTGTCTCTTCTTCCTCCAGACGCTACCTCCCCCTCTTTATCAGTTGTACCATACAGACTTGGTATTGTTTTTGGAAGCGCTGTATACCAGCCCTTGTTTTACATCCTGCCCAGAGCATGGAAAGAAGAGCTTTCTCATATGTGCAGATGAAGTGGCTCAAATAGTTGGAACTACAAGAGGTTCAAATCGACAACTGGCTCTGTATCTAAATACTGTCGCAGTGAAAGAAACTGGGCTACAGACTACTCTAAATAAGACCAATCTTTCGTGGAAGGCAGCTCCCACACTTAGCTGGCTTTTGAAAAAGAATCCTACATAGCATCACCTCGGTCACCTAGTTGGTTTTAAAGGGATACATCAAAAAACTGAATTATCGGGGCACCTGGGTGGCGCAGTCAGTTAAGCGTCCAACTTCAGCCAGGTCACGATCTCACGGTCCCTGAGTTCGAGCCCCGCGTCAGGCTCTGGGCTGATGGCTCAGAGGCTGGAGCCTGTTTCCGATTCTGTGTCTCCCTCTCTCTCTGCCCCTCCCCCGTTCATGCTCTGTCTCTCTCTGTCCCAAAAATAAACGTTGAAAAAAAAATTAAAAAAAAAAAAAACTGAATTATCCATGAAGGCTTTAAGTGACAACTCATTTTTATGATTTAAGTATGTGCTCTTGCATATTTTCATGCTGAAATGACTGTAGCCGTAGACTTTAGAGGCCTTGCTTGCCCAGTTATCTGTGCACTAGACTGAATCTAAAACAGCTCCTGAAGGAGACTTTTGGCCTGGTTTCTGGGATCCCTGGCCCGCCTTTCTATGACGAGGCAAAGTGAGGGGCACCTGGCTGGCTCAGTAGGTTTAGGGTCTGACTTTGGCGCAGGTCATGGTCTCACATGGGTTTAAGCCCCACATCAGGCTGTCTGCTGTCAGCATGGAGCCCCCTCTGGATCCTCTGTCTCTCTCTCGCCCCAGGTGTGTGTTCCCTCTCTCTTCTCTCTCTCTCTCTCTCTCTCTCTCTCTCAAAAATTAATTAATTATTTAATTTTAAAAAAAGGAAAGAAAAGAAAGAGGCAAAGGGTCCTCAAAGGGCTAGTGCCTGAAGAGTCAAGCTCTTGACAAAATGACAAAAGATGGCAACACTGAGCTTGCATTCCAAAGAAGCAAAAATCAGCCCGTGTTGAATAAATACACTCTTTGTGATGCCGGCTACACTTTAGCAGTCCTTCAGTTTGCCATGCACGTGACATCACTCTGTACTTCTTAGAATAAGTCAGACGGGCAAAGCCATGTCTGTGGAATGCAGCCTTTTGTGTACATACTTTAACCACTATGGACACCGCCACCTCTCGCCTGCACTGAGCTCGCATTCCGCCATCTGCTTACATTCTGGATGGCCTAGAAATGCCCACCTCTGACATCCACTGCTGTGTTCACCAGACTGCTGAAGACACTGGCACATGCGGCCCCAGACCAGGGATGAAAGTGCTCCTCGCAAGCACATTTTCAGTAGTCTTACGGACCTCAAGAACATGTAACTGAGCGATTCGTTCATATACTAGACGCTCCAAAGCTTTAGAGCCAAGTCACTGTGCTGCTTCTAGCCAGGTCAGACAGATGGCCTCGCGGATTTGCGTAATGGCCTCACTGGTGGCTGTAACTAATCTTTTCTTCCTTTTTCTTAAGCCCCATGTCTTTAACCCCTTTTTTGTTTGTAAAATATAAATAACATAAAATCTACCATCTTAACCATTTTTAGGTGTACAGTTCACTGGTATTAAGTCCATTCAGATTATTGTGCAACTATCACCACCACCCATCTCCAGGACACTTTTTCATCTTGCAAAACTCAGCCATTAAACACTAATTCCCCATTCCCCTCTTCCTCAGGCCCCTGCAAACACCATTTTATTTTTTTGTTTCCAAATAGGACTACTGTAGATACTTCGTTTAAGTGAAATCATACAAATATTTGTCCTTTTGTGTCTGCTTTATTTCACATAGCGTAATGTCAAGGTTCATTCATGCTGTTGCCCGTATCTGAATTTCCTCCCTTTGTAAGGCTAATATTCCATCGCACATATACACTAGGCTTTGTTTTTCATTCATCCATTGATGGACATTTGGGTTGTTTCCACCCATCTTTTGGCTTTTGTCAACGATGCTACTGTGAATGCACAAATATCTGTTCAAGCTCCTGCTTCCAATTCTTTTAGTAAATACCCAGAAGTAGAATTGCTGAGTTACACGGTAATTCTGTTTATTTTCTGAGGGAATACCATACCATTTTCCAGAGAGGCTACACCATTTTCAATTCTTACTAGCAATGTACAAGTTTCTAATTTCTCCACATCCTTGCCAACACGTGTTATTTTCTGTTTGGGGTTTGCTTGTTTTTGTTTGTTTGTTTGTTTGTTTTTAAATAATAACCATCCTAATAGGTATGAAGTGGTTTGTACATTTTTCAAAGTTAATTTCCGTACAGTGTTTCTGTAAGTCACCTTAAAAGTCACTTCTGAAACAAGGTAGAGGTATAAATCAGGCAATTCCTCTGTTCCAGTCAGGCAGGATAATGTGTGAATTATTCCATGTGTTGATTATTACTTCCTGCCCTTTGTGCCTGCTTCTCTTTCTAAAGGGCAAGTAAGAGAAATCTATATAATATATACTTTATAAACATTGATAAATAAATCTGCATTATGTATGCTATAATGTGCCCTTGAAGTCAAATAGTCCAGAATTCAAACTCTGCCTCTAATGTTTACCAGTTATATCACTTTGAGAAATTATGCAACCATCAGAGCTTCAGGCATATCGTTTGTAAAACAGGGATAATGACAACAATCTTGTGACATTATGATGAGGTTTGAAAACAAAGTATGTAAAATAACCACAACAGTGCTGGCAGACACAGAGGACTCAAAAGTAGTAGTTACTGTTAATCCAGGCCTGACACAGTCCTGGGTGTTGTCACATATCTTAGGCCATGATTTCTTTACATCCGTAAAAGAAAGGTCAGAAATTAAGAGGGTGAAGTAGCTGACCCAGGTAGGTGACAAGCAATTTGAAACCAAGACTTTCTTTCAAACGTTAAAATGCAAGCTCCTTCCCTATCCCAAACTGCCTCTCAACACCACCCGTCTCCAAGCTGGGAGGAGAGGAAGTAAATCTATTTACTTTTGGAAAAGATTGGAAAGTGTCCACAAAAGGGCAAGCAAAACCCTGCCTATTTCAGTGAGTTGGAAGAACAAGGGAAGTTTTTTTAAACAGGTAAACAGGACAGAGGAAGTTGACAGATGTCTCTAAGCCTTTCCTCATGCCTTTCCCCAAGTACTTTCAAGAGGATCTTCTGGGATAGTTGTGACTCCCTGGCTGACAGTTCCATTCCTATGCTAACTGCCAAAGCTGTCACTCAGGCTACAAATGTACTTCTTATCTGTCCGGATAGGATCACTGTTCCACCCCCAGAAGGAAATAAAATCATTGCCCAGCAGCTCCTCTCCCCAGAAGGGCCTCTCCCTCCAGGAAGTGTCAGTCACGGGACTTCACACCACAGCTTCACTCCACTTTCAACTGCTGGCCTTCCTCATTGGTAGTTATTAGTGACTGCATAAATGTGAATGTAAAGGCAAGTGGGGAGGAGGCATAGGCGGTGGGTCGTGCACAGGGAGAGGAAACATTCTATCCGATTCCATTTCAAAACTTAGAAGATAAAGAAAAAAATACCAACATTATTTTAAAGGTATCCATTCCTCTCTTTTCCCTAAACATGTATATTACAGGTGTTTTCAAACACTGAGGTTTTTTGGCACCTGATATACAGGTGCACTGAGCACCTGTTTTAGTTTGTTACCTGGAAATCAACAAAAGTGACCTCCCACAGGCTTGAAGTATCATCCACGTAGCTGGGCAACAAGAGGGCATCAGAACGCTGCAGGCTGCTGACATGCTGGCAGTGGTAGGAATAACTCGATGGCGCATATATGCCAGTGGCATTAAAAGTTGCTTGGATCGAATTATTGAAAATAATCTCAACTCTGTGCAAACTAAACCAGCTCTGGATGTACGACTTTTTGTAATTGGTAAGGGTGAATCTGAAAAAGATCACAACAGTATCACTCCTAAAGCACTTGATTTTTGCTACACAGGAAATCATCTATTAACAGAGCAATTGCACCCTCTTTTGTCAGGTAGTAGAACTGGCTCAGGGAGAGTTTACTTCTAGTTCTGGAGAAGAGTTTCCTGATGGGTAGGAATAAAAGTGAATGGTACAAACTCCTTCAAAAAGAAAAACACAAAGAAACCTGTTTTATTTTCTTTTGTGATCAAAACTTGATTTTACTTTGCAAAAGGTTGAGGAAAACTAAATGGACAATAACACAGAATTAGTTAAATAAATAAGGGTCAAAACTAATAATAAAAGCTTTTACTGTGTCAAGCACCCTTCTATTATTTAACATGAGATACACAATATTATTACCCTCATGTCATAGGTGATGAATCAAGACACAGTGGAGTTAAGGAAAGAACCTGTGAAAATTTACTCAGAGATTAAGTATGGGAGCAGAGCTTTGAATCCAATTTGAGACCAGAGCCCTTACTCTTAGCCATTTTGGAATGGAATACTCTCTAGCAATAAAAAAGTTATAATATGTCATGATTGTTTCTTCATTAAAAAAATGTATGACTACATAGAAAAAATTCTGGAAGGACAGAGATGAAAATATTAATGATTACAAATGGAGGTTAAATTATGAATAATTTTCACGTTCTTTTCATAGATTAACATTTTCTGATTTTTCTGTTTTCTGGACATGTATTGGGCCCCTACAGAAGCAGACCCTGAGACAATGATGTGAATAGAAGTATTTGGGGAGGTGGTCCCAAACTTATTTGGCAATTTAGTCACTCAAAATATGTCATACGGGAAAAAGAGAAATGACAGAGTAGAAGGCACCCCAAAAGGACACATTGTTAAGCAAGTTTCCACTATGGGCAAGTGGGGTTTGATGCCCATGGGGTACCCTGGGAGACAGGGTAGTTCACATGCCTGTTATCTGATCTGAGGGTGAGGGAGCTGGGATGTTTATACACTTCTTTCAGTCACTGACTGAGAGCTGCTGAGGTAGGGATAAAAGGCAGTGGACCTCTCTGACTAAAGAAAGCTTTTAGGTAAGGAAGGGCTGACAATTCAAAGTTGAGCTGGTGGACTACAGTACTCTCAAATGGAAATGCCCAAAGCGACACAGCTAGGGTACTGACAGTGTCTACCACATACCTTTATCATCAGAAAAAATAAGAATCATAAACCTAATTTCCTTTTGGGGAAAAAAGGTGCTATTTGAATAAAAACTATTCCTCATTCCTATATGAAACAGATATGTGTATTTGGGTTTGTATATATGTTTACTCACCTTGTGGTATTCTATTTTCCTCATAAAGTTTCTCTGAAATATGATGATATGTATTTTTTAAATTATGATCAGTGAAACACTAGTGTTCCATGACATGTAGACAAATATTCTGAGGAAAGAGTTTTCCGAGATAAACACAGGAAACATGAGGTTAATCAAAGTTACCAAGCGCAGGAATCTTCCTTAAGAGCATGTCTTCATAGTAACTTTAATTTTATACATTAAATTTAATAAATTTAAGTTTAATACAAATTTATAGTGTCAATCTCCAAGAGGAGGACGTGGAGTGCAGTCTTTCTCAAACACATCTGACCACAGAACCCCTTTCCTAGGAATCTTGTAAATATTTTTACAGAGCAGAAGTGTTCCATGGAACACAGCTTAGGAAAGACTACCCTACCACATCCTGCTGGTGTTTCAAGTAATGTTAAAGACACGGCTGTTTGTCTCCATGAAAAGGTTGGTCCTATAGAAATGGAAACATTTCATTATTATAAGAAAAAGTATATAATGCCTTCAAATTGTGCCCCACTCCTGGAGCAGTTCCTAACTGCTTGGCAGATATATTCTTCCATACATAAGCAGAGCAAGATGTAAGCCTGGGTTGTCTGCTGGGAAATTCAGCTAACAGAGACTTTTTTGCTATTATTAAATGATGTGTGATTCACTGTAAGGTATTATATAGAAAATAACTTCAAACCAGAGTCACAGCTTCAGAGCTTTACATATATTTTAGTCTTTGCTCAGAAGAAAAAGACTATTACATTCTCAGGTTCATGTGATTTCTAGGTCTTAACTGAGGAAGGAAAAACTACACAGATGCTTTGGTAGAAACTGAAGAAAGCATTATGATAGGATCCTACCATAAAATCACTGCCTTTGTACAGTTAGTTAAATGTGGCATTTCACGTGTCACAGTGCTTGGCACATAGGAGGTCTTGATACTTACTACATGTTGAATGAGTAAATTATATGGAACTAAACTGGAGTGCTGAATTTATGACCTTTTAAAGTAGTATCCATACTTACCTTATATCAAGACCTTTGGGACTTTCAGCATCACCAAACTTCATAGATAAACTAAGAAAACAGAAAGAACATAATCTATCAAAATACAAATAACCTTTACATAACACTCTACTATAAAATTACCTCAAAATGGAACAACTAAAGCTATAAAACTTATAGAATAAACATATAGCAGTTTTGGAATCTTGGGGTAGCCAATGGTTTCTTGAAAAAAAATAGAAGTATGAAACATAAAGAAAAATTGATAAACTGTACTTTATTAAATTCAAAATTTTACTCTTCAGAAATACTCTTAACAGTGTTAAGAAACAAAAAAAAAGGCAAGCCACAGAACAAGAGAAAATATTCACAATACATATACACAAAGAACTAGTATCCAGAATATAATAAATAACACTAACAATTCAATAATAAGAAGGCAACCAACCTAACTTAAAAATGGTGAAAAGACAGGCACTTCACAAAGGAAAATACACAAATAGCTAATAAGTACATGAAAAGATGCTCAGCACACCATTAGCTATCAGCAAAATATAAAATAAGACCACAATAAGATAAAAGCACCATGATACAGTAATCGAAATGGCTAATTTTTTTTTTAAGAACCGATGCTTAAGCTTTTAAAATCCATATTTATTCACACTTTTGTAAAAGTTAACAGGAGATTTCTGGGAGCAGAGACAGATTATTACTAACTCATAGCAATAACCATATTGGTTCCCCTTTTTTCTTAAAGAATTTTTAAAAAATATTTACTTATTTTTGAGAGGGGAGGAGCAGAGAGAGAGACACACAGAATCAGAAACAGTCTCCAGCCTCTGAGCTATCAGCACAGAGCCTGATGCGGGGCTTGAACTCTAGACCTGTGAGATCATGACCTGAGCCAAAGTTGGACACTGAGCCACCCAGGTGCCCTGATTCCCCCTTTTTTATTCTTTTAATTTTTTTTCAACGTGTATTTTATTTTTGGGGGGACATAGAGAGACAGAGCATGAACGGGGGAGGGGCAGAGAGAGAGGGAGACACAGAATCGGAAACAGGCTCCAGGCTCTGAGCCATCAGCCCAGAGCCTGACGCGGGGCTCGAACTCACGGACCGCGAGATCGTGACCTGGCTGAAGTCGGACGCTTAACCGACTGCGCCACCCAGGCGCCCCCGATTCCCCTTTTAACCGAATTCTTCTGCCTTAGAAACATGATGAGAGCCAGATATCATCCTGTACATACTGAGATTTGTAATACAGATGAGGAACACCAAAATTATGAATCTGGGAGCTTATATAAGAGGGAGACTGTGGTACCCCTTCACCTCCTGAGAGAGGAAGAAAACATTTGCTTTCATAGTGTCAAAAACTGTCCTGGAAACATGAAAAGAGAAGGGTACTAGTTACCTACCTCACAGTGTAAGCAGATGAGTTTTATTAGCCTTTGAATGGGAGCAAATAGCTCATCTTAAAGGAGACAAACGGCTGCATGTCTAATACCCATGAATGTAAATAATTATTTCTAAGAGGAAGACAAGAAGTCTCTCTGGGTTTCCAAACCCTGCAATATGTCCATGGTCCTGAGGTTCAGTACTCCTGACAGGTAAACACTTTCTTCTAAGGAGATGAATCTAACTAAATTACTAACTAACTCCAAGGCTTATTTTTTAACCCAAGTCCCAGTAAAATTTGTCCAGAAATTGCTTACCATGCAGAAACAATAAAAATATTTTCTTTACAGTCTTACATTGACCATTCCAAGTGTTGGTGAGGATGTAAAGCAACCAGAACCTCCTCACACAAAGCTGGTGGGAAGGTAAATGGTACAAAAAAACTATTTGGTGGTTTCTTAAAAAGCCAAACATACATATACTATATGATCTGACCATTCCCCTCCTAGGTATTTATCTAAGAGAAATGAAAATATATGTTCGTACACAGACTTACACATGAACGTTTAACACGACTTTATTTGGAAAGCTATCTAAAAACTGGGGCAAAAACCAAATTTCCATCAAGAGGTGGATGGATAAATAAGTAGTGGTATATCCATACTATGGAGTACTTACTACTCAGCGGTAAAAAGGAACATAACTTTGACACATGCAACAAAGCAGAAGAATATCAAAATAATTATGCTAAGTGAAAGAAGCCAGACTAAAAAAGAATATACACTATATGAGTATATTTATATAAAATTCTAGAAAATTCAAACTCATCTATAATGATAGAGAGCAGATCAGTGGTTACCTGGAGGGGTGGGAGTGGCAGGAGAGAAAGATCACAAAAGGGCACAAAGAAACTTTTCAGGGTGATGAAAATGTTTGCTGTTTTGATTATAGTAATGGTTTCATGGGTGTACAAACACATCAAAATTGATCAAAGTGTGTACTTTAAACATGTGCAGTTTAGTGTATTTTATTATATTTCAATAAGGTTGAAAAATAAAAATGAGTAAAAGCTAAATAACTGAAATGAGAAAATGTGAAAAATGTAAATACAGAAAGGATGGTGCTGCATCCTTTTATATATTATATAGTATAAATATATATTATATAAATATATATAAATATTATAATATATTACGTATTATATATTATCTATATAATAGACATTATAATGTCTAGAAGTTATAACACCTCAACATATGCCATAAAACCAAAAAAGCAAAAGTGGGTAGCCATAAAATGTAAAATTACAAACTTGAAAAAAACCCGCAAATATAATCTCATTAATTTGGTCCTACTTATCAAGAAATAGAAATGTCAGTGATTGAGCTAAAGTTTATCTTCATACTATCTATGGGGTAAGGGATATTTATAAAATAAACCTGGTAAATAAAGTCACTAAGAGAATTATCTTTATTTCCTAACATTATAAGCTCAGGCACCTTAAAAGCACTCATTTCTAAATACTTTATAAGGTAATTTACTCAGTTAAGCAAGTCTCCAAAAGGCCTTTCTCTAATAATATTCTAATAGTTAACAAATTACTTAAAACTTCTAAGAAATAAATTGTACTCCTTGAATAGTATTTTATGAATTTGATTGGTCACTTACTCTAACAGACATTTCTCTACTTCTTCCAAGGAATCAGAATAGCTTAGTTATCTATAAACTGGTCCTGTAGCTGATGAACTAAAATTCAAAGCAAGGCCACACTGAGCCCACCCTAATAGCTCCCCCCTTCTGATGGAGCAGCTCAATGGCCTCTATGCTTCTGACCCTGCAAGAGTTCTCTCCAGCAGTCCTGGTTTTGGTGAAAGCTGTTAACATGCTCTGCTGCAGAGTAAAGAACATGCTTGATTTCAACAAAGCAAATTCGACAATCATTCAGTGAGGCTCTTAACTGCCAGCCACGGCACCATTACCCGAGAACACGAAGGAGAAATACAATCTAGTAAGTCACTCAAAAAAGAGCTGCTTTTACTCTTCCAAGCACCCTAACCTCCCACGTTTCAAACGGACTCTGAATTCTTCAGACTATAATTGCCTAAACTCAAAATACACACAGATGCTCAGATTATGCTCTATTTGTAGGGCTTTCACTATTTAAAAAGACTTCCGTACCAAATCTGTCTGCCAACAATTCGCCTTTCCCTGAACATTTTGTTTCCAGGCACTAAAACAAGGTCATATTTTTTTAATCTGTGCTTTTGACCCTACATGGTTATGTCTTTACTTGGGTTTGTTCTTTCCGTCACTCCCTTTCTGGTTCTTGAGAATAGAAGATTTCCTTGCCAGCACAGCAAATGTCCACTAATGTCCACAATTCACAGGAATGAGGGACAGACTCAATATCTGGTCCCTGCATGCTTCGTGTACTGGGAAGCCTCCCACTCATGCCCTTGGGTCGGCTCTCCTGGATGTGGGCACACTTGCCTGAGCAGTACTCCAGGAGGTGGGGGCTATTCAGTCAGAACTTGTCCCAGTAGAATTATTACATTGGTGGCCAAGAAGAAAAGTCAGGTTCCACCCAATTATTCCTTTGTGCATTATGAAAACCAAAGCTTCCCTAGGTCCTTCCACCAGCAAACTAGGCACTATTTTACTCTAGTTTATCATTAGCATGTTAGGAAGATAATACTACCACTTTGAGTGGCCCCTGACAAGTTCTCATGCATACAATTCCCCATTTGATTTTGATGTTTTTTTTTTGAGAGAGAGAGAGAGAAAGAAAGAGCACTCACATGCAATCAGGGTAGGAGGAGGAGGAGAGGGAGAGGGACAGAGAGAGAGAGAGGATCTGAAGCAGGCTCTGCACTGACAGCTCAGAGCTAAAAGCGGGGCTTGAACTCACAAACTGAGATCGTGACCTGAGCTGAAGTTGGACATTTAGCTGAATGAGCCAGTAACTGAGTCACCCAGGTGCCCCTCCCCATTTGATTTTCATGATGCTATGAGATAGCGCCAAGAGAGAGGAGGTAAAATGCCACTATTAAAAACATTGTAGACCTCAGCTCTACTAGCAAACAAGCTGTATGGTCTTATCAAATTTCCTAACCTCTACGAAGTTTGATTTCAGATGGTAATGGTCTGTGACTCAGGGACTTTTTCACAATAGTATTGTAGGGAATAATAAATATTGTGCCCGTGAAGTCCTTGCTCTGTGCCTGATCCATGGCAAATGCTCCAGGCCTGTTACAATTAATAGATGCCATCACCTCCATTCACAGATATGATCCCATGGCAGCTCCTATTTGTAAAGTCACAAAGCTCACTGGCAGAACTGGGCCTAGAAGCCAAGTTGTCATTTTTTTCTGTTTCTGGGTTCCCAGTGATCATTAAGATTTCTAAAGCCCAGCAAAAAAACTGTGGTGCTCTGATCTCCCCCACAAATATCCTGTGGTCGGAATAAATGGAATCAAGAAGGGCCAGTCAGCCACAGACAGGCAAGATGATCCCTAGGCAATCAGCCTCTCTCTAGGCAGCTGACCACAAATAAAGAGCCCTGTAGGGAATTAATTAGAGCCCAAGGAACAAGTCCTGAGCTCTCAGCAGTGCTGGAGTCTCTTTGGTAGTCTGTGCTGTAGCAGAATAAACAAATCTGGGAGGACTCTGGATGCTTATACTTAGAATCCTCTAATTCTCTAATAAGAGACAATCATTCTGCATGGCAAGATGCTTACTAAAACTTGTAATATAACTTGTAATACTAATACAATCCATTTTCACCCATCATCAATAATTTTTAAATGAAATGTCAAGTTCTGGAGTAAAAATGCCACACACACACACACACACACACACGCACACACACACAAATACACAGTATACATTAGCATTCTGCCCATCTCAACCAGGCCAGAACAAATGCAGACAATCTTCCAAAAGCCTTCATTATACCAGCAAATGTTGAAAGCAGGGAGATTTACAGAAAGCAAGTGGGACATGCCAGACTTCTTCTTGACCAAAACAAATACAAGAAAAAATTTTTGCTCAGATGACTAAAAGCAGAGAAAGGTACTGGACATTGATTTCCTCCTTAAAAGGGATATTTGTTTAATCTGCTTATCTCAAATCAAAAGCAATTATTATAATCATTTTGAAGAACTGTTCTAAAGAATTCTCTGAAATTTGGCCATTCAAAGATACCCCTGCAAACTGGCAACGTTCCACAACTTCAGAACACTCTCTAGAATTGGGACTCTTCCTTGGCTAGAGTCAGCCTTCATGGTTTCCCCCAGTAGAAGACGTAGGACTCGGCTTGCTGATACACGATTTCCTCCCTGCTGGGACAAAAGTAGTTGGACACCTCACATCTGGAGTTGATACCAAGCCCGGGGTCCTCTTCAGTTTTCAGAATGAGTTTGGAAAACCTCCTCTTTCACAACTCTGATTTTCCTTGAGGTATTATAACAAGAAAATAGCTAGGAAAAGTAGTTTTTAAATTAATTTCTGATTTTTCTTTCATTGTAGATGTTAAACATTTCCTCAGAGATGTGTTTCAAGCTAACTACAAACGAACCTACTTCCATCTTCTGAAATGTCAGAAAACTCGAACGCCCAGTTAACAGACTACAATACCCTAATGGCAACTTACATGGCACTTTCTTCACTGCAATTTGAGTTGCTAGTGTCCACTGCTGCCTTCTGGCCAAAAGCTTCATCTGTAAAATCCAGCCAGGTCTGATTCTTAAATTTTATTGTTATTCTTTTGGCCCAGAAAAGAATGCAAGGAATTCCATCCATAGAGACATTAACTGGGCTATGATGGCTGAATGCATTCCAAGCTTCTTTTTCCAAATGTCCTTGTCTGCTCAGAGTGTAGTTGAGAGTCTAGTTAACCAAATAAACAAAATTTAAGAGATGGATTTGTTTCCATGGTACAAAAGGCTTCTCAGAAGTAAAAGGATTAATTCACAACCTATTGAAGCTCTGATCTCTCCAGCTCCAGAGTCCATACTACTGTGGGACAAAGGAGACAACTAGACCCATCTTAATCATAACAAGCTAAAATGACAGGTATGTGTGAAAAGTATATGAAACTAGTTCCACAAAGCACCCAAATTGGAAAGGACCAAATTGTTAAAAAAAAAAAAAGATCCAATTTTGCAAATGATAATATTAGCAATATAGACTTTAAAAAGTCACCAGGCTGGGAGAGAAAGTGGGGATGAATAGGTAGAGCATAGATTTTTAGGGCCATGAAATAATTATTCTGTAAAACACTATTAACAGTAATAGATAACATTATACATTTGTCAAAACTCATAAAATGTACAACACAAAGAGTGAATCCTAGTGTAAACTATGGACTTTAGTTAATAATAATCTACCAATATTGGTTCATCAACTTTAACAAACGTACCAAACTAACACAAAATGTTAAATAAAGGGGAAACTGGAGTGGGGAGTGATTGAGAAAGCATATAGAAAACTTATATTTTGTTCAGTTTTTTTTCTGTAAACCTAAAGCTGCTCAAAAAAAAAAAGTCTAGTAATTAAAAACAAAAATTCAACATGCCATGAAAATAAGAACCTAAATAACACAGGACTTTAAAATAAAGAAATTAACATGTTAAACAAAAAAACAAACCAACAAACAAGAGGCTTCTAGATACCAAGCATAATTCTCCAGACCATTAGTGCCCAATAGAACATTCTGCAATACTGGATATGTTTAATATCTGCAGTGTCCAGCGGAGCAGGCCCTAGCTATATGTAGCTCTTACGGCACCAAATGTGGCCAGTGCAACTGAGGACATTAATTTTTAATTTTACTTAACATTATTTCATTTGAGTTGAAATTTAAATAGCCACACGTGGCTACTGGCTACTGCTTAGGACAGTGCAGCTCCAGATCATTTAATATACATAAACTAACAGGGTATTCTAATATCAGTCTTCATTTTATGAAACCCTTGCTGATTTCTAGGAAGCTCAAGACAAAGCACTTTGGTACTTGACCCTGGAAGTCACAAAGGCAGGTCTATATCTGAAAGATCTACTTATCTACATCAACTATTTCATACCAATTACTCCAGGATAAGTACAGATAAAAGAGAAATTAAAGAGGCAGCAGCAATCCAAGCTTACTAGTAACCAAAGATAAACCGTTACTATAGTGATCCTGCCTAGAAAGTAACAAAAGTAAAGCTGAATATTTTAATGAAAATATACAAGAGCAAGTAAAACTTTAGTTTTTTTCTTTACCATAAGACTATTGTAATGCATTCCCCCACCCAAAGCTTAAGCAAGAATGTTAGTTATTAACAGAATTATTATTTATATTTTCACAGTGGCCCCGACCTGATTGAAACGTGTTTAATTTTTTTTTTTTTAAGATACAATCTAGTTTCCT
The DNA here is from genome assembly GCF_018350175.1 of Felis catus. Lineage (NCBI taxonomy): Eukaryota > Metazoa > Chordata > Mammalia > Carnivora > Felidae > Felis > Felis catus. The sequence goes on along the minus strand of NC_058368.1, from coordinate 145,631,349 downwards.
AACATATCCATACCTGTGTGATTGGTACTGTTGTACAATTCTGGCTTTGTTTCATATCTCCATTACTCTGCTGATCTGTCAAATAAATGATACGAATACAAAGGCTAAATGTAACTTATTTATTAATATAACCGAATGACAATAAAATGCTAAGCCATGTGAAATATACCAGGCTTGAGCCTCTTCTGACTGATAATTTAGAATATACTAGTTTAAGAGATTTTACATAAGAGACTGCTGTTCCAATCACCAGTGTTCAGGGAAGCCCATGACAGACAATAACCTTCTCCTCAACCCTTCAAGGAATCATAAGGACAAATACAGATCTTACCGTTTACAACCACTTCTTTATTTGAAGATGTCTGAGAGATGAAACTAGAAAAAAACAAAAAGATGCTGAATAGCTAAATTTCGGATTTTATAAGAAGTTTATAAGAAGTTTTAAGTTATAAGAAGTTTTAAGAAGTTTTATCTCAGTTTATGATACATCAAAGTAGAAGGCAAAGTACCTGTCAAAACTGTTTACTTTTCCATAGCAAATTTCTGATTTTAAAAAGTAATACATGTTCTTCAAAGAAAACATGAAAAATTCAGATTTTTTTAAATTTATAAATATCAACCCTAATCCTTATCCAGTGAATATTATTATTGAAGGCCTACTATGCGCCAAGCAGTGTGCTAAACACTGAGGTTTAACCAAAAATAACCAAATAATAAACCAAATAGTCAAACAATAAAACATAATAAAATATTTTACCATGAAATTTTATACTCACTGTACTCTTAGTATATGAAAGCAAAAATATTCAATCATTTTTATTAAAAAAAAAAAAAAAAGATGGACTTGGAATGCCTGAGTGGAGTTTGGGCGTCAGACTCCTGATTTTGGCTCACATTATGATCTCATCATTCGTGAAATTGACCTCCATATCAGGATCCACGCTGAGTGTGGAGCCCATTTGAGGTTCTCTCTCCCTCTTCCCCACTTGCGCACTCACTAGCTCTCTCAAATGAAATAAGCACTTTAAATAAATAAAAATTTAAAAAAGACCCAATTGCCAAAAAGCTATTTCTGAAAATTATGAGGATGTAAATTTTTTTAACTTTATGTTATTTATTTTGAGAGACAGAGAGAGAGCGCGCGCATGCAAGAGAGGGGCAGAGAGAGAGGGAGAGAAGGAATCCCAAGCAGGCTCCACACTATCAGCACAGAAGATCCAGATGTGGGCTGGATCCCACCAACCATGAGATCATGACTTGAGTCGAAATCAAGAGTAGAATGCTTAACTGACCGAGCCACCCAGGCACCCCTAGGATATAAATTATAATATATATCCTTCTGTTGTTTGACTGTACACACACACACACAAACACAGAGATGCACACACACAACACATATGTTACTTTTTATAATACTTAAAAACAGTGCAAATTTTTTCCACTTAAACGTATATCACAAATATTTTCTCATGTAATTATATATTTTTCTTATGTAATTTTTAAGTTTTTATTTTACTTCCCATTAGCTAACATATAGGGTCATATTAGTTTCAGATGTACAATATAGTGATTGAATAATTCTATATCACCCAGTGCTCATCATGATTTTCTGATATAATTTTGAATTCCATGTTAGTATTTATATCATACAAATGTATCAATTTATTTGACCAAATTCCTTTAAGTATTTAGATTGTTTCCAATTAATAAACAGTATTACACTGAACATTATTATAGATTGTTTGTTCATATCCCCAAGAAGTTCCTTAAGATAAATTCCTAGAAGTGAAATTGCTAACTTAGAAAATCTACACATCTTTCTAACATGGAATATTATAAACACACATAAATATAATCATGGAATATTGAGAGCACACACATACAAACACAAAAACAGAAGTCCTCTTCCCACCTGCATGTACTTGTACCCAACATCCAGCTTTAATAATTATCAAGTCATAAGCAATCTTTTTTCACTTATGAGTTCACCTACTTCTCCTCTGTGGTATTATTTTGAAGAAAATACCAAAAATTATTTGACTTAAGTATGGATGTCTAAAAGATAAGGACTTTTAAAAATAATAGTCCAGTTATATCTAGAAAATATCAATAATTCTTTAACATTAAATATGTCAATTGCTTAAATCTCTAATTGTGTCATAAATGTTATAAAAAATTTTAGTTTATTGCATATTTTAAATTTTTCATAACTTGAACCTATAGTATAGGAGAGTGCAGATTAAACTCTATACTTAAGAGACTGCTAAGACCTATATGTATATATGATATTACATAAACTTAATATATTTACAATTAGGGATATATTACATATCATTATCCATATGTAAAACATAATTTTAGCTAAAGAGTTACTAAATCTGTATCACAGTAAAGTGCTTTAAAATGAATTACACGGAACCAATTACAAACTGAATGTACCATTGTCTTGGTAATACAGTCTCTATTAACTAATGAGAATTTCTAAAGAGGACAAATAACTGACCATGATATGTACTCATTGCTATTAATAAATTCATGCAGGGGCGCCTGGGTGGCTCAGTCAGTTGGGCGGCCGACTTCGGCTCAGGTCATGATCTCGCGGTCCGTGAGTTCTAGCCCTGCGTCGGGCTCTGTGCTGACAGCTCAGAGCCTGGAGCCTGCTTCATATTCTGTGTCTCCCTCTCTCTGCCCCTCCCCTGTTCATGCTCTGTCTCTCCCTGTCTCAGAAATAAATAAACGTTAAAAATTAAAAAATAAATAAATAAATAAATAAATAAATAAATAAATTCATGCATATATACAACTTTTTCTCACTTTATCAAGTTTACTGAGGTATAATTTAAGTACAATAAACTACATTCACTCATTGTGTACAATCCGGTAAGTTTGAGCATATGCATACCACCATAATAAAGGTACAGAATATTTACATCACACAAAAGTTTCCCTATGCACTTTTGCAGGAAAGAGATGTTCCCTCCATTCTCAGCCACAGGAAAACTAAAGACTTGGTGTCACTTTAGATTAGTTTGCATTTTCTAAAATTATAAATAGAATAATACATATTCTTTAGTGTTTGGCTTTTTTTAATCTTAACACAATGATAGGGATTCATTGATGTTACATATGTCAATATTTCATTCCCTTTTATTACTGAGAAATATTTCATTTATGGATATACCACATTTTGTTTGAGCATCCACCAATGGACAGATTTAAATGAAAGTAATAATGTAAATAATAATATATTGGAGGGCTGGAGGGGATAAAGAAAGAAAGGTGAGGAAGTGTTGGAGACTAAAACTTTGTCAATAGTAATTGGAGGTTGTTAGATAATGTCTAAAATGTATTATTTGAGAAATCCGCTATGCATATTTTAATACTGTGGTAGTATGGTGGAGTGTATGATTGTTCCCAACTCCCTGGAAACAATGCCAGAGATGTATATATCCCTGCCCTTGGCCATATACCTTGCAGCACCTCCCTGTAGGTGGAGAAGATTCCCTGCCCCAGAGTTAAGTCTTGGCTATGCATCTTGGTTGAGACAGTGGCATATGAATGGAAGCAACAGTGTGCCAGTTCTCTAGAAATTTTCAGAGGTATTGCATGTGTCTGCCACCTCTTGCCCTTTTCCCTCTGCCATGACAATGGCATGCCCAAATAGGGGTGCTCTTTCAATCTAGGTCTTGGAATGACAAGACATGGGAAACAGCTAGAGCAGGGCTATGACAGCCCACCTGTAGCTATCAACATGTAATATGAGTGAGAAATAAATGTTTGAGATCATGAGATTCTGGAAAGCTGGAGTTGTTTGTACTAAAGATAAACTGACTAAATTTGTCTAATTTAGTCTTTTTAAAAAGATGCCTTCCTTTAAAAATTTATAAACTTGTATTCTGATTTATAGTAACTCTCATTTGAGTAGGGTTAGCATGAATCAGTCCTCTGAGCCCAATTACACCTAGGACCATTAAGAAATTTAATTTCCTGTAAATTTACTTTAATTTTCCAATCAGTAATCATGTAACCACAATAGAGATGTGCTTTAGCTAAAAGATCGCTATCTTACCTAAACTCCAAACTCTGTAGTGAAAGTTACAAAGTAACTGAATATGTGAAAGAAACACTAATACCCAGGCAATACTGCTTAAAGAGCTTCAAGCTTTCCAATAACATCATCATACACAAACAGACTTTAAAATTTAACTTGAATCTCATTGATCAAAAAATCATATATCATGATACAGGGTTAAGTACTCAATCTTAAAATGTCTTAACGAACAAAAACTGAAAATTCTGAGATATAGTTTACCTAAATGAGATAAAAATGTATTAAGTCATTGTTACCAGGTCACTCGGTTCTCGTCCCAGATGCATCAAAGAACTGGAGACCCAAGACCAGACTGGGGAGATAGAGTTTACTGAGGAGATCCGTATAGTACGCTTTCAAGAGTGAAAGCGGACCAGAGCCGGAGCAAGGCTGGCAATGGCACCAAGAAGCTCTAGCTGCATCCTTTTAAGCCTGCTTTCTGCACATGTAAGTTTGGCTTTGATTGACACTTTAAAAAAATGTTTATTTTTGAGATAGAGAATGGGAGAGAGCAGGGGATGGGCAGAGAGCAGGGGGACAGAAGATCCCAAGCAGACCCCATGCTGACAGCAGTGAGCTGACATGGGCTTCGAACTCACAAACCATGAGATCAGGACCTGAGCCGAAGTCCAAGGCTCAACAAACTGAGCCATTCAGGTACTCATGATTGACATTTTTGATTGACAGCTGGTGGTTATATCATATTTTGGCTTCTGCACATGCCCCTACCCATGATACATGCTGTGATAATTGTACTTATTTATGTATTGTATATTTATGAGTGTGTAACGAGTTTTTGTTCTGACTTTAAAGTTCTAAGGGGCAAGTTACACCTTTTGTGCTCATTCTCAGCGCTTCAAAGTCCCCTTATGGCTTTTGAGCCAGCACTGTGGCTAGGCCTTTGCTGTTGTGTTTAGCCCTTAGACTTGGCTCTGAATTTGGTGTTAACCCTCAGGGGTGGCTCAGAAGGTGTGGCCAGCATCTGCTTTACCTCTCCTAGCTCATGCCTAACTAACTGCCTAACAATTTGTAAATACAGTGTCTGGTTTGCAAAACAGTTTAATATTCCTGAATAAAAGTATATGAATGAAGGAAGGAAGGAATGCATGGATGGATGGATAGATGAATGGATAAGCTACCATACTGATAATATGCTTGGCTTGACACTTTGCTCTACTCATTAAGAATTTCCATGTGTTCGCAAATGAAAAACTTTTAGAAGACAACACAGGCTTATTTTCATTTCAATGAATCTATGGTCGTGAATATACAATAACACTGCTATACTTCTTTTTTTAAATGACTGTAATTTAGATATGCCTTTCCCATACCCATAAGACTAAATTAATCAGGATTTATGGGATACCATAATCTCAACTAAAGATAAAATCTACATGCATTTTCACATCACTACATAATCTCTTAACTAAAATAAGAGCTAAAGAACTACTGGTTAAAGTTACCTATGTGAATAAATTGAGAAATGCTGGTTAAAAAGAAATTTAAAAAATAAAAAAAAATAAAAAACCTACACTGTCTCTAAAATATTCAGATCCTTGTCCAGTAAAAGAGATCTCTGCAATACCTTTGAAAAGTAATCAAGAGCCCTAAGTTTGTGGTGAGTGGCTGGTGCCATATTTTTGATACAGCAGGTAGTCCATCATGAGGCTGCCAAGAATGCCTTCATGAAAGTGAAGGTGAAGCAGCCCCACCATGGTTCTATTCAGGATGAAGACCACATTCCCACCATGACCTCTAAGGCCCTGAAAGACCTGCTAACTGTGCTCCCCTCATTTGACCTATTCCCCTGACTGTTCTAGCCAGACTAGCTTTCTTTTGTTGAGTTCCTTGAATGCTTCATCTTCCTTTCTTCTCTCATAAAAGTTTTAGCCTTGTTATTCCCTCTACCTGAAATGTTCTCTATCCTCCCCTTCCCCCTACCTCCTGGTAGTATCCTCCACATACTGCAGATCACAGCTTAAATGTCACTTCCTTAAGAACACTATTCTTACCATCTCAGAGCAGTTCAGATCCCCCTATTTATATGTGCTCATTGCCTCCCATACTTTTCTTTCACAACATGACTCACATTTGATTAGTGAGAGAACCTCCCCGCTAGACTTAAAGCTCCATGAAGGCAGGGGCTCTATCTGTTTTACCCACCACTGTAGACCCAGAACCTGGCACAGTGCCTAGCTATTTAAAAGCACCAAGTGTTAAAAATATATGTGTTACATATATCAATAAACTAACAGATTGATGAATGAACAAAGTCTGACAGGGAAGGGGAAAATAGGAGATCACACAGGAAGCTATGTGAAAAGAAAAATATTTCCTTTTTGTTCAAGGAATTGCTTAAACCCAATTTGAGGAAGCGATATGTAAGGGAAGAGTAGTGACTCCTAGTCTCTCTTAAGCTCAGGAAACAAGTACTAAGCTTAAAATACAATCAACCTTCCTAGAGATGTAAGAACCTTGAATTGACCCATAGGACTGAAAGGTATTTTAAATTTCAGATCCATGATTTGAAAGACATTCATAAAACAGCAAGTGTTGTTTCTTTCATAATGAATTAATATGCTGTATTTTTAGATTCAAATGATCATTGATTAATGTGATTTCTAGGATCCCTTCTGAAGCTAAGATTATTTAAACCTAATAAATTTGCTTCAGAAACAGAATTGGGACTTCATAGTACTTGCTGTACATATTACCAGTGTAATATAGAAATCAGTCATTTCTGTATAAACAAGGTAAGGAAACATTACTAAGCTTTAACAATCTAAGGAGTACAGATCACCTATTATTTGAAAATGAACTTAAAGCACTGATTTACAAACAATGGGGAAAACAAACAGAAAATGCCTGTACTTCTAGTTTTTATTAGCTGGTGACAAAGATTCTTTAACACAAGTTCTGGCAGACCACCCTGCGTGGCAGTTCACACTAAATTCCCTGATGTATTTGTTGGGATGGCACATAATAAGTAATTAGGAGATATGACATAAGTTAACTGCTGTTCAGATTCTGAATATTCTCCCTTATATATAAATCTCTATAGTTTCCCTTATATGGTATGGAAAGAGCCAAAGGGACAAAGGAAACAGAAATAGAAATTTTGCTTGTTAATTTTAAACGGTATGTAATCTAAACAATTACCATCTCCTACCAGCTAAAATGATTCAACACCTTTTCTTTGAAGGACAGGTTATATATTTCTGAGGTTTTTAAATTCTCCCTTGTTCTATTCTCTCATAATAATGGCAGGAGAAAACCACGAAATCAACATTTACTTGTAAGTGTAAAAGAAACCTGAACACTGATTTGAGTCATTTTCTCATAGATACATACTTTGATACACAATACAAATATTTCTTGTGCATTTTGAATAATTCTTGCCTCTTATAATAAAGATTATATTTTCATCTCTTATTTATAAACTCTGGTTCAATGATTTTATTAGCTACTGAATGATCTAATATATCCAATTTCAATTATAAACAAATATAGCTATGCAACAATAAAAAGAAATTACAGAACCATCTAGTTCCACACTTGCATCGAAGTTAACAGATGCACTGAATTTAAAAATGTGCAATTACTCACCTTACATTCTTCCTGGCAAGTATCTGGTCACAAGTTAGAGAAAATCCCATACATAAAAAAATGAGTGAAAAACTAAACAAGATTTTTCTTCCCATCAAGAAATTAATCAGTTTCTTCTAACCAAGCACATCTCCTAATTCATAAATGCAAACAGGGCAGAGGCAGTACTTTCCATGCCTTGTGACTGACAACATATTCAACCAATAAAAAAACCATATTCCCAGGATGTATTATGTGGGGGAGAGGGTGGAGGGAGGGTCCTGATACTGCTTAATTTAGAGTATAGAGTGAAATCAGTGGGTCTATTTAAGATGTTTGCTTTTTCATGAAAAATTAATGGGGAGCAGATTTTCAATTAACCTCTTTTCAGAAACTGGCATTGCTTTGATACTCTAACTCTTAATAAGAATCTCATATTGCTTTTCAGGTAGCTATTAAATTGCCCTCAAAAATCTATAAGATATACATTATTACATGTATTTTTCAGGTGTATAAGTGAGTAAAAATCTCTGAAACTTATCTAATTTTACACGTGTCCTAGTTCACAGTGTACTGTTAAATTCATGATTCTCCATGTGCTGAGAGATATGGAAGGTAATGGTAAAGAGCACTGACTTTGGAGTCAGACAGCCCTCAAGTGCATTCCCAGCTCCAGTTTCCTCATCTGCTGAGTGGGGACAAAAGTACTTAACTCAAAAAATTGTTGTGAAGATATACTGAGGTCCTAAAAAGCCAAATCTATCATGGGAAAGAACAAAGCTGGATGTATCACACTTCCTATTTAAAAATACATTGCAAAGCTACAGTAATTAAAATGGTACAGTACTGCCATTAGAAACTGACATAAAGACCAACAGAACAGAATACAGCACCTAGAAACAGATTCACACATACAGTTAACTGCTCTTCAGCAAGGGTGCCAAGAACACACAATGGGAAAAGGACAAATGGTGCTGGGAAAACTGGATATCCACATGCAAAAAATGAAATCAGAGCCTGATTTCACACCAGACAGAAAAATCAACTCACAACAGATTAAAGACTTAAAACCTAGATGAAACCACAGGGCAAATCTTCATGACACTGGTCTTGGCAATGATTTCATGGATATGATACCAAAGCACAGACAATGAAAGCAAAAATAGACAAGCAGAACTATATCAGAATAAAAATCTTCTGTATAGCAAAGGAAACCATCAACAGAGTGAAAGGCAACCCACAGAATGGGAGAAGATATTTGCAAAACATATATCTGATAAATCATTACTTTCCAAAATATTTGAGGTACTCTTACAACTCAATAGTGGAAACAACACAAATAACCCAATCTAAAAATGGGCTTGAATAGACAGTTCTCCAAAGATGACATACAGATGGCCAACATCATATAAAAAGGTGCTCAATGTCACTAATCATCAGGGAAATGCAAATCAAAACCACAAAGAGATATGACTTAATGCCTGTCAGGATGTGGAAACAACCAAAGTATCTGCTAATGGCTGAATGGATAAGGAATATGGAGTATATACAAACAACAGAATATTATGCAGCCTTTAAAAAAAGGAAATTCTGTAATATGTGACAACATGGATGAACTTTGAGGACATTATTATAAGTGAAAGAAGCCAGTCACAAATACTACATGATTCCATTTTCATGAGGGTTCTAGAACAGGCAAATTCATAGAAAGCAAAGACTGAATGGTAGTTACCAGGGGCTGGAGGTTGAGGAGGAAGAAATAGGTAGTTGCTAATCAACAGGCATAAAGTTTCAGTTAAGCAAGATTCATAAATTCTAGAGATCTGCTGTATAAGATTATACCTATAGTTAACAATACTGTATTATACACTTTGAAAACTTGTTAAGAGGGTGGATCTCACGTTAAATGTTCTTACTACAATAAAATAAAATTTTAAATAAATAATACAATAGATGAAAGCCTTTCCTTACTTCAATGCCTGGCTAAATAGAGAATATCTAGAGGTGCCTGGTGCAGTCAGTTGAGCATCTAACTCTTGATTTCAGCTCAGGTCATGATCCCAGAGTCATGGGATTGAGCCCTGCCTAGGAGCTTGAGATTTCTCTCTCTCTCTCTCTCTCTCTCTCTCTCTCTCTCTCTCTCTCTCTCTGTCCCTCTTCCCAACTTGCCCGCTCTCTCCCTCTCTCTCTCTTTCTCTAAAATTAAAAAAAAAAAAAGAATATCTATGGTTATTCTTTCCTTGCCAGCCTCCACTTCCACTTCCTTGCCACCTAAAAAACATGCAAAAACACAAACCAAAGAACAAAATCCCTAAGAGTCGTTTTACATTTTAAAAAATACAATTAAAATGCCACAATAAAGAAAATCTTCCAAAATGAACATGTCAGCATTTTCGGCACTTAAGAACCATGATCACTTTAATGGCAAAGTACTGGTAGCTGAAAGGCATCATATTTTAAGTGACACTTCAGGGATGATGGATTATAGGAAAGTTGGGGACTTGACCCTGAGGACATGTACTTTGTACACACACCATCCTCTAACATGGCTCTAGGAAGCCCTACAGAGAAGTGAAGAGGAGATGAACACACAACTAGGGATGGGGGAGGGGGATGGAGAAATAAGGAAGATGCTAAGAAATATTATAAAACAGAAGAGGTCATCACCATCAATGTGTCCTTTCCATGCTCATCTTATTTCTACTTCCCATATTTCCTTTTCTTCTCTGTTCTTTCACTCTGCCCAACTTCCACTCCCTACCTCTCCTTTCACCTTCCTGTCTTTTTCCTGATTTTGTGGAATTTCTGGTAGTAAGATGGGCCTAGACAGGAGGAGTTTAGTCGTAGGCAGGCTGGCCAAATAATACATAGGACACCCGGTAACAGGTGAATTTCAAATAAACAATAAATAATTTTAATAAGTATGTTCCATGCAATATTTGGATATGCTGTATTAAAAAATCATTTGTTGTTTATCTGAAATTAAATTTAACTGGACATCTTGTATTTTTATTTGCTAAATCAGGCAATCCTAGTCTTAGGGCTCTGCTACTCAACTCTGAACATGCATACAAATCACATGAGATTTTGTTAAAATGCAAATTCTGATCCAGTCTGGGGTGGGGCATGAGCTTCTTTGTTTCTAACAAGTTTCCACATGATGCTGATGCTGCTTGTCTGTGAGGAGCAAGGACCTAGAATAGCACTGTTCAACAGAAATATAATGAGAGCTATGTATATAATTTAAAATTTTCTAGTAGCCACACTGAAAGAAGCACAAACAGGTGAGGTTCATTTTAATAATATATTTTCTTTAGCCTAATATATCTATAATACTATTTCAAACATAAAAATTAATAAGATATTTTACCTTCCTTTTCTGCTCTAAGTCTGAAACCTGGTATACAATTTACATTTATACACATCTCAATTCGAACTAACCAAAATTTCCAGTGGTTAGTAACCACATGTGGCTAACGGTGATCGTACTGGCCAGTGCAAATGTAATACATTGCCTCCAGCTGCCAGAGCAATAGCTCATAGTCTCCCATGGCAGCAGCAGTAGGGTCTGATCCCAGTGCTCCTCAGATCCCTGGTCAGGGGAAGGTAAGAGGCCAAGTCCATGAAGACCCCTGTACTGTGATAATAATGGTTCAGTTAACACTCAGAGACCATAGTGTTACCTCCTTGGTGCTTACCATGTAAGTTATATTTCCAGTTATATTTTCAGGTGCAGAAATGTATACACAATTTTTATTTTTAAATCAAGTTTCATTTCAATATATTTTATGTCTTGATTCCTAAATTTTTAACACAGCATTCCTTCTGTTGTTGAAAATTTCCTCCACTTGGTGAAGACTATTTAAGGTAGAGTAATTAGTAGCTAGTAGGTTTCACACATGTATTTTAAAATAGAAGTCACACTTAAGATGTGATTGTCAGAGAATAGCTCATCTGTAACTTTAGAAAAGCAATGATAAAAATGTTAATGTGATAATTTGCAGGCTGCAAGGCACTAAGATATCACCTGCTTGGCATTGTACCTTCCCGCTGATATGGCTGAAGGGTCCTTGTCCAGAACTGTGAAGGGTCTGACATTTTACCCAACTGATAAGCTAACAAGTCAGCTTGTTAGTTTCAAGGATTCTGGCAGAAGACACAAGACTCCAGGGCCAGAGACAAAGAAGTTTATTACTCACCACATAGCAAGGAGCATAAGCATCAGTATATTGTGACAATACCCCTTGCCCATAGAGCAATACATCTAGGCCCACATGGACGTTTGTACACACAATGGGTTTCATTTCATGGTACAAATCCTGAGTTTCCAAGGCTGTAAGTAAACCTGCCCTTTCTAAGAGGAAGACACTATTTCTACCTATCAAGGCTGTTCACTATACATACATCCTAAAGATAATCCAAAACAAAACGCAGTTTTGGATCCTAAAGATAATCCAAAACAAAACGCATTCTAATATTTGCCTGAAGGAACATCGAGCATTTGCCAGACCACAGTTTCTATTCATCCAAATGCTCTTAAACCAAAAATCACTTTAGTCAAATGTTCAAATCAATTATAGTAGTCTTTGCTAAGTTTGCAAACTGATACAAAATCTAAATCCATCCACCTCCTACAGTCTTGCATGGCCTGGCCCTTGCTGGTCTCTCTTGCTTCATTTTATGCTAACCTTTCTCCCGACCATGCTCTAGGACACTGGCTTAGATTCAGCTTTTTTCAACACCCTCCACATGCCAACATTTTTACACCTCAGTGACTGTACATATTGTTCCTTCTGTGGAGATTACCTCATCCCCTCCTAACCCTCCCTGCATTCTGTTCACCCTCATCATAACATATATCACATTTGTACTGAGATATTTACTTTCGTGTTACCTATCTTTGGTGTGTTTCTTCACCAGAAGGCCTGCTCCATGGCAGCAGGGACTGCATCTAATTAACTGATACACCTAGAGTCTAAGGTGCTGCTGGTCCAAGATGATGCTCAATAAGATGTATAGAGTAATGAATAAGCCCAGCAAAAATGTCACATAATTAATTCTCACTTTGTGCACATGGTTGTGACTCCCAGAGCCTGACTATCTAGGCAACCATAACTAGAAAATCAACTAATTCAAGTATTTAATCAAATTCAGTAGCTTGAAATGCAAATATACAAAACCCAAGTTACATCAGTTCATTAGCAAAATACCAGAGTAGTACTTCTTGCTCTGTATAGGGGAGTGTGACTCTCTAATGGTTAATACATGTCAACTTGACTGGGATACAACATGCCCAAATATTTTGCTAAACATTATCTGGCCTTGTCTCTGACAGTGTTTCTAAATGAGATTAATATTTGTATCAGTAGACTGAGTGAACTGCCTTCCCTAATGTGAGTGGGCCTCATCCAATCCACTGAAGGTCTGAGTAAAATAAAAACGTGGAGTAAGGGAGTTTTTACTTTCTCTACTTGTCTTGGAGCAGAGAATTCAGTGTTCTCCTGCCTTCACATTTCCTAGGAATGGAGCTATACCATTGGCTCTCCTGGGTCTCCAGCTTGCTGACAACAGATATTGGGATATCTCAGCCTCCATAATTGCACGAACCAATTCCTATAACAAATCACGTATAGGATTACTTATATATATATATATATATATATATATATATATATATACACACACACACACATATATATATATACACATACACATATATATGAATTTCATATATATACATACACATATATACATTCTATTCATATACATATATATGTATATATATATGAAATTCATATATGTGTGTGTGTGTATATATATATATATATATATACATATATATATATATAATTTTTCTGGAAAATCCAGACTAATCCAGACTCTTCATTAAATTCAGAGTCCAACTGTTGCCATGATTTCTACTAATTTTCATCAAATCAAGTTCTGAGTTGATTAGAATCAGATTAGTAAATGAAATACTTATAAGTGCTTTTGATTTAAAATGTTAATTTGTCTTACTTTTGATTCCCCATTGACTTCTTGGAACATAAGTGATATACCAAATTAGTGGCATATATTTCTGTTCTTGGATCTCAAGCTTCACTGAAACAATAGTCCTGCTCTTTCATAAACTTGTCCATTAGACAAATATTGATTGCCATATGCTACCTGCCAGGAATACAAGATGAACAGGACACTGTCCTGATCCCCATGAGACTAGTAGCTCAGTGATGTGCAGAAATGTAAACAAATAATTGCTGGAGTAAACACCGTAGGGATGCTTCACATAGCAAACCAATGACGTCCACTGATATTGGCCACAACTCCACTCCAGGCAATGGCTGATAAGGACTGGAGGAAGGCAGTTATTTAATAGACTAGAGACAAGAGATGAGACATAACTCTTTTGAAAAGCTGAAGCAGCTTTCCAGTTCTTGACTCTACTTTCCTATGAGGTCAGTGTGTATCTCTTGGTGCTGAAGTGTGTGAGTTATCCCAGTGTCCTCCCAATAACTTGGCTTTTGGTCTTAACACAGCTTGAAATGGGTTTCCGTTACTTATAGTGCAAAGGAAACTTTATTGGAAGGGTTTGCTAAGTACCAAATTTACTGTGATAATTAGAGGCATGGACTAGGAAGGGAGGTCTAAGTGTTAAGAAGGACCTAACAGACCTGGGTTCTAAGGAGGAGAAGGCCTCCACCACTTGAAAAATGCTCTCACCAGGAAGATGCAGGACCCACCTTGACAGAGATAGGCTTTTAATTCACTAAGTAAAACTCATATTGAAAATATGTGCCATTTTGATGTTGCCATATACTTCAGGCCATCATTTATAATAGGCACAAAATAGATTCTTTGGACAAAAATTAACCAGCACAGTTAGTTTCTAAGAGAGTATAGTATACAACCACCTGGTACAAATCCAAAATGTTTTCTGCTAAATTAGTTAATATAAATTTATAAATTTTAACTGAAAACCTATCTGAGTAAATTTTAGATATTCACTGGCACATAAGCGCATTATTCCATACTATGAAAAATGATACCCATGGTGGGGTTCTCGTTAAGATGGTAATATTCTAAGATCTTGAACTTCTTTCCTCCCACAGACATGCTGAGTGTACCACTACATATGAAACAATTTCCTATTAAAAAACCTAAAGCCTGGCTGAGTCATGGTTACACGTCAGGCAAATGAAAAGAAAACCAAATCAAAGTGCGTAGGAAAATCTGGGACACAATTTCACCATAAACCCTACCACAGGTGTGGCAACCCACAATCAGGAGGGAACTCAAACCCAGAGCTTCCTCCTGAGTGGTAAAGAGTTCAAAGTCCACATCAGACACCTCAACTTTTAAGATATGTACCTGAGAGATGAGCCCCCAAAACATCTAATTTTGAAAACCAACAGGGTTCCTATTTGAGACCCACAAGACAGCAGTGATCTAAGAAATGTCTCTTATTAAACGGCCCTCTCACTTGGACTGACTCACTTCAGGGCCCCCAACTCAGAGGCAGCTGATCACCTCCGAACTTAAAATGAAGGAGGCTCACCTGCTTATATTAAAACCTTGACGTGAGGGGCAGGCATCTGCTTTAATACACACATCTCTCTATGTTTATATATATTTGTTGATGGAAGGTTTTTAACTATGATGGATAAATGGATAAAGAAAATATGGCATATTTATATGGAATATTATATAGCCACAAAAAATAGTGAAATCTTTACATTTGCAGAAACAGGGATAGACCTCAAGGGCATTAAGCTAAGTGAAATAAGTCATAGAAAGACAAATGTATATGGAATCTAAAACACAAAACAACCGAGTTCATAGATACAGAGAACAGATTAGTGATTGCAAGGGGCAATGGGTAGTGGAGGATGGGGAAAATGGGTAAACTGTGTTGTTTGGATTTTTTAGTTTCAATAAATTTAATAAAAAATCCTTTAAAAATGAAAAAGACCATATCTATGAACTGGTTTCAGATTCATTCATTTGCGTTATCTTAATAATCAGTAATGGCTGTGGCACCCGGGTGGCTCAGTCAGTTAAGCATCTGACTCTTGATATCGGCTCAGGTCATGATCTCATGGTTTGTGAGATGGAGCTTCGAGGTGGGGTCCTTACTGTCAGCTTGAGATTCTCTCTCCCTATCTCTCTGACTCTCCCCTGCTTGGGTGCTCGCTCTCTCTCTCTCTCTCTCTCTCTCTCTCAAATAAATAAATAAATAACTGTCATAGACTCTAAGTCTAAAGTTCTTTTTTGTCTAGCAAAAGAGTGGGACGCAGGATTGAAAGCGAGAGATGGCTAATGTCCGGGAAAAGACAAGAGCACCCAATAAGGGTCCTTTGCCTGTTTTTATTAGGATCAGAAGGCTTACAAACAGGGCGATGGATGTGCACAAAGGGATAATGAATCTGTGATCATTAATTTGTGGACATGAGGGAAAGGGAGTCTTGAGGATATTTGTGGTTAGGGGTTTAGGTTAATACCAAACAAACTCCGGGAGCTGGGCAGTCAGGAGGAAGGTTGTTTACAGTGGACATGAGGCAGCAGCTCTGTTTATCTTAGCTCGCCTAGAGGATGAGACAGATAGGGGAGTAACCTCAGGGTTGATAAGGCACCTTTTCTTTTGTTAACCATCTCCACTCTGGGCTGCTTTGCCTGCAGCATAGTGGTCCATAGTCTAATTCACCAATTTACCTAACCTGGCCCTACTGTCTGTGAAAGCAGCTTTTCTGCTATAGTACTAAACTGGGGGTGCTTCCACCCTGAATATCTAATCTTGTTTATTTCATATACCTATGTATTGGGCACCTTTGCATGGTTTCTATTTAAGGCCTTTGCCTCTCCCTCTTTATTTTGGGGGCTCTGCACCCCCTCTCTATTTTGGGGTGCCTTTGCACCTCCCTATTCCTAGAAACTTTATGCCTCCCTATTCTCGGGGTGTCTTTACATCCCCCTATTCTTGGGGTGCCAACCTGATTTTCCCAAACTCGGGTGTGAGCATTTTATGGCTTTGTATTTCTTTACGCCTTGTTAACCCATTGGTGTAAGCCCTGGGGGTTCCTATGCTTATCCCCCACAAATAATACATACATACATACATACATACATACATACATACATACATACAAATGAACAAAGAAGCTCTTAACAATCAGTACGGACTTCTAGAACCAACAAAAAGTAGTATCAGTGGAAAAATTACTCTTGTCCTTTTCTTTTCTTCCCTCATTTCTTTTCTTCCTCCCTTCCTCTAGCTCCTCACTCCTTTTTCTCTCTTGTTATTTGTTCTTTCAGTTTAAGGGGTGGTGGTGGGGAATCCTGTTTTATCTTATTTAAAGTCCTTTAAGCAATAAAGTCTTAGTGATATAAAATGCACATTTACTTTTATAGGAGTTTTTGTATTTATATTATAATAACTTATATATTACACTTAAGTAATCTAGAAATAGTCCTAATGAAATTTCATTTTACTGGGGAATGCGAAGCTGAAGAGTAATCTCTGATGACTCCCCATCACCAAAGATCAACTGGTCTTCACTGAACTCACAGAGAACACAGATCTGGCCCACCTGCCAGACTCTTTAAACCTCTCCAGGGAATGAGATTCTAAAACTTAATATTCTAATGAGTGAAAGAAATTATCTTTCTTTTCCTAGTGAGAGAAATGATCCTTTAACGTTTCTTACAACTCAAAGGTCTCTGCTGAAATCAAAGTCTATTTTCTTTTGTTTTGTTCTCAGCCAAGTTAGAGAATACCTGGGGAATAACTTCCAATAACATAGTAAAATAACTCCCTTCCAGGAACTTCACAAAGGACATCAAAGAGCAGTGTTGTCAATTCCCCCTAGATCTTACCCAGAGGTTTAATTATAGTAACAAGATTTTAAAGACCAGGACTGATTACTGTTAAGATTATATGATAACACACACATCTTTCTTTAGTTCCACCTTGAAATAGATAGGAGAAGAAATATTCCCTGTACCAAAAGTAGTTAGAATGAGAGGATAAGAAATCTCATTCATTTTGGATAAGAGAAAAATTGCATTTAATAATTTAATCAGGAAAAATGAAGCACTCAACATTCATCACTAGTAGTTACACAGAGCAAGTAATCATTGGTCTTATTCTTACTGCTTCTTCTTTCTCACTTAAAGCTGTTATTTCAACTTGTCACATTTCCATAGCAACTAATACCTCAATTTTTATAGTTAAAACACTTGGAATCATTTCTAACTATCCTAAATGCTCCAATATATTGTTAAAACCCTTGGCTGCTCTTCCTAAAAAGCCAACTTCTCTCTCATATGGTACAAAGAATCAGCATCACCCTTGACCTAAATAAACCTCATCAACTGATCTAATTTTTGAAGACCAATCTTTTTTCTTAGTTGGGAGGGTGGAGGGACTCTGAGATAAGTCAAATAATGATATCTTTCTGCCCCACCTGACTGCTACACCAGCTGAGAAATAAAACAAGGGGTAAGACAAATGGAGACCAAAATGCCACCTTCATTACTGTGAAAGGCCAAGATGCCAAAATTTAGTGCAGGAGCAAAATTAACTGAAACTGAACCCCTCCCCACAGAAGCCAGATATGACTGCCTGTCATGTCAGCAGTGGGTTCTCAACAGGGAAGAGAGGGTTGGTGCAGAAGAAATGGGAAAGGTCTATTCCAAGGGGAGGCTGGGTCTCAAAAAGGAAAGAAGGGCTGAACATACCCAGACTATTTTTCCTAATTAACCACAGATGTCATCCTTAGCTGGCATGGAATGAGTAAACTGGCAGAGAAATAAGGAGTTACATTAACTTAACTCCTTCTACTTGGAAGGGAATACTAGAAAAGGGAAATACTTACTCTTTTTCTTGCCCTACTCCCCCAACATTTCAAGAACTACTAAACACCATTCTTTCACAACAAAGTGCCTATCAGTTTGCACATACCTCTGGTAACCTACAGATAGCAGGTTGCAATTTATAAGAATACTGTAATCTTAAGAATTGCACCTCTTATTTTTCCTGATATTTTGCTGGCTAGAAAATTGTTTTTCACCATTGTGTGCCTTATTTACTTAACATGCATTAAAATTTTTTCTGAACTACTTAAAAGTCAAAATTTTACTTTATAACTAATCTGAAAACCAACAAACATGCTATAGTTAACTTAAGTCTTAATTTCCTCTTTGTAAAATGGTGTTAATAACACTTACCACACAGGTGTTGTTTTGAAGATTAAAACAAATTAGGCATGTGAAGTCCTATGCCTGGCACCTAAATAGTGCTCAATACCTATTAGAGATGGTGGTGGTGGTGATGTCATGATTTCACTCAATTCAAATTCACTCAATTTGTTTAAGTCCAAATTATATTCAGAATTTTATGAAATCTTCTCATCTCCAATGCTATTTCCTACAATCTCTTATCTGTGCTATTTCATCATCCCCCTCCTTGGATAAACCGACTCCTCTCTTGCCCCTTCATAGTGCCCTTCCATAGCAAGCACAGTGGTTTTTTTAAAAAGTAGATCAGATCTTGTAACTCTCTTACTTGAAGCCCTCCAATGGCTTCTCATTGTACCCAGAATAAAGTCCAAACTCCTTATCAGGGCCTACAAGTTGGACTTGAGCTGGCCCTGTCCAACTCTCTAACCTCATCTTCCTCTATTATCCTGCTGACTGTCTATGCTTCAGCCATAGTAGCCTTCTTTCTTTCCCTCTAATTCCTCAAGCTGATTCTTTTTCAGGGGGCCTTTTTAAGAAATTTAGGCCCAAGGTTGAGGAAAATTCTTTCCATTTCCAGGCTTCAAATTAAGTAATAAGCTCTTTCTTTATCAGAAAATGAAAAACTCAAAGCTCCAAAAACAAAAATTAAATCATTTTTTTTTCTTCTCTTAGCTATAGTAATCAAAAGCTTTCATTCATAACACACTCTGACCATTGGTTCATGCCTTGTTATTTGCTTTTCATAATAATATAATAATTAAACACAATACCAAAAATAAACCATAACCCAACATCCAACTATGACCTTCCCACATCTGCCCTCACCTCTCATCACTATTATCACCCTGAATACAGAACACAGAAGACCTGAACAGCACTATCAACCACTTTGGGCCAATGAACATTTATAAAACATTTTTCCCAACATCAGCAGAAAATGCTTTTTTTTCAAGGGTATATGAAAAATTCACCAAGAGTGATTATATTCTGGGCTATAAAGCAAACTACAACAAAAATTTTGTTAAAGTTCTTAGACCATAATGGAATTAAGCTAGAAATGAGCAACACAGATATTTGGAAAATCTCCACATATCTGGAAATTAAGAAACATAATTCTAAATAATCCATTGTTCAAAATTAGTAAATGTTTTGAATTGAATTAAAACTAGAATGTAACCTATCAAAACTCAAGGCATGCATCAAGCAGTGCTTAGATATTTACAGCATTAAATATATAGAAAAGAACAAAAGTCTCAAATCAATGACTTAAGCTTTCACTTTGAAAAAACTGGAAAAAGAAGAGCAAATTTAAATCCAAAGCAAGCAGAAGAAAGTAAACAATACAGACAAGACCAGAAACCAATGAAATTAAAAACAGAGAAACAGAAAATCAGTTAAAGCAAAAGCTGGTTCTTTGAACAGATTAACAAGATTAAAAAACTTTTATCTGACCAAAAATGGAGCGGGAAGACACAGCTACCAGTGTCAGGAATGGAAGATGAGACATCACTACGCATCTACAGATATTAAAAGAATTATAAAGGAATATTACTAACAACTTTATGGCCATACATTAGACAACTAAGACAAAATGAACAATTTCCTTGAAAGGTACACAACCAAAACTCACTCAAAAAGAAATAACCCATATAGTATTATATTTCCTAATGAAAACCTCCCAACAACATATATTTTTATAACATTCTTATGTTAATGCGTAATAGAAAGTCTGCACAGCTTTACGTAGTAATTATTAAAACTGAGATGAAATAGACAAACTCTTAGAAAACTGACTTACCAGATATGAATCAAGAAGAAATTGCAGTTCTATGAATGGTTCATTAATTATTAAAGCAATTTAGTCTGTATTTAATATCTTCCCACAAAGGAAACACCACATCCAGATGGCTTTGCAGCATGTTTTACTAAACCTTCAGGTACAGAGCATCCCAACTTTAGATGAGCACTTCCTGTAAATATCAATTCAATTTGTAACTTTTTTTTGCTTTCTTTCAGGTGTTTTTGTGGAGCACAGTTTCTTAATATGGTCAAATTAGCCATTCATTTCTTCTTATCCTGCGTAGTTCATGAAGATATTCACCTTTGTTACCTATGAAGAAATTAAAAAATTTGTTGTTGACATGTAGGCCCTCAATCTGTCTGGGGGTGATTTTTGTTTTCAGCCTGACATGGTGATCTAATTTAATGTAAGTAACCAGTTTTTGTGCAACTCCACCAGTCCTTCCTTTATACATTGATCTGACATCTAGTTCTGTTATTTAATAATATTCTATATATAGGAGTCTCTTGCTGGCCTCTCTATTCTGTTCATTGGTCAATTTATCTACTTCTGTACTAAAACTACACTATCTTATGTAACTTCATAGAAAATTCTCGTATCTGGTAGGGCCAGGTCTTCAGAGGTGTTCTGACTATTCCTAGCTCTTAACTCTTCCAGCTTCAATCTAATGGTTCACTATGATCCTTGCCTTGCAACCACTCTGAACTCCTTTGCCCTTCCTCTGTCACATTCACCTGACTAGACCACACTCCCAGTCCTATTACCCAGCTCTCAACCTACTAAGTCACCATATTGAGTGTGAAGAAAACACAAAACCTAATCCCCAGTGTGATGTTATTAGTAGATGGGTTGTTTGGGAGCTGATTAGGTCATAAGGGTGGAGTCTTCATGAATGAGATTAAGGCCCTTATAAAAGGACCCCCATATGTCAATTATATCTCAATAAAACTGGAAAAAATATGCAAATAAATAAAACAGACCTCCCCGCCCCGAGAGCTACATTCGCCCTTCTGCTATCTGAGGTTATATTAAAAAGGGATGGATCAAGAAATGAGCTCTCACTAGATATCAAATCTGCCAGCATCTTGATCTTGGATTTCCCAATCTCCAAAACTGTAAGAAATGAATTTCTGTCATTTATAAGCCACCCAGTCTATAGTATTTCTTTAGATACCAAATCTGCCAGCACCTTTATCTTGGACTTCCCAATCTCCAGAACTGTAAGAAATATATTTCTGTTATTTTATAAGTCACTCAGCCTATAGTATTTCATTATAGTAGCCTGAAATGACTAAGGCACTATCCCTCAGTATAACAGGTATAATAAGTGTTTACATTTTAGTGTTATTAGAATTAAGTAAGTTAATAAATATAAGTCACCTAAAACAGTATGTGGCACATAGCATTATTTAATCCTAGTAGTGTTATTCTAGATGATGATTTCATACTCTATCCTCTCTCCTCTAATGTCTTTTCCCTACTCTTTCTCTGTACTGATGACCTTACTGGTTTCATTAAGGAAACAGCAATCAAAAGAGAAGTTCCACATTTTCCCACCAACAAATCTTCCAATTTACTTGTAGTGGTACCCCTATAGTCTGCCTTCTCTGTTACTATAGATAAATTGTTATTATTCCTAAGGTCAATTCCTCCACTTGGGGACCCTTCTAGTTTCCCCAAGGACTTGTTCATGCAATTATCCCCTTTCTCTAATGAACTATCCATTTTTCTTCTCTATTGGAACAATCTCCTACAAAAATGTCATACAGTCTGCCATCTTAAACAAACTCATCCTCACTCCACATCCTCCTCCAGACAGAACCCCTTTTCTCTGCACATTATAGAAATATGCTCTCCAAAAATATGTCAATAACTTCTGTCTACACTATTTTATTTCCCGTATTGTCTTGGCTCCAATCCAGATCAGGCTTACATCTTTGCAACTCCATGGGAACCCCACTTAACAAAATCACTAAAATCCTCCACATTGCCAAATGCATGACAATTCTCAGTCCTCATCTTACTTTCCTTTCACACTTGCTCACTTCTACTTAACTTGGCTTTGATGAGAGTACAGAATCGGCCACTCTTGAGGCTATTTTGCTTCACCTCCCTTTTGTATCCTAAGTTTTAATGTGCCCAAGGCTCAGGTCTCCAACCTTTCTCTGTTCTAACTACAGTCATTCCCTAAGTGATAATACTTACGGCTATGGCTTTCAATACTGTCTATTCACTCACTGATAATTCCCTTGAACTCCCCCACATATATCCAACTACCTACCTCCCATACCTACCTAGAGGTCCAAAAGGCATCTCAAACTGACACATCGATAACTGAACTCTTAATTTCCCCTTCTAAATCTGTTCCTCTCCCAAAATATCCCACTTAATAAAGAACACCACAAATCACCCAGTTGCTCAGGTTGAAAATCATAATTCCTCTCTGACATCCTACAGTCTTCAGCAAATCTCGCCGGCTCAACCATCAGTGTATCAAATCCAACACTTTTTACCACCTTCACTGACAGTCCAAGCTATCATTACATGTCTCAACTGGACTATTATAACACCCTCCCAAATGGTCTCACAGATTCATCTCTTACAGTTTTTTTTATAAGTGATCCTATATTTTTATAGGATCAAACCTGTAATATCCTATCATTACTCCCCTGCTCAAAACTTTTCAATGGCATTCAGTCACACAAAGAGTAAACAAAGCCTTTACCAGGATCTACAGGCTTCACAATTTCCTGTGCACCTTAGACCTCATCCAGCGCCACACTAGTCCTCACTCACTGAGTTCCCCCTCCTTGATTCTTCAGTTCTGAAAAAGTGCCCCCTCTCATTCTCCTCATTGAGAGCCCCTTTTCCTGAATGCTCCACCCCATATACTTTGTCTAACTGGTTCCTTTTCTTTAGGATCTCAGTTCACATGTAATGTCCACAGAGATGGCTTCTTAAACCCATTCCAGAGTAGCCACCCCCATCCCCAAGTCACCACCACCTGACGAACTTTATATCCTCTAGAACACTTATCAGTATTTAAAACTTTCCCACTTAGGAGTGCCTGGGTGGCTCAGTCGTTTAAGCACCTGACTATTTGGGCTCAGGCAACGATCTAAGGATTCCTAGTATCACGATGGTGGTGGGGGCTTCCGGCTCACAGCACGGAGCCTGGTTGGGATTCACTCTCTCTCCCTCTGCTCCTCTCCCGCATCTCTCCCTCTCTCTCTCAAAAACTCTCTCAAAAAAATAATAAACTGCAAAAAATACTTTCCCATTTATCTTTAAATACACTTAAATATTATTTCTGCCTTCTTGTACCTAGAAAATAATTTTTTTAAGAACAGATAACTCTCCTGTACTAATGCCTGGCACGAAGAAAACAACTTTAAGAATAGTTGTCTAATGAACCAACATCCCAGAGATCTCTCAAATCTATTTCATTCTACAGGAGAACCTTAAGTTTAAAAAGTTAAATGAATCACCTAAAATGGCATCAGTTAAGTGACAGGTTTTGTTTTAAGGCTTGGTCTACTTCCAAATGTCGGTTTTACAATACATGGCTTCACTGATTTTTTTTTTTTCCAATTTACGATGCTGCTTGAGTAGGGTTTAAAGCTCAGAGATCTAACTTTCCAAACTACAAGCGTTAAGTCCTCCACTCTACCACAAACAGCCACAAACCAGGTACCTCCCTTTAGTCCGACTCAACTCCACTAAATCCCGCCCCTTCCTGGGTTTGCCAAGAGCGCCGGCGCCTCCAGGGAGTCTCCATGCAAAGAGTTCTGGGATTGGTAGTCCACTTTCCTTCTGTCTCCAGCCTTGACATAAAACGAAATAAACAGCAATGCAAGTTAGGTGGTTCAGAATTTCCCACAAACTGAATAAAACTCAGATTCTGGAAAGTGGTGCAAACTTGTCATTTTCAAGGGGTGCCAGCTTCGGATCAGGCACCGCGCAGACAGTTGCTTGGGTCCTTGGCTGGGCGGAGCTTGTTCGCAGTGGCTTGTGGCTCCTTCCTGTGCGCCTTCCTTCTTTTGCTCGGGCCCGTGGTGCTGGCAGGATGGGTGAGCTGTCCGGGTTTGGGCTGAGGGGCCTGCAAGCTGAACTCGGGGGCTCGGGGGCGGGCGGGAGAATAGAGACAGAACGGTGAGGACGCTACCGGAAGGCCCGCTGGGGAAGGCCGGGAAAGCGCCGCTGTGGCAGGCACATGGCCAGGTGCGGAAGGAGCCCCTGCGGCGCGGAGCTCGCGGAGCTCGCCTTACCGACCGGCGTTGGGTAGCCGGTGCCGCTCTGGAACTTGACAAGGGGCTCATTCCTTTGGGAAAACGCACCAATCGGAGTACTTGCGTTCACCCTTTGTTGGTCCGAGGGATCCTTTGAGGTTGAGGTTTAGACCATGTGCTACATTGTAATGAAAGAGCCTATTGGCTTGTAGTCCAGGTGAGGCTAGGGTTTTAGAAGATGTAAAATAACTGGAGTGCTTGCGGAAGAACTCATAGGATTTTGAATTTTAGGCAAGTGTCGTGGTCTTCGTACTGCCAGGAAGCTCCGTAGCCACCGACGAGATCAGAAGTGGCATGATAAACAGTATAAGAAAGCCCATTTGGGCACAGCCCTGAAGGCCAACCCTTTTGGAGGCGCTTCCCATGCGAAAGGAATTGTGCTGGAAAAAGTGTAAGTGAAAGTCCACACTTTTTCTTCAAGGTTTCTTTTATTATGGTAACGCGAACCAAATACATCTTGAGTTGTTAATTTTAGATACAAATTCTAAAGTGTTTGGGTAGAATATTTGTCTGGAAGTTGGTAGCTTAGGGCTTAGGGGTTAGGTAACTAAGGGTTTTGAATCTCTTAGGGATGGCATTGGAGGGGGGTGGGTAGTAACAATGAAGGGACGAGCTGTCTTAAGAAATTGCCACTACCCATTTTATTCTTAGCAATCACATCTTTCTAGTTGGGACAATTAAGGTAAAGAGAAGTTTCTTGCCTGAGGTTGCAAATCTGAGGTTGAGCTGCATGAAGGTTGACTTTACAAAATGATAATTTTTAAGGCACTAATCAATGCACTGCCAGTCAGTAGTCTTTGTATCTCTTATTTTTGATTCATATTTTTTACAACTGGTAAGGGCCCAGAGATTTTCCCTGAGGGAAAGCTTGGTTGAAATCACAGGAGTTAACCAATTTAGGATTAGACCGACTAGGTGGAAAGAGCATAATGTCTAATGAATTCTCTGCCTAACAAACTAAAATGTATGCCTTCTCAGAAAGGCACCTCACTGCTGTGCTCTTTATGTTTTAGAGGGGTTGAAGCCAAACAGCCAAATTCTGCCATCAGGAAGTGTGTCAGGGTCCAGCTGATCAAGAATGGCAAGAAAATCACCGCCTTTGTACCCAATGATGGTTGTTTGAATTTTATTGAGGTAAGTGTTTTAGTCTGCTGTTGCTTGTGTTTCTGAGATGGTTTGCCCGGTTTTTTTTATATGAAGAACGGGTATTTTTAGTGATTGCCACTCACACCAGAAGTAAACTGTTGATTTTATTCCAGGAAAACGATGAGGTTTTGGTTGCTGGATTTGGTCGCAAAGGTCATGCTGTTGGTGACATTCCTGGAGTTCGCTTTAAGGTCGTCAAAGTAGCCAATGTCTCTCTTTTGGCCTTATACAAAGGCAAGAAGGAAAGACCAAGATCTTAAGTTTTGATGATGAAAACGTGACAATAAATTTTCATATACCAAAAATGTGTTTTGTGTCTTATTTTCTTTAGTACAGAGATGCAGTGTGTACTTTTCCATTTAAGGAGAATGGGAATACCATTAATTCAGGATTCTCTACAGTAAATGGGATTCATAGTTTTTTCTACTCTCTATGGAATAAATGTACAGTTTTCCTGTATAGAGAGAGGGCTTCAAAAACTAACTGCACTTAAAGCAGGAATCATGTCGGGAAACCCTAGCAGTGTACTTTCTGAGATCCATCTCCCTGGGGACCCAGTATGATAAACGCCTTCAAGTTGCTCCCTGCTCTGGTGTTTGAGTATCTAAAGGTTCACGATCCGTGTTGTAATTCTGTTTGACAGCAAGAAAGGCACTAGATGATTGAGTGGAAGTGTATGCCTGGCAAATTGAGACATAGAAGAAAAACTTGTTTGGGGCTCCTGGGTGGCTCAGTTGAGCATCTGACTCTTGATTTCAGCTCAGGTCATGGGATCGAGCCCTACATTGCATCAACCTCCACACTGAGCATGGAGCCTGCTTAAGATTTTCTCTAAAAATAATTGTAAAAATCAAAAGAAAAAAGCAAGAATGTTGAACTATAGAATGATTAACCTCAATGTTCTTTGTACTGACTGTCAGTAACTGATAGTTTGACCTTGAGGTTTATTTCATGGCACAAAGTAGAAGTGATCAGTTAGAAGTGATCTAGAAGGATTGTAGCTTGATAATTGAAGCTGGTTATTGGGTACGTGGGACTTTTTTGTCCATTCTTTCAGATTTTTATTCCAGTATAGTTAACATACAGTGTTCTCTCAATTTCAGGTGTACAGTCTAATGATTCAACACTTCCATACATTACCTGGTGCTCCTCACAAATGGACTCCTTAATCCCTATCACACTTCACCTATTCTACCCCCTACTTCCTGTGGTAACCATTAGTTTTTCAGTAGTTAAGAGTTTTTTGAGTTTTTTTCTTGCAGCATGGTGCAGTCTGTTAAGCAGCCAACTTCAGCTCAGGTCATGGATCTCACAGTTTATGGTTTGAGCCCCAGGTCAGACTCTGCTGACAGCTCAGCCTGGAGCCTGATTCGGATTCTGTATCTCCCTCTCTGTCCCTTCCTCGTGCGCTCACTCTTTCTCTCAAAAGTTTGTTTCTTGGTAGTGTCCTTAACTCTTGTTTCAAAATTTCCATAGGAGAAAAATAATAAAATCTGTCTAAAATGAAGCTTATTAGCTTTCTCAAATTTTATTGGAGGAACTGCTGTTGGCAGCATTAGTAAATGTGAATTAATTTGCTCTTTGAATATAGCCTAGTGTTAGGTTATGTTTAGGATCTTGGAAAATGAGAATTCTTTGGCTTTCAATTTCCCATAAGACCAAAACCATGGTCCTTTCCACAGTATAGCAGATCGGTGTTTTGTCTGGTCCTTTCCTCCTCCAGCAGCAATGAACTCTGCCTTGCTCAAACTTGAATTTCCCAGGCAGTTTCAGGAGACCCCTCACATTCCACCTGCTGCTTCTCCCATCTCAGACCTCATTGATTTCCAAATACATCACACATCACACTTGTGTTTATGCTTGTCACAAATGATTGTGTGATTTGTCTTTCCACAAGAATGGGGAGTGGCTTTTTTTTTTTTTTTTTTTTTTTACTGAAACACAAAGTCTGACATTTGAATTGTGTAAATTTAATAAGTACACATATTGATACATTTATATGTGGTAATAAGACAAGATGGGCTATCCTTTATTTCTATTTCAGGGTTTACTAATGTGTGTAGTTATCCACTAAGTCATTCTCAAAGGCTGACCAGATGCTTTCCAGTTGACATACTGACCCAAGCAGGGAGATCTCTGGGTCTTGTCTACCCGGCCTGAACCACAAGAAGCCACCAAGGGCCACAAGATCTCATCCCTGTGGTCAGGTGCAGTGTAGGGAGCTGGGAGGTGTTGCCTGGCAGTGCAGGAGGGAGGAGGCTTGGGGAAGGTGAGAAGGCGGGTGGCACTGACACCTACCCACCCCTCTGCAGTGTGTCCTTTTTTCTGCCATGTTGAGACCTCGGCCAAGTCTATAGAGAACACACCTGGGAGTTAAGACATTCTGTGACAGTGGCTCACTCTTGTCTGCTGGGTGCACCAGGGATGCCTGTTCTATAGCTAAATGACTGACAGACACAAATCCACCTCATGTACCTCAAACCCCAAGTGTTTGATCTGCTTCCTTCTTAACAACTCCTGCCTCCTGTGTATTTCTCTCACCCATCCCTCACCACCTTGTGACCCATACTGCCCTTCTTCGATCCAGCATGAAGTGTGTGCCTGGTCTGTGCCGCATGTGTAAGCTGTAGGGTGAGAGAAACGAAGCACTCACCTTGGGTGCAAAACTTAAGCAAAATCCCAGCAGATTTTTTTCCTGTAGAAATAGAAAAGCTAATTCTAAAATTTATATGAAAAGGTAAAGGAACTAGAATAGCTAAAACAGTACTGAAAATAAAGAAGGGTGGAGGAATCACAAAACTTGGTTTTAAGATTTAATTTATAGCTGCAGTAATCAAGAGGGTGTGGTATTAGAGAAGAGGTAGACACAGATCACTAAAATAGAATCCATTAAAAGACACAGGTAAGACAAACTGATTTTTGACACAGATACAAAAGCAATTCAATGGAGGAAGGATAGTTTTTACAGTATACAGTATAGACTTTAATTTGCAAAAAAGAACAGACCTCAAATTGCACACCTTATACAGAAATTAATTCAAAATGGGTCATAATATATGAGTGTAAAATATGAATATAAAATATAAAACTAAAACTTGTAGAAGAAAAGCCTTAATGACTTACAGTTAGGTGAAGAGCTCTTAGACAATACATCAAAAGTACATTCCACCGAAAAAAATAAAGAATACACTGGCCTTTTTCAAAATTAAAAATTTTATTCTGCGAAAGATCTTGTTAAGAGGGTGGAAATAGGGAAACACAGGGGCGCTTTGGTGGCTTAAATGTCCAACTCTTGATTTTGGCTTAGGTCATGATCTT
The DNA here is from genome assembly GCF_018350175.1 of Felis catus. Taxonomy (NCBI): domain Eukaryota; kingdom Metazoa; phylum Chordata; class Mammalia; order Carnivora; family Felidae; genus Felis; species Felis catus. The sequence continues at coordinate 145,601,885 of NC_058368.1, read as the reverse complement.
GCGGTCATGAGTTCGAGCCCTGTGTTGGACTCTTCATTGGGCATGGATCCTACCTTAGATTCTCTCTCCTCCATTGTCTGTCCCTCCCCCACTCCTCCACTCCCTCCCTCTCCAAAAAAAGAGAAGAAAAAAAAGGGATGAAAATACATATCAGAGACAAGCCAAAAATATTTGCAAATCATATACCCAACAAAAGACTTGTATCTAAAGTATATAAAGAACTTTCTAATCTCAAAAGTGATGAAACAAGCAGTCCTATTACAAAATGTATGAATTCCCTTTGTTTCATTCTAGGAACATGTCTGGTGGCAGGATTTGGTCATAACAGTCATGCTGTAGATAACACTCCTGCAGTCTGTTTCAAGGTTGTCCCAGTAGCTAACGTTTCTTTATTAGCTTTGCACAGTCAAGAAAAGAGACTGACATCATAAATTACATATTAAGATAAAATTTTCACTAACGGCAGCTTGTATAATCTTTATTTTAACCGATAAAATCTGTTTCAATGGATCATTCAAGTTTCAACTCACGTTTCTTATGACACTACAGTTGAGGGACTGTCTTAGCAGGTTGTACTAAGCATTCTTACTTTCTAGCACTGTCCATATTATTTGGTTAAGTGATGTTATGTTTGTTAGTATGTAAGAAAGATGAGTGGATTTCTAAAGCTTATTGTCATGATAATATGACCACAGGAGTTCTAGACCAAAGCATTAAAACATTAAAACCGCATGATTTTATGTCTCATTAGGTGAAAATCATTTTTAGAGTGACACATTTGAAGGGACTCATGACCACAGATAACCAACATTTCCAAATATGCACACACCCAGTGGCCACCTCATTCAGGTTGTCATTCAAGCCTTTAATGTGTGGTGTGTAACTTCAAAAATGAGGGGACCCCTCGCACACAGAACCTTGGAACTTTAGCCACACATGATGAGCACCATCAGAATCCCTTCCTTGTAACACATTCGGCTTCCCAGACAACCTGAAGCTTTGAACAGTAATTCTAGTGCTAAGGAGTGCTGCTCCCTCAGAAGGGAGGAGGAAATGATGGCCCCATATCACTCTTTCAGATCTTCCAGTCAGAAAAGTACTTTCCACATGCCTACCAAGGATCTGCTTGGTTCTTTGTGATAATATTGACATGAATTCTGTTCTCTACTGATGGCGACGAGGTTTTTGTTGTTGTTGTTTTTTGTTTTTTAGAGTCTAGTTTTCTAAAATCTCTTTTGCTGTGGTTAATTAGAAACAAAACAAGGGGTCAAGTTACGTGTCTGGATTAAAAGTGTAGGACATATGGAGCATACCCAAATTTTCAAGTAAGTTTAGATGCTATGAATATATTATGCTTCCTTACCACTTTTAATCAGTCAGCTAATGTTTAAATCTGTACAATAGTGGGCAAAGTAAGCCACATTTTAAGTAACATTGCATTTTAATCACAGCTGAGAACAGTTGAGAGAAACACTACTTGCTGAAACATGTTTTGTCTATTAACACTTGCTTTGGAAACAGCAATAGGAAATAGGTTGTTTTGTCATATCACTTTTTTCCCCATCAGTTTTGTGAATTTATCCAATCTTAATTATGTCTTTATATTTTTTCTATATAGTTTGATGCTCTGTTTTGTGTGTATTTGTAGGTAGTAAGACCCTTTCCCCTTCTTTAGGTTCTCCGTAAGTTCCATTTTTTTACCCAAAACTCTTAATTCCATATACAATAGTTGATCTTGTTCCTTCTGTATTTTATACATTTTCTTATTTATAATTAAGTAGGTTTTTTTTTTTCTTTCTGTCACTATTCTCCTCTTTTTCTTGATCAGGATATAATATGGAAGCCACTGTGAATGCAATTTATTGACCAAGTTTCTTGATCTAGGATTTGTCTCATAGATTTTAGAGAGTCTAGGAATCTCCTGCAACTGTGTGCAGAATTTTCTGATATATATTAGGGGTGGGTGTGATTTATGTGGGTGTGTATATGCAAACACACACACACACACACACACACACACACATTTTTCTGAAAATGGGTTCTGCACATTCTTCAGACTTTTAAAGGGGTTCCTTCACAAGAAACCAGCTATTAAATCTGTATAATAATGAATAGATTTTGTCACATATTACAAAATTGTCCATTTTAATCACAGTTGAGAACAGTCACAAGAAGTTGTCTATGGTTTGATATCATTAATGAAATGTCTCCAATGTGGGGAGGATCTGTGGATGGATTGTCCAGTCTGCAGAAATTACAAAATGTACATTTCACCTTCTGCCTTGATGGTACCAGCTGACCTCATGGAACAATGGGCCATTTTAGAGAAAAGTTCTCCAATGTCACTGGCAAAGGCATAATCAGAAAAAGGGTGCAAAGCCTCACCTCAGGAGCAAAAGCAGAGGATAAGAACCCAAAGGTGTTATAACATGTAAGACTGCAGTAAAACTTGATAGAATAGATCAAATAAAAAATGTTCAGTATGGACCTGTAAAAACAAATGACATAATATCTGTAATTTTCTTTAAACTGTTTGAGCAAATATAAAGTTTAAAAAAGGTTAAATGAAGCAAATATGGCAAAAATCTTGGTAATTACTGATTCTGCTCTGTAAGTATGTGAGGGTTTATTATATATATATTTTTTGCAGCTTCTGCACAGCAAAGGAAACAATCAACAAAACTAAAAGGCAACCAACGGAATGGCAAAAGATATTCGCAAATGACATATCAGACAAAGGGCTAGTATCCAAAATCTATAAAGAGCTCACCAAACTCCACACCCGAAAAACAAATAACCCAGTGAAGAAATGGGCAGAAAACATGAATAGACACTTCTCTAAAGAAGACATCCGGATGGCCAACAGGCACATGAAAAGATGCTCAACGTCGCTCCTTATCAGGGAAATACAAATCAAAACCACACTCAGATATCACCTCACGCCAGTCAGAGTGGCCAAAATGAACAAATCGGGAGACTATAGATGCTAGAGAGGATGTGGAGAAACGGGAACCCTCTTGCACTGTTGGTGGGAATGCAAACTGGGGCAGCCACTCTGGAAAACAGTGTGGAGGTTCCTCAAAAAATTAAAAATGGACCTACCCTATGACCCAGCAGTAGCACTGCTAGGAATTTACCCAAGGGATACAGGAGTACTGATACATAGGGGCACTTGTACCCCAATGTTTATAGCAGCACTCTCAACAATAGCCAAATTATGGAAAGAGCCTAAATGTCCATCAACTGATGAATGGATAAAGAAATTGTGGTTTATATACACAATGGAGTACTACCTGGCAATGAGAAAGAATGAAATATGGCCCTTTGTAGCAATATGGATGGAACTGGAGAGTGTGATGCTAAGTGAAATAAGCCATACAGAGAAAGACAGATACCATATGTTTTCACTCTTATGTGGATCCTGAGAAACTTAACAGAAACCCATGGGGGAGGGGAAGGAATAAAAAAAAAGAGGTTAGAGTGGGAGAGAGCCAAAGCATGAGAGACTCTTAAAAACGGAGAACAAACTGAGGGTTGATGGGGGGTGGGAGGGAGGGGAGGGCGGGTGATGGGTATTGAAGAGGGCATCTTTTGGGATGAGCACTGGGTGTTGTATGGAAACCAATTTGACAATAAATTTCATATATTAAAAAAATATATATATATATAATATACATATCCTAATTGTTTAAATCCAGCTTTCTGGTTTTATTAGAACCAGTATATGGACAGTCAGCTCTGATGGAAGCAAAACAGAGATTTGGGGCAATTAAATGGACAATAAAAAAGCTGGAAAACTAACTCTAGCAACACTGAGAAATGCATAGCCTACTAGAAGAAGTAAGCTGAGAATCTATGCAAAATTTAGCAAGACATAAAGAAAAAAAGGGTCAGCTCAGTAATAAAAGCAAAGTAAAATAAAATAAAATTATTTTCAAAGATTTTAGGGAAAGTAAAGCACAGACTACTGCTGGGAATGTAAATCATATAGCCTTAGTAGTGAAAAATTTAGGGACATGAATCAAAAGTCTTAAGACATTTCATATCCTTTGATCTGTTCATTCCCTTAGTAACAGTATAACCTAAAGCAACTGCTTCTGCACACATTTCTTACTGCATTAGATCTCTGAGGGAGGGGCTTTGTCTACCTTACTGACCACTATATCCCTAGCACAGGTCCTGACCACGCAGGAAGTATGTGCTTAATGAATGTATGTTAAATAAACAGAGAAGAATTAGAAACAACCTAAACGTCCGATAGAATTATTTGGTACATTTTGATACAGAAGATATACTAGTCATTGTAAGTTGGTTTTTCAAAGGATGTCAAATGACATGGGATAATGCTGTCAATATAATGTTATATGGGAAAAATAAGAATGTAAAATTATATATGGAATGATCCTAATTAAATATGTCCAAACTAGTATGAGGAAATACAGCAAAATTTTAATTGCAGTTATCCATGGGTGATTTCCACTTAAGCACATTTGAAATGTTCGCCTTCAAATGTTTCTGTGGCTTCCAAGTTATTCATTAGGACAAAAATCTTTTCTAAAAATGAATTTTAGGGGTGCCTGGGTGGTTCAGTCGGTTAAGTGCCCAACTTTGGCTCAGGTCATGATCCTGTGGTCTGTGAGTTCAAGCCCCATGTAGGGCTCTGTGCTGACAGCTCAGAGCCTGGAGCCTGCTTCAGATTCTGTGTCTCCCTTTCTTTCTGCCCCTCCCCCACTTGCATTCTGTCTCTGTCTCTCTCTCTCTCTCAAAAATAAATAAACATTAAAAAAATTAAAAATAAATAAATAAAAATGGATTTTAGTTTTATAGGCTAAGGCTAGATAAGTATAGCATTACAAAAAGAGCCAGTCTTCGATTTCTTCCAATCCAAGTTCCCACTCTTCAGTTTGAGGTAACCATTCTTACAAGTTTGGTGTGTGTCCTTCTAGATCATTTTTAATGGTTTTACATACATATACTGTATATGTACTATAAAGAATATGTGGAATTGGTATATAGTTTTTATAAGTTGTGTTAAGTTGCTTGCATATTTATCATCTAGTTTTTGCTTTCTGTTTTAACTCAACAATCTATTTATGAGAACTCCCTGTTTTGAGATTGGATGATTCAATTCATTCCCCTTAACTGCTATCCAGCATCACATTCGATTTAGCCATTTCCCTATTAGTAAGTAGGTAAGGGCCTGGGTATTCTCTCTCTTTGAATCTACTGAAGAAAGGGATGGAGGAGACCACGTCCTACTCTGCTGCTGGTGTCAGGGGAAGAAGTCTTCTCAAGGCAAAGAGTGGGATGCAGTTCCCAAAAGAGGAAAGCAGGTCCAGGTCCTCGTGCCTGCAGAAAGGCCATGGGAGCCTTCCCCCCTCAGTATTCGGCCACATATACAAATATTCCACAAAGATTTGTTGAGTAATTACCATGTGTCAGGCACCATGCTAAACCCCAATCTGGCATGCATGTGTAAATAATAATGCACCAAAGGCTGTGGATACACTGAACTATGAATTCCCATTAACCTATCAGAGTATGCTTAGATTTCTGCCTCAGTTGTAACTGACTTCTGGGTACTGAAAAGCTTCAGGGGCACCTGGGTGGCTCAGTTGGTTAACCGTATGACTCTTGGTTTCAGCTGAGGTCATGATCTTGTGGTTTCCTGAGTCTGAGCCCTGCATCAGGGTCTGTACTGGCAGTGTAGAGCCTGCTTAGGAGTCTCTCTCTCTGCCCCTCCCCGACTTGTGCTGTCTCTGACTCTCTCAAAATAAATAAATAAACTTAAAAAAAAAAAGCATTGGGGCGCCTGGTGGCTCAGTCGGTTGAGCATCCGACTTTGGCTCAGGTCATGATCTCACAGTTCATCAGTTCCAGCCCCGCGTCAGGCTCTGTGCTGACAGCTCAGAGCCTGGAGCCTGCTTCAGATTCTGTGTCTCCCTCTCTCTCTGCCCCTAACCCACTTGCATTCTGTCTCTATCTCTCTCAAAAATAAATAAACATAAAAAAAATTTTTTTTTAAAAAGCATCAAAGTAATGCAAGAAATAATAAGTCAGCCATAGGATTTATTTATTCTCATGTAAAGTATATTTCAGGGTAGGAAAAAAATGTGAGTTTCCAGTTTGTTTTTTATAATTTATAAAATGGGACTTGGTGATCTGTAAAATCACTTTCAGTTTTAACAGCTTAGAATACAGGATACTTGCAATAGGGCTATTTTACCACTAGGTGCCGCTATTGACAACACAAAAGTTAAAAGCAAGGGCTTTATACACTGCAGTACTGCTTGAAAGAACACTACAACATTTAAGAATAAAAATGTGAAAGCACTTTTACAGACAAGCCCTATAAAAGGACCTATGTGCATATTTAAATAGCTCAGTTCCATGGGCACAATAGTAGTTAAGTACTGCCTATATCCTTCTGGAACAACCTTCATCAACTTACTGGTCAGCAGTATAAGGGGGGAATCAGAGGGTCTTAGAATTGGAAGGGAGCTTATTTGTCCATTAGTTTTCAAATCTCTGTTTCCTGGAGTTAGAAATATATTTCCTTGCACGCGCAGAAATACACACCCATATAAACAGATTATATGTATATATAGCTGAAGCCAAAGTTTCACCAAACAGTAATATCCTTACCATGTGCGACCTATTTTTTCCATATATTTTTAAATAATAGAATATATAAATATTTAAATATATATATTTATTTATATATCTGCCCCCAGTTCTGGCACAGAGCTCCTAAACCCTTGTGATTTCTCAAGCGATGAGAACATGAGGAGCATTTCTTCTAATACTTGGTCTTTGATTCTGGCTCCCGACACTGACTTCCTAAATCCCTTGGAATTTCCTGGGTGATAGGAGTGTCTTTTGATATAAGGAGCTGACTCTTGGTGGGCTCTTGAACAGCTTCAGGATGGGGGCTGGTCACCAGAAAGACCAAGGTCTGATTCGAAGCTTGGGGCTTTCAGACCTGTTCTCCATCCTCTGGGAAGAGGGGAAGGGCTAGAAGTAGAGTTCGTGATCATTCATGCCTTCATGATGACATTTCCATCAAATCCCAAAAGTACGAGTTTGAGAGAGCTTCCAGGTGGACAGAAGCTCCTGCACCTGGGACTCTCCAGGCCTTGCCCTACGTAGCTCTTCATCTGGCTGTTCATCTGTATTCTGTATCGTATCCTTTGTTACATAATCAACCGGTACACGTAAGTGTTTCCCTAAATGTTATGAGCCATTCTAGCAAATTACTGAACCCAAGGAGGAGGTCATGGCAACCTTGGTTTATAGTTGGTCAGTCAGAAATATAGGTGACAACCTGGGACTTGTGACAACCTGGGGTCTTACATGGGGAGGTCTTGTGGTGCTAATTCCAGGCAGATGGTATCAAAACTGAACTGAATTGCAGGACACCAGTTGCTACTGCAGGATCATTTGATGTGTGAAAAACTTACACATCTAGAGTCAGAAGTGTGGTGAGTGTAGTAGTATGAGAGTAAAGAAGATAACACAGGGAATGTTTCCCAGACATATTCTATTTCATAAAAAATATACATATATACTAGTCATAAACTAATAACTAATTAGTGATCTAATACACTTCCTTCCATTTAATACATTAGGAAAGAGAGGCTCAGAGAGGTGCAGTGACTTGCCCCAGGTAACACAGCCAGGAAACAGGCATTCCAGGCACTGGCAGGTTTGGTTTCGGAAGGTCCTGGGTAAAAACTGAAAAATATCCTTGGCATACCCCCAGCCCTTTATGCACTCCTACCTTCTAGAGCCTGTGGGCCAGTACCTGCTTGTGATAAAAACTGACAAAGTAGTTGTGTGACTAGTTATATACAATCATCATTTAAAAAATACAGGATCTTTCCAAAATGCAAGAGTGATCATTTCAACTCTTCTACTTGCATTCCCTCAGTGGTTCTTTCTGTTTTTTAGGCCAGAAACAAATTCTCAGTGTGGCAATAAATCTCCTCCAGACCTGGCCCCAGTCCTTTGAGCCAGCCTCACTCTTTGCCAGTTCCCCATGCATTTTCAAGGTCTTTCCTCCATTCTTGACCTGGCTAAATCTTAGATTTTTCACAGGTCCACTCACATTCCTCTTCTGCAAACCTTCCCGGGCGCTGGCTTTCCACACCTTTGCCACAGCACACATCCTACTGTCCCTGAGTCTTCTTCTTGTCTGTGTTTTTCACTGGACTGTGGCATTCTTATGAGCCAGGGTCATGTCTTTCTGTTTGTCATCCCTGGCCACTAACACCGGGCTAGGTACACAAGAGAAACTCAGTTGGTATCTGCTGGACTGATTATTTGCATATTCTTATTCTCACATTTTAATCCTTAAAAAACCCAACTCACTGGAATATCAGCTGTTTGAATTATGTAAGAGCTGGTTCTGACAATGCAGATCTCCATTTTCTAATATCTTGAGAGTATGAATAAAAACTATACGTATCTCGGGAAAAATGGATACAAAAACCCAGTTTTAACTTCCTTTACTTTAATACATCTTTATTTTAATACATCTGTGTTAGGAAGATGGTTAGTTTGGGTTTTTTTATCCCCCAGTCTGTAGGCTATAGTATCAAATGATCAACACAGCTGCTGGCCCAATCCCCAGACTGAGAGCCTTCCCTGGATCACTTACAAAGGGCAGACAACAACTCTCATGTGCATGCTACCTTATAACATACCAAAGAAAGTGGGTAAGTTATTTTATTATCCATCATTAAGGAGGCGATCAGAGTGAAAGGGAGAAAATTAAATGCTACTATGACTAAGTGCAGTGAGTAATGAAGGGAGAGGTTGACCAGTGGGAGCTATGGTGGTCAGAGATGGCTTTGTAAGAGTGAATTATATAGACTAGGTTGAGAATTGAGTAGAGAGATGGAGAAGGAAGCATTTCCAGGTGGGAGCCAGCAAGAACAACACTCAGATAAGGATGTGGGTGGAGACAACTTGCCTGATGGGGGGGTGGGGCCCATTTGTGTTGGGAAACAAGGTGGGAGGGGCGGAGGGAGAATGTATGCTGACACTAGATAGGAGCTGGGGCTAATTATCCCAGATCACCCTTACTCTTGTGGCATTATGTTGGTTATGAAGCACATTCAGGTTGACTTAGCATTTTGATCTCCTTCCTGCTCTTGGTAGGTGAGTAGGATGGATGTTAATGGGCTTTTTAAAAATAGAAATGGCAAAAGCCTAAAGGAGATTAGGAAATTTAGCCCAAGTCACACATCTGGCAGCTCACCAACCTCACAGTCTAGAATTCAACACTTCTATTTCACAGACCAAGAATTACAGTCGGTCTCACAAATCACATAGCTGAGGACCAAGGAGGTGAAGTAAGTGTTCTAAGGCTACACAAAAGCAGTTTAGGATACTGTTTGGTAGCTTTAACCAGCACTATTTCTGATTGAAGGAGTTTTGCATTATATTAACTGGAGAAGAAACCCGGAGGAAAAATCCTCATATTGCAGAGAAAGAGCTGTTACTTTGACAAAACAAAATATTTTCTAATGTTTTATAACTGTTGGGATAACAGTCTGTTATGTAGCTGCATTCTTAAAAATGGAAATTTTTATCAATCAAAAATTAAGTTTTTTTAAAGCAAAAACTATTCTGAAAAGAAATAGAGCTGCCTGAGCAGAGATATCTATCTGGGGGGAGTGGTCTCTACAACCTACAAGAGCTTTTCAGAATTATTTTCTGCCACTGATGAATTTTAAGGTCTTCATCAAGCAGACCAAAAAAAAATTAACTTGGAAACAACTCTGACACCAACAAAAACATTGTCCCTATGTGATTGATACTATCCCTCAGAATCTGGTAGCAAAGGATAACTAATATTTCCAAATGAGTACATCATCCAGATGACACATTATTATAATTTATTTAGTCTTTTTACCCCAGAAATGACATGGTCTGAGATATGACTTGCTGAGAAATCTGTGTTTACATTAGGGAGAGTGGATGGGGGGGGGGGGGGGGGAGTGGTGGGTGATGAAAATCCCTGCAGAAGTTGAAAAGATGTTAAGTGGTAAATACCAAAATGCCCAGCAAGCATGTAAGCAGGCTCTCATCCCAGCATGAATATGTGCAGCTCAGCATTTTAAAATTTACTTTTAGCTTTTCTAGCAGTTTGAATTAACCCATTCTCTACTTCCACTCCCGGTGTGAGAGCTCAGCCTCGAACCTACAGACTATGAGTGCAGGCACAGTCTACTGTGATCGGCCAGTAGATAACCCCCTCACCCCATGGCTTCCTCCAAGTGGGCTGTCTCGTGAACAAATGTCTCCTAGATGTTCTTAACAACCAGGAGGCCTGGAGCAAAGTCCAGACAAATGGTAGGAAGTAAGTCAGGCTTGCTGGAGCTCATACAGAACTGGAAAAGGCCTATTGGGAGACCAAAACAATACAAATAAATGCCACACTAAAGGTACGTCCAGATCAGAGGTTCTCCAGAAGCAGGTGGGTCAGAACCACCCCAGTGAGGCTGTTTCAGAAGATAGCCCCAAGCATTCATAGTCATAAAAGATCCACAGGTGATTCTAAAGTACATTCCTCATTGATAGACACCGATCTAGATTGTCTAAAGAGACAATTACATTTTGTCTTAGTTTCAACCCCTGGTCAAGTTAAAATGAAAAACAAAACAAGCAAATCCAAACCAAAAATTCTTCCAGATTAGGTATACAGTATATCAGTTACTACAGACATTTGCTTCCAATAGAAAAAATAATCCATGTCAAAGTCTTGGTGAGTCGAAATATTGCACGGTATTTGTCCTATTAAAACCGGGGCTGGCCAAGTATACTTTTGGTGTCCTTCATGCCACAATTTTCTAAGTTCTTTGGCTCAACAGAAGAAAGTTAAGAACAAAAACAAAACAAAAGCCAAGAGAATAAAAGAAAGTTAACTGAGCAATAAAGAATTATTACAATTCTGAAATAAAGCCATCCACTCCTGTGTTTGGGTGAGTGTTATTGTAGCAAAGTCCAATGCTTCCTAAACGACGGGGCCCTGCCTGGCTGAAAACCTAAACAAACAGTCCATGTTCAGCCTATTAAAGATGAAAGAAGACTTAACATTTGATGGGGCCAGTGAAGACCCTGAGTGTAACAGAGATAACAGGGTCTTTGTCTTGGCAAACCATTCAATGCGCGCTTTCCTTTTTACCTTGTTGATGGACATTTCATTCATCCTCAGAAGCTGCTCTGGCATAACTCAGAGGTAGATTTAGCCCAACAACTGGCCCTACAACGCTCAGCCAAGATGTGATGTAGTTGACACTCCTAGGAAACAAGTGAAAAAACAGGAAACTCTCATGTTTCCATTGCAGTTGGGTGAGTGGTAGAAAATCAGTTACCAACAGAAGAGATGAGCTGTCTTCAAAGATATGTGCCCACCATGTGGAATTCTAGCATTTCCAAATATCAGCTCCATTACTTGACAGGAACTTGAGGTCCAAAGGGACTGAGGATCCCCAGTAAGGTAGTTAAAAGGGGAGTCAAGGCACTGGGACTCCTGACTCCCCTTGATGATTCCAATTTTACACTTAAAATTTACAGCATTTGCTAAGGTAGCATAGTGCAGTGGTTAAGAGCATGGCTCTGAGGCACAAATGCCTGGGTTCAAATCCCAGTTCTACCATCTAACTAGCAGTGTGAACTTGGCCAAGTCATTTAATTCCTCTGTGCTTTAGCTTCCTCTTCTGTAAACTGGGTAAAATAATGGAAATTAGCTCATGGGGTGTTATAAAAATCCAATGTCTTAATATATCTAAAATACTTAGAACAGTGCCTAGCACACAGTAAAAATCAATAAACATTAGCCATTATTATTATTACAAAAAATATTTCTTTTTTAGCGTGGCTTTTAGAGTCACATAAAAAGATTTACACTTTTAAAATAAGAGTAAAAGCCAATGTATCTTGATGGTGTTTCTTACCTATTGATTTTTTGAGAATTCTTTAACACAGGAGTCATGAATTCATCCGTCTTGCAGGGATGAAGTACAAAAAAAGGCTGCCCAAGTATTGGATGCTCCTGTAGGAATCAGAGTTGGTCCAGGATGCCAGTGTGAGTTACTTTGAAAAAGTTAAAACGCACAATCTGGTTTGTTAAAATAAAAGTTTGCTTTAAATTCCAAGTTACTAAATTAAGATACAGATCAATTTCAGTTTTTGAAATATAATTCATAATCCACACATGATAAGAAGTTATGAATTGATAAAGTATAGAAGGGTACACAGTTTTGTTTACACAATACCAACTGTAGACAAATTTTATCAGTTTCCTCTCTTTGTCAACTAATGTTACTCTATGGCCTGTAATTATTCTCCAGTTTTTCCTCAAGGCTGTCTGTGAAGCCCAGTAGCCTGACCACGTGAATAACGTATTTCATTCGCCTCATTGTAAGGGAACCAAAATCTTTCACACTTTTTTTTTTTTTTTTACATAAACTTTGCCAATGTGTTGATTGTTTCAAGCATCACTTCGGTGCCAACAGGCACATGTTCAGTGGGTAGAATGGTAGGGGAGGGGAGAGGAAGCAGGAGAATGGCTTGCATTATTTAAATTGTTGTACTTCTGTCTGTCTCTTTCTGAGTTTCCTCTGTTTATCTGTTTCTATCCTTCTGTCTCTCCCAAGCTTATTGGGCCGTTTCTGTAAATCAAAACTCACTTGATGCAACGCCACTGCCTTCATAGGAGAATGACTGGATCCAAGATACAGGTCAGACTGCTGCCAGTGTAGTGATGTGGACATAATTTGGCCAACAATGGGGAGCCCTAGGAGATTTCTATGTCGTGAGTGATCCACGCACAAATTGTAACAATGCAAAAACAATTATAACAATAAATTTATTGATCGTTTACATTGTAGATTCACAACTACGCCAAAGACTGTAAACTCAAATACTGCTATGGTCTGAATGTTTGCATCTCCCCATATTCATATGTTGAAATCCTAAAGCCCGGTGTGAAGGTATTACAGGAGGTTGGGCCTTTAGGAAGTGATTAGGTCATGAGGGTAGAGCCCTCAGGAATGAGAATTTGGACCTTATAAAAGAGATCCCGCCCCCTGATTGCTAGTTCACCCCCTTCTGCCATGTGAGGACACAAGAAGTGTGTGACCCGAAAGAGCGTCCTTATGAGAACAGGCTGGTATACTGATCTCGGACTTCAGAATTGTAAAAAATAAATTTCCGTTGTGTGTAAACTACCCAATCTGTGGTATTTTGTTATAGCTGGCCAAGCAAACTGGGACAGATACCTACAAAGATCACACAGGTAGCGTGAAGGAGCGAGGTCAGTTAAATACACAAGCAGGTGACAGGGACTGTGGGGAAATGGAGAGTGTGCCCAGCCAAGGCTAGGCTTGCTACTCTGCTCCAGCCAATTGTGCCATGTGGGAATGTAGGTTCAGTGTGCCAGGTCTTCCCATTTGTCAAAATAACCTAGCAATCCAGATTTTTATGTAAAATCTCCTAAATTTAAATTTTGGCACTTTTTTTTTTTTTTTTAAACATAGAGTGGGCCAAATAAAACAAGCCTGTTGGCTGGATTTGGACTAGGGGCCTAGCTTCTTCTCCTGGCTTCTTCTCCTCTTGTCAGCCAGTCCAAGGAGAAGCTGAACTCAGAGCATCCATGGAAAGAATTACGTGTGGTTGTTGCTGCTAACTCTACCCTCCAACCCCCAAACACTCATGTTGGTGTGCATGTGCACACACCTGCTCACAGGAAACAGAGGCACCATTCCACCGTGTATTGGAGACGCTGGGTATGGATATTTGGGGATGTATGTGTGTGCTGAGGGCTGGGGTATCCACTGGGTATGGGGCAGTGTATGTCTCCTGAGCGCCATCTCCAGAGTCTGCCTAGTGGCCTGACTCTTACAGCAGAGCCTGGGCTCCCTCTTTCCTGCTCTCTTCCCACCCCTCCTTCCCATTCGAATCTAAGCAGAGCCTAGGGTCAGAGCCCAAATGTGTTATGCCTATAGCAAGTCTTCCCGTCCAGCTTGATTCTGGCTCTCCTTATATGCCTTAAACTAGTATTTATTAATTCAACACGTATCTACTGATCATGTCTTATGTGTCTGCCAGGAACAGTTCTGGATATAGTAATAGAGATCACTGTATTGCAAAGATAAACAAAGTCCCTGATCCCAGGGAACTTTCATGCCAGTGCAGGAGACAGCCAATAAATTTATAGAACAAATAAATAGACAAAATAATCCAGAAAATAATAAGCGTTATGAATAAAATAAAACAGGGTCCCTTGATTTTGAGAGCATTTAGAACCGAAAAGCTCCTTTTTGTTGTTAAATAAATCCCTTAAATATGTTGCTAATCATGGCCACTCTTCTAGCAGTGTGTCAAAAGCATCCATAATCACTTCCATGGTTAAACTGTATATGGCCGACACCCAATGCTTTCTCAAGTGTGTCAGCTTCTCTTAGTTGTGGCAAACTAACCAAATCATTAATCACTTCTCAGATACGGATGGAAAATTAATTTTTAAAATACTCAAAAATCCTGGCTTCTAAATATATAAGACTACTGAATACAGGCCTTAAGTCATTATGAATATAATAATGATTATACAATATAGAAAAGTAAAAAGTTTTCCCGATGTGATTAGAATTCATATCTTCCCTCATCGTTTACTTAGCAAATATTAAGTCTTCTTGTCTGACAATTTTATAATGATTTAACCCTAACTAATGGCAAATCTATAGTTTTAAAATGTGGCTAATCTTAGCGATATGTTAATGCTGCAGAAGTGACAGAATTCAAAGTGAGCCTTATGACCTGAGCTGATACTATTTTTTCAGTAACATTCAATCAGCTAATCCTGCAAGCCAAACAATTTATATTCAAAGTTACGGTAGAGAATTTACAAATAATTTGAGGTGTCTTATCAGTGTAGACAATCAATCTGGATAATATTCTCCAAAAGCCATTTTTCTGCACTGGAGATTTTTTAAGGTTCATGCCATCAGGAAACATTATCTGCATTTTCTACTTTCTCCTTCAGACAGCCAGAATCAGAGATGAAAGCCGTCTTTCATTTTTAGTTTAGGAATTATGAGCTAGAGTTCAAAAAAATCTAAAACCCTACACCTTATTTGTTTAACATACCATTTTCAGAAATGGAAGAACATCAAAACTGTCAGGATCTTTTTAGTGACATTTCTTAGATCAATTCAGAAGGTAAATTTGTGTGAAAGTACTACCATCTGCTGTCAGTACTAATGAACTGATGCAAATCTGCACTGAGAAAAATGTCAGTGTGGAAATACATGCAGCCAGTGAACTGTGTTAGGCTTACAACTCAATAAACACTTCTACTGGAACAAAGTTCTGCTAAATGGTTTTCCGTGAAAATAGAAATGATGGGTCAGATTTCTATCTCTGTAACTCCAGAGGAGTTATATAGGCACATTCTCCTATGAAATTTAATTTAGCAATGGTTAAATGTCTCATAAAATAAGTCTGACATGAATACTGTGAATTGGTTTCAGAACTATTAGATATGACTATCACAAGGAAATGATAATACTGCACCTTCATTCTTACATCTAATAAAGGAGATGAATTTCTTGGTTCATTTCTTAATTTTCTTGGCTCTCCAGGAGGGCACAAATATAATTTCACATATGAAGCTTTCATCCAGTTGCATATTCCAGACTGATCGAATTTGCCTTCCACTCAGGGTATATTCCTTAGAAATGGAGAGGGATATTTCCCTAAGCCTGCTTCCTCAAGCAGGGAAAGGAAAAGGGCTATTGAACGTCTGCAGTATGAGACACTGTACTAAGTGCTTTGCATGGGGTCACCTATCTGAGTACTTCTTTGAGGAAGGCTTTATTGTTGCCACTTGGAGAACGGGTTCAAAGGGATTACACTTAAAGTCATCCATGTAGTAGGGAGCGAAGGACCTCTGAAGTGTGGTCTTACATTGCACCTTCCCACCCCACTGACCAGAGGTGTTGTCAGGGACATTTAATCCTCTCTCTAGTCCATCTCTGCAAAAATCTACTTACTTTTATTTCAAAATAATGTGTTTTCATAAAATTGTAAGGGAAATACATACAGAGAGCTCAGAAAATACAGAAAAGAACAAAGAAAAAAAGCAGGATAACCTAAGACTGACCAACTCAGATTTAATCACTATTTGGTGAATTTCAAACCTTTTCATGTACACACGTTTATAGTCTTCTATTGCTTTTTATTCAATGAACAGAAAGATATGTACCAAGTACCCACTATATGCCAGTCCTGCCATATGTGTTTTTTGGTGGTGTTCTTGAGGTTTCTTTGTCTTTTGTTTTGCAGATTTCTATACTTATTTTTATTTTTTCCCTGTATATATTTTGTTCGGATTTATTTTGTTGTTCTTAATTTTTTAATTTTGCATGGGTACTTAAAAATATGCATAAAGAATATGTAATCTTGAGTTGTTGGCTAGAGTGCTCCCCATGTGCCACTAGATCTAGCCAGGTAATTGTGCTGTCCATGTTTTCGAGATTCTTATCTGTTTGATCTACGAATTTCTAAAAGAAGTTTAAATCTCTCATTAAAATAGTTGATTTGTCCATTTCTGCTTGAAGTCTGTCAATTTTCATTTTCTATGTCCTGAAGCTATGTTATTTGAAGGCATATATCCAGAGAATGAGGCTTTAATACAGTGATCATACTTATCTCTGATTATGCTTTCTTCCCCCAAAAGAACTTTTCTCTGCTATAAATATAGCCACACCAACTTTCTACTTACCTAATGCATTTTAAAAATTATTTGCTTTTCAATCTGTGTCCTTATGTTGCATGTATTTCCTATAAAAATAACATAGGTTCTTTAAGAAATCCACCTTAATAATCTATCTCTTAAATGGAGTGTTTAGTTCACTTGCAGGCTTTGTGATTACTGATATAATTTAATTTTTTCTATTTTAGACTTTTTTTACTTATTCTATTTTTAATGTTTCTTTTCCTTTTCATTTTTATTCCTCTGTTGCTTTCCTTTAGATTCAGTATAGGTTCAAATTTTTTTCTCATTGTTTTTTTTTCTCTTTTTATTAATTTGAAAGTACAGGCTGTATTTCTAAACTTCTAATAGTTATCCCACAATCTTTAAGTAAATGTTTTACTTAATAAAATACAATTACTCAATCTATTTGCCTTTTCCCCAAATAATTCAAGTAACTTGGAATGTTTAACTCTGACCACTCCTTTCTGATTCCTGTACTACTGTTGTATTTCAGTTGTATCTTTGGCTTTTTTAATCCCATAAATTTTATATTATTAATTTTTGAATTCAGTGTTTGTTGAAATTTACTCACATTTGACTATTCTTTTTGCTTCCTATTTTTTTCCTAGATCTTCAGATATTCATTCTGGGATCATTTTCACTATCATTGAACTACATCCTTCAGAGCACCTCTTAGTGAAGATCTGTAGGTAGTAAATGTGCCACATTGTGAATGCTTTATCTTGTCTCCATTTTTGAAAACATGAGTGTTTGTGGGTATGAAATTTTAGGTTACAATTATATTCTCTCAACACTTTGAATATATAATCCCATTTCCTTATGGCTTCCATTTTCTTTTTTCTTTTCTGTTTTGAAGTGAATTACCGATTCTAATTGTCACTTCTTTTAAGATATTCTCTTTCCCTTTCGTGTTTTACCATAATGTGTCTATACGTTGATTCCTTTTCATTTATCCTGCTCAGATTCACTGAACCTTCTGAATCTGAATATCAGAGTCCTTGCAACAGTCCTGGAAAATTCTCACCAACAGCTTTGTGAATATTCACTCTTCATTCTCTCTAGGCCCTCTTTCTGGAACTACTATCAGACATGTGTTTCTCCTCCTCTCTCCCTAGTATCTCTTAACCTGTTATATTTACCATCTTCCTTTTAGTTTTTGCAACAATGTGTATAATTTCTTCAGAGTCTTCTAACACATTAATGCTTTCTTTAACTATATTTATCTGCTTTCTAGTTAGGCCTTCTAATTAGATGCTTTCCTTTCTGAAGTTTCTATTTGATTGTTTATTACATTTACCTGATTATTTTTGATAGTCTGTTCTTCCTACATTATACTGTCAGTATTTCCTTCCTTTTAAAGAATCATATTCAACATATTTATTTCATATTTTGCACCAAAATTTTTTAACATATGAATTTGAACATCTGATACTACAGTTTGTGGTTTTTGCTACCTCTCACTTTTAATGGCTTCTTATGAATTCTGTACTTTTTAAACTGTGACTGGGGTGCCTGGGTGGCTCAGTTGGTTAAGCATCTGACTCTTGATATCGGCTTAAGTCATGATCCCAGGGTCATGGGATCGAGCCCCACATTGGGCTCCATGCTGAGCATACAGCCTGCTTGAGATTCTCTCTCTCTCTCTCTCTCTCTCTCTCTCTCTCTCCCTCTCCATCTGCCCCCTCTCCCCTGCTCAGGCATGTACACTCCCTCTCTCTCTCCAATAAAACATTTTTTTAAATAAAAAAAATAAATTGTGACCTGGTAGTTGAACTATAAATCTAGTATTTCTTTGATGCCTAGGATTAAAAATGCATCCTTCCAGAGAAGTTTACATATGCTTCTCTCTGGTGCCTAGGGATGGAAAGGGAATAAAAGGGATCCTTATTCCACACTCACATGTTTAGGAATTTTCTGGGTCTACATCTTTCACTCTTTTTATATGTTCTATACAGAGTAAAGCAGAAAGGGTCAAATGGTTAAGAGAAAAAAAAACTAATATATAGAGAATAATGGGGAGGCATGCTATTTTATGTAAGTTGGTGAGGGAAGGCTTCTTTGCAAAGGTAACATTTCAGCAGAGAGCTGACCAAGTAAAGAGCAAGCCATGTAATTCTTTGGGAAATGAGTATTTTTGGCTTGGGAAGAACAAATGCAAAGACACTAAGATTCTAGTGAGGGAGAGTGCTCGGAGTGTTCCAGAAACAGCATGAAGACCAATGTGGCCAGATGAAATGTAGGGTAATATTGGCAGAAGTAAGACTGGAAAGGTAACCAAAAGGTAAGATCACATAGGGCCTTGCAAAAGCATATAAAAGATTTGGACTTTTATTCTGAGTGTGATGGGGAGACATTGGGGGATTTTGGAAAAAGAAGCGACATATTCTGATTTACAGTTTAAAATATCAGTCTGGATATTGTAGAAGGAGAAGGAGAAGCAGAAGACCAGCTAGGAGGTGTTGTAGTAACTCAGATATGGTGGTGGCCTATACTGGGTGATGGTAGTGTGGATGGTGGAGAATGGTCAGGTTTGGGATTTACTTTGAATAGAGAGCCAACAAGATTTGCTAAAGGATTCAATACGCTGTGTAAGAAATAGGGAAGAACAAGGATGACTCCCAACTTGAAGTGTCTATTCATGTTTTCTTGACTATTTGTCTAGTGAGGTTTTGCAGGGGTTTATTATTAATATGTTTTAGCTCTTTTGTACCTTTTGAGGACACTGATCCTTTTCATTCACTCAACCATCACCGTGAGTCATGCAATGGTTCAAATGTTAGAAATACAGTGGTCCATAAACAGGTAATACCTACTCCCATAAAAGATGCTGAAACACTAAAAAGAATTTAAATTCCAGATTTCTCATTATCTTTAAATTTTATTCATGATGATTTATATGGGGAATATAACATTAGATAATTTAACATATAATTTTTCTTTCATTTCTTTTATCATTTTTGTGTTTAAAAATCCTATTCAGAATTAGAAAACTAGATATTTACTTATATTAATGTACAGTTTACCATTAAATTACTTGCTGTTCCCCAAACACTATTTTTCTTGCCTCCAAGCCTTTGTACATGAGGTTCTCTCTGTTAGGAATACCCTCCCACCCTTTCCTACCTACTAATGTCCATTTTTCTCCTACAGATCTCAGCTTTCTTTAAAAAATTTTTTTTTATTTCTTTATTTTGAGAGAGAGAGAGAGAGCATGAGCAAGGGAGTGGCAGAGAGAGAAGTGAGAGAGAATCCCAAGTAGACTCCATGCTATCAGTGCAGAGCCTGATTGGGGGCTCAGACTGATGAACTGTAGATCTCAGCTTTCTTTTACCCCAATCGTGCATCAGTTGCCCTCCCTCTGTGTCCCCACTGCACCCCATGCTTAAGCCTACTGCTCAATTCCACACCATTCTGCACAGGTAATCGACCATTTACAGGAGCCTTCTGTTACTATACTGTAATTTCTTGAGGACAGAGAAAGTATTCTCATTACTATTTCAATCTCAGCATCCATAGCAGTGCCTTTCACCTAGTAGACACTCAATAAATATTAATGGAATGACTGCATAGACAAATACATGCTACTGTACCAAGATAAATTATTGGCATATGCAACCTATTCTGTAAAGGGGAATGTTTGTGTGGAATGCACCAGTGGCCTCCAATGCCACTGTAGGGATGTTAAAGGAAAAGAAACATTCTTTCTCTTTGTCACAAAACCAGGGGCAGAATCTTCTGTACATTTATAGGAGTCTCCAGATAAGATAAAATCTTCACTATCTGTGTTCCCAAATATTTCTTCCAAAGTACATCTACGAACAAAGGAGAGGGTCTGAAGGCATAGTCAGGAATAACTCTCCATAGAAACTTATGTAAACTATGCACTATATTCTAAAATCTATCTATTGGCTTCCACACAAAAGATAATATCCTATATTACTACTGAAAAGAAATGATGCACCAAGATGCATATTTTAATTCTCTGAGTTAGCCTATGCCCTGCCACACCACAGTATCCCCCTAAGGTGTGTTATCCAGACACCTTAAGAAACTAAGAAACACTACTAAAATGTATATAATAAACTCATCACTTTCTACTTAACTCAATCCCATATTAGTTCATGTATTTTTCTTTTCTTTTCTTTTTTGCTTTACTAATGCATTCAATAAATATCACTGAATACCTCCTGTGGGTAAAACTTTTGCTAAGTATTCATCCATCTATCCATCTATTCACCATTCATTTATTCAACCAATATTTGAGGAGCATCATTCCATACGCCAAGCACTGTTCTAGGCACTAGAGATATCAGCAGACTCAAGACAGAAGCAAAATCTACTCTCATGGGGTTAATAGTCTAGCTTTACGTACTACAAAGATATCAAACAGCATCCCATTATCTCAACTCCTGGGGTTTACAGTCCAGCTGCACCCCTAGCACTGAAGTCCTGAGTTGCATCTCTAGGGGAGAGAATTCCAAAGGTCAGTAAGTTTTTCACCACTCACTCCCCTCTACTTGGGAGTTCTAAAGAGAATGGAAAAGCAGATCCCTAGGGAGAACAGAAATGTCATTTGGCCTGATGGTGGGGGGTGAATCGTAGGACTTGTGAGCAGAAACCAGAAAAGCTGGCAGAGAGAGATGCGCTCTGTGGGCTGGGTTTTGTTTCATTTTATTTTATTTTATTTATTTATTTTCATCATTTGGAGAAGAGGCATCAGGAGGCTTCCCACCCCAGAGAAGATTGTGTGGGGTTCTCAATGACACTAGCAGAAAATGAGATGTTCCCCACTGTGAGATTGAGGGTATCCTGAGGAAGGCCTGCAAGTGCTGGAGGCCAGAGAGGAGGTCGCCAATAAATGAGAATGAAACCACGCTGCAGAGGCGGCCCAGCTGCGAGAACCCATGGATGGAAAGACTGTTTGTTCCCTGGAGTGATACTCAAGGTGAGATCCCGATGCCTCCTCAACTCCTCTTGTCATTCTGCAGATCTAATGCTTGCTGTATTGTGAGGGGTTTCCATGACACTGTGTTGGGTGCCATGCAGTTGGAAACACCAGACTGTGCATGGGGTATGTATTTTCATGAGCTAAGAGGGACCTTGAGTCAAATTGAATAGGACATCTCTTCACTCCTCATCTCTCCCCATGCTCATTAGGGTATCCGCAATTCAAGGGTTACGGAAATCACTCTCACACACAACAGATTATGTACCACTCAAAAGGTACAAATCCAGGAATATGGGAACTCAGACAAAGGAGAGTTCAGTTCTGACTGGTGGAGGAGGGGCAGCGAAGATTTCCTGGAGATATGGCACTTCATCTGTTCCAGGCCTTAACAGTGAGCAGGACTTGGAGAAGCCTGTGGCGGTAGGCTCTAAGACAGAAAGAGATCACCCCAGGTTTAGCGGAAAGGAAGTTAAGTAAGGGACACACAGATTTCCATCTTTTAAGAAAGACTGAGAAGTGTGGTTAGTTAGAGAAGAAAAAAATATTTATTTTTGTTTGTTGTGTTGGTGACATTGTTAAATAATTGAAGTGATCCCTATAAGATCCAAAGAATGCTCTGGAAGTAATCAACACCTAGACAAGGCAAAGAAGCAAGGTTTGAAGTACAAACAATCCCCTCTTATAGTTTTGAAAAGAGATAAAAAAAAAAAAAGGTGGCGGGGCAGGGGGGAAGAGGTGGGAAATATCCCAGGACAGACTTCTCCCCACTGAGTGTGTGAGGATAAAGATACAAAGACAGTGAGAGAATATTTAAAAATAGATATATGTGGGAAAGAAATGAAAGTCTTGCCCAAATACCCTGAAAGTCTCCTCAGTTCTTGGAGAGGCAGAGGGAGCCCAGAGAAGCTATGCTTTGTTCAAGTTGCACCTGTTGATATTTGTTGGCCAGTTAATTAGGAATAAAATTCTAATGATGTTTGGAAAGTCAGATTAAAAAAAAATAGGAGGGTTCTTCAAATTCATATGCTGCACAGAAGCCACCAGGCTTCCCAGAATTTTTATTAAAAATTACAAACATCACAGCAATAGTTCTTAGACACCACCTCCTCCGCTAACAAAAAACTTTCCTTTCATGGCTCCAGAGGGAGTCCAGAAACTAATTCTCCCACTCCTGCCTACATCTACAAAGGGCTCCCTCCCTAAGCTGCTGACAGTCCCAACTCCAACTCCTGGATTAGAAAGCAGAGTTTGAATATATTTATAGACTCTATACGGGTTGTTGCTTTAAGCAACACCGTTAATATGCCAGAATTCTGAGCTCCCAAACTTATTCAGTTATCAATTTGTTGTACATTATTTAATCTCTCAGTATTTTGATATGCAAAATAGAAATAGCACTGCTGGTACTTCACAGGGTGAAAGGAGATAACCAACAAGACCATTATGAAGCTTGCTGGGGGAAAAAGAGCTTATGTAAATGTCTATTAATTAAATAGGAACGGCTGCACAACTAGGTCAGGCATGATGATAAGACTGAACAACCCATCCCAGCCACCAGCATCAAAAAGAAGAAATGAACATTTAATCTGGAAAGCACTTGTTGGTTGCATTTTATAAAGAATATTAAATTGTAATATTCTGTATCATAACACAGAGTAGAGTATTTCAGACCATCCTCAAAGAATTCTTTGATAGAACAGAAACTTATTAGAGACAACAGCCAAAAACAAAAACAAAAAAGCAAGCCAATTACTAATGAAGAACTTGTAAAAAGCTAATCAAAGCTCTCATCCAGAGAAAATGAGAAAATCTGAGGCTCAGAATGATTTTGTATATTGATGAGATTTTTATATAGCGTCACAGAAAGAAAAATAAAGCAGATTTGAATGAAGACAAAAAGGACTCTAAGTCTCTGTTTAAAAGCCTTGTTGTGTTCCCTATCAACGTTTTTATTAAAATGTCCTGTTCCGGTAGAAACATCCATTTTTTTAAAAATACCTGATCGGTGATGGTGTCAGTAGAGGACACTGTCAGTGTGTCTCTCTCTAGTCAAACCCCTAAGTGTTGGAAGAATGTTTATTTGGCCTCCACCCATTTTTGTAGAAAATTACTCAGAGGGGTGGCTTATCCAAGGTCATGACACTCAGAAATGATAGAGCTGAGACTCATGTCCAGATTCCAGAATAGAACGTAGTCTCTCCCTGCCATTGCCAAGCCTGCTAAGGACTAAATGTAGCACTTCAGCATGAAACAACTTGCAGGCATTACATTTATTCTATTTTTGTCTTAAAGGAAAACAATTGGGAGCTTGTTCTTTCCAAGCATTAATTCTTTTTTTCCCACTTCCACTACATTACATAATGGTGACCATTTTTGGCTTACCGAGTCTATTTCTGAGATACTCACTAAAACAGTGACCATATTTTAGAGCTAGGTATGTTGGGGCATAATAGAGAGGTGAATCAGCAATCACAAAATTCAAGGATTTTCAAGAACAAACTTAAAAACAACCTAATTCATTGATAATCAGATATTAATGTATGGCAACTACCATCCAGGAAGATGTTTTATGAGCAATACAAAAGAAACTAGCAGTCTGTTGGTACAATCGCTTTTTAGAATGGTGCCAAATAGAATTTTAAAGCAATGAAAAGGCATACAGATGAATCTTTAAGATGATTTCTTAATATCACAATGCTCTCTTCAGATAATCAATATAAATTCCTAATAAAAGCACCCTAGTTTACAGCTAACATTTATGTATTTCCTTCCTGCTTCTTATACAACTTTGGTAATAAAAAGATTCCCTTTACTCCCAGAAGCAGATTTCCCAGTGATTTGAGTTAAAATTAGTTTTTCTTTTTAGAAGATCTCTCAAAAGAGACTACCTGAAGAAAATTCCTAAGGAGGTGATAAACCCATTATAAATCTGTTATTACTTATCTAATAATGAAACATGTTAGGGGAAGATATGACCTACAAAAATTTAGCTACTACTAGGGCACCTGAATGGCTCAGTCAGTTGAGTGTCTGACTTCAGCTTAGGTCATGATCTTGCAGTCTGTGAGTTGGAGACTCATGTGGGGCTTGCTGCCCTCAGCACAAAGCCTGATCCAGATCTTCCATCCCTCCCTGTCTCCACCCCTTCCCTGCTTGCATGCACATTCTCAAAAATAATAAATAAATCTTTTAACAAATTATTTAAAAAATTTAGCTACTATGAGATATTTTTCCCACTTTTTAGACTACTAATAATTTGAAACTAGGTAACAAAAACAATGCTACTAACAGGCTATAGTATTAAGAAATTATACTCCTCTATATAAAACTGTAATCACAGATTTTCTTCAGACAATAATTGCATCCTGGTATTTGCAAACATATATTAGAGAGAGAAATAAACTGGTACATATGGGCAAGAATGGCAGTTTCTTATTTTTAAAGATATTTTATTAAAAATGTAAGCAATGTCAGGATTAAAAAAATGTATATTTTAAACCAATTTCCCAACCAAATCCATTTTTTTACATTTCTCCATAGTAACTTCTGTTGGAATTTTAAGAACTGATTTTTATAGCTTGGATATAGTTCAGTATTTTCTAGACAAGAAAGTACAGGACACAAAAAAGAGAGTCTAAAACTGAAAAAGAAAACTGGTACTGGGAAATTCACAGGCTTTCCACATGGACTTAAGGCAGAGCTCAGAAGTCACTGTTATTTTCCCACATGTCCTCTCACACCAGCAGTCAATGAATCTCAGGATTGCTTCAGACTCAGTCATCCTCAAGTTTTTGTTCTTCCTTTTTCTTAAAGGCTGATTGCTTCCCAAATTTATGGATATCTATCCTTCTACCTATCTTTCGTAGTTATGTACACCGTGTATATATAATTTTGTGATTCATTTTTTCTTCTTACCTTGTAACATTATTTCATATATACTTTCCTATATTTTGCATACTCCTTTTAACTTTCTTTTTAGGTATATAATATTCCATCTGGTTGATATAATAGACTTTACAATTATTCCACTGTTAAATATTTAGACCGTTTTCCAGTTTTATACTATTATACATTGTGCATGCATGCACGTGTATTATGGACTACAGATTATTTCCTTATAATCAAATTTTAGGAATGAGTAAAAACAGTGGGGATATCAATATAGCTGTTGATCTATATTATCACATTTCCCTCCAAAATTATAAAACTAATATAATTGCCACCAATACAAACTACTTGAATAATCCCTCAATGTTTTAAATAGCAATGTCTTAATGTTAGAATTAAATCCTCCTTGGGGATATTTCACAAAAACATCGCACAGACTTTACAAAAACTCTAGGCAACTAGCTTAGGATTTATGCCATTTTGGACTTGGCCATAGGATGCAGCCCTTGGGAATTAGTGACTTGGTGAAGGACAGTAAATATATGGAGAAGGGTTAGGGCTCAGGGTGGGGTTTGGTGACTCTCTCAAATGCTTGTAAACACATTATGTTCCTGGATGCTGCTT
Organism: Felis catus; assembly: GCF_018350175.1. Lineage (NCBI taxonomy): Eukaryota > Metazoa > Chordata > Mammalia > Carnivora > Felidae > Felis > Felis catus. Next base: position 145,575,639 of record NC_058368.1, on the reverse strand, counting down.
TTCCAGATTGGCTGGGGCAGGGTCAGCAACTTTTCACAAGCGGCATGCCAAAGCTTCGATGTCTCAGAGGAGGCCTGCATTATCTGACCTGAGTCTCCAACAATTGATACCTGGGTCTCAAATGGCCATTAAAATAGGCCATAACAAATTACATTAAGTAAAGTTCGTGCTCTCCTCGGATTTGGTGGCAGTTGGTATAAATATGACTACAGTATTATCAGATCACTCCTCTAAAAGCTCTGGGCTTTCCTTGGCAAGGGTCTGGAAAATAATGTTAAGTGTAAAAACCCAGCACACAGCCTTGTATATTCATTATGATCACAACCATGGATATGCAGACACAAAACTTGCACACTAAGAAATTGGCATCCAACCTTCCATCTTGAGGCATGGCACGAAATAAGAATGTCAAACTGATGTAAATATAATCGTCAATAAACACACCTGAGGGAATGTGAATTTTCTTCAACACCTTTTTTTTTTTACATTGAAAACACTCTATTTTTAGCATGTTCCTCATGAGGCCCATTCTTTTTTTTTTTTTTTTTTTTTTTTTTTGGTCTTAGCTGGTGGTCTTCCAGTAGTAGTAACAGCTGCTTTTCCAGCATGATGTAAAAGTCTCAAAGCATTCATCCAGCAGAAGAGTCTCCCCATTTTGGCCTCAGGACAAGATCCACTCTGAAAGAGCCCATTCTACAACTACAAACAGATCAAAGGACAAATCCAGCTTCCCCTTCAAAGGAAGGGCCCTCTCCCATGCGTCACATACTAATCAACTTGGGAGTGCATGTGTTGTCCATACACTGATCTTCTCTGTGAAGTACTGGAGATACTCAGCCGCGTTAGTCCACATAGAGTCAATTTGATTTTCTGCCAGGAAAGCCTCAGAATTCTAGAATTTTACTTAGTTTTCTAACTTGATAAAGGAGATGGTATTCTTTTTTTTTTTTTTTTTTTATGTTTTAGTATTTATTTTTGAGAGAGAGCATGAACAAGGGAGGGGCAGAGACAGAAGGAGACACAGAATCCAGAGCAGGCTTCAGGCTCTGACCTATCAGCACAGAGCCTGTCATGGGGCTCAAAGATATTATTCTTTTTTTTTTTTTTTTAATTTTTTTTTTCAACGTTTATTTATTTTTGGGACAGAGAGAGACAGAGTATGAACGGGGGAGGGGCAGAGAGAGAGGGAGACACAGAATCAGAAACAGGCTCCAGGCTCTGAGCCATCAGCCCAGAGCCTGACGCGGGGCTGGAACTCACGGACCGCGAGATCGTGACCTGGCTGAAGTCGGACGCTTTAACCGACTGCGCCACCCAGGCGCCCCTCAAAGATATTATTCTTAATACCTATGTTCTTAATACCTAGTGTTCATAAAACAGAAATTAAAAAGGTAATTTTATAACACTACTTTCACTTACAACTTTACTCCTACAAGTCAGTGTCTTATCCCAATGTCTGTGAACATTTTTGCTTATACACACCTACTCTTAAAAAATATATATCTTATAGGGGTGCCTGGGTGGCTCAGTTGGTTAAGTGTCCAACTCTTGATTTGGGCTCAGGTCATGATCTTGCAGTTTGTGAGATTGAGCCAGGCATCAGGCTCCACGCTGATAGCACAGAGCCTGCTTAGGATTCTCTCTTTCCCTCTCTCTCTGCCCCTTCCTTGCTCGTGCTCTCACTCTCTCTCACTCTCTCTCAATGTAAAATAAATTGACTTCCAAAATTTTTCATTAAAAAGTTGCAAATGGTATAATTTCCAGTATATTGTAAATATTCACCATTTTAAATATATGCTATTATACATATACACAATTGTAAGGATTATCATGTCACTCTCTTAAATGTAATCAAACATAAATGCCACAGCATTATAATACCCACTTATTCATTTAAAAAAATATATGAACAATTGGGTATTTTACATTTTTCTCCTTGAATTTATCTCCATTCTGCTTCTGTCAAAGAATTTTACCCTAATGTATATTTTATGCTTAAAAGCTTTTTATTGATCCTGTTCTTGTAAACAAAAGCATATAGACAGAAAAGAGTTCATTTTCCAAAATTTCCCATGACCATTCTCCTCTAAGTGCTAAATTAACTAAGATGTCTGAGTTTTAATTGTAATTATTAATATTATTTAGTTAATCAAAACTAAACACTTAAAATTTGGCAAAAAATAAAAAGTGAAATATTTTTGGAAATCATAATAGCACCACTTAGTATAAACTACAGGTCATACTTTTTTCATACATGTATGAACCCACTTAATCCTCACAACACTCTACTATTGTTATCTCCATTTTATAGATGCCAAAATTAAGGTTGAGATAGCTTAGACGACTCTTCTAGGTCGCAGAGCCTGGATCCACACACAGACTTTCTGGCTCCATAGTCCAGTCACTTATACACTGTCCTATACTTCTTGGCTCGTAAAAATAGAGATTGAGGGCAGAAGAGGGGGGCTAAAATAAAGGCATGGTCCAGTTGCTCCTTTTAGTGCCCCGGCTGAGCCATATGCCATGGTAAGGGATGCGATGGGTATGAGGCATGCCTTTGTTTTGTACAGTGGCAGAAAGGCAAAAAGGGAAAGTGGGAAAGGAAAATCTTGGCCACAAGTGCCTTTTCAGACAGATGGATTTTATGAGAGGGTGCATATGGAAGTAGAAGATCTGGAAATTAATTCCTTTAGAACTCTCCATAACCCTCCCCCACTACACACACACACACACACACACACACACACACACACACACACACACACCCTTTGGGAGGTCTTCGTATACACCCAGGGCACATACGCTCCAGTTTGAATGCAACTGGTCTACTCAGTCTCTGATACAATAAAAATAAATTAGAGGTGGTGTTTTGTGAAACATTTTTAATGCTTTAGAAACAAAATTTAATTAAAATTTAAATTATTTTAACCCTTGAATTTTATTTTAAAATGGCAGTTAATTTTAATAATTTGGAAGGACACAAATGTTAAAATGTAACAGGATAGTAATAAGCATAACTATAATCTACATGGTAGTTTTATAATGATTAGATGTAATGCATGAAAAGATAGCAGGTCAGTAATAGAGCCATGCATAAAACCCTCCTCTCAAAATCTTTATTTGCATTTCTATTACTGAAATCATTTCCTAATAATGAAGTTGCCATGAGAGAAGCTCCATTACTGAGGAATCACTGTTACAGAAACAACATTATTAAAGCATTGCTAGGTACAGGAACTTTTATTAGAATGATACAAGTTGTATATCACTGTAATAAAGCTTCCATTATAATCCTAATTGCATAAAGCTGTGTTTGAGTATACCAATGCTAGAGCTATAGGACTTTTAATAAAGTATCAAAATAATGCTGTGGTAATAGGATTGTTTAGCATACTAATACTTCAGGGAAGGCTGAACTGACTAATGGATGATGTTTACGTCACTGATTACACACACTATACCAAGAATTAAAAAGAACTCTCATGTACTTTAGTAACATGCAGCACAGAAATGTATGTGTTGAGGTATACATACCAGCTCTCTTTGATATAACAACTCAGTATGTCTAACTCACCTCCTGGTACAAAAGCAAATTGCTAAAATGGACGTTTGTAACTGTGATACTTAAGAGGTTTAATGTTCAGATCTACAGAGAGCTGCTTATCAAAAAGTTAATAATAAATTATATACACCCACAGACACCCAAACAGGCATATCTTGAGAACTGCCTGTTAAAAGAACTATTGGAGAATTTGAGTTTTTGTTGGTGGAAGACAGAAGGTGGAAGGGGAGAGGGAGGGAGGGAGGGAAGAAGAGAGAGAGATTAAATATTATATGGATAATTCACTCTAAAATGCTACTCTATATCATACATAAATGATACTATGATCCTTCAGAGTTACAACTAGAAGTTACTATCAGACTTAGCTTCATACCAGAGAATTTTAGTTTATTTGTACAAATGTTTGTTTTTGTGTTTGCTGTAATGAAGTATTCGGCGGTTCCCTCTAGAAGCATATATAATATTCACCACCAGAGACCACCAGAGAGCCATCCAATCACTCAGTAGGCAGGGAGATGCTCCTTTATATACCTGCTGTGTGGATACCAGCAAGGAAGACACCAGGCCATCTGAAAAGGGCCTCAGTATAGGCTACAGCAGCAGAGGCCTGAAGGTGGCTCTGACAGTCATATTCAGGTAATGGGGCCAAAGCCATTTTGGTTTTGAGATCAATTTTGGCAGACAGATTGACCTGGAGTCTGCTTGGACAGCAAAGTACTTAAACTTTTGAACAGTGTCTCCTTTCCATAGTTCCCCCTTGACCTCTGCCTTACCGATGTCATAAACTGCAAACAGTTGGGTGAGGTTGACTCAAGGGCCCAGAAAGTTAATTTTCCCTACTGACTCAGGTGATGAAGCAAAATGTGAACATTCCCACAGTGTGATGCTTCCCATATCTTTGTATCACCTGAGAGGAAGGTACATGATTTTATTTTTTACTGTATGGTCAGCTGGGATATGTTATTTTTTAGGATTCTAATACTTTCTGATTAAAAATGATCAACCCAAACTAATTTGCACTGAAACAATGAGACACTGTTTCTAAACATTTTTTTTCTTTTTTTTATTTAAAAAAAATTTTTTTTAAACATTTATTTATTTTTGAGACAGAGCATGAATGGGGGAGGGTCAGAGAGAGGGAGACACAGAATGTGAAACAGGCTCCAGGCTCTGAGCTGTCAGCACAGAGCCCGACGCGGGGCTTGAACTCATGGACCGCGAGATCATGACCTGAGCCGAAGTCGGATGCTTAACCGACTGAGCCACCCAGGTGCCCCAACATTTTTTTTTTCAAAAAAAATTAAAATCTCTTGAGGCAGGAGTGTGTGACACAGACATAAAAGGGCTTAATTATCCAACTGGTCAACTAAACACTTGCAAAAACAGAAGTAACCTAAATATTTGAAGGTATTTCAACTTCCATGAATCTAACCAGAAATTTGAAATCAGATAACTTTGAACCAAAACAAAACAAAACAAAACAAAAACAAAAACAAACAAACAAAACCCCACAAACTTTGAATGTTGGCATTCATGCGAGTTTGCAGCTTTCAATTCACTGATGTCCTTATTTTTAACACATGGGGGGGCATCCCAATCTTTCCAATCAGGCCTTGCAAGGAAGAGCTAAACTCTCACTGAGAAAAGAACAGATCCTTACACAAAAGCCTTACATCAGTGTGGTGAAGACTCAAGAGGCTTGAATAAATAAATACTGATTGATTGATTTCTTTGGAAACTGATTCTAACTTCACCACCTCCCATTTCCCAATCTTCTCCACAAACATTTTGTTAGTATACCCCAGAGCATAGCTTTCCTTAAACCAACCCCTCTCCCTGCCATTTCCTCTATCTCCTTGAAGACAATCCAGTCCCACATACCACCTGTCTCCCTCTAGCCTGCCGCAGCCTCCTATCTGGTTTCCTTTGCTCCCGTCTCTCCACTCTCTCACCTTGCACAGACACTTGATTCATCACTCCAATTACCAATTTTACGTCACTCTCTTGCTCAAAATTATTCCTCATTACTCACTGCCTATTAAGCAAAGTTAATCCTTTTGGGGGCATGAATCCCTTTCAATATCTTAAAAGGGCTGTGGACCTTAGAATAATGCATAATGCACACAGCTTTTTGTCTACAATTCAAGGGGTTCTCATACACTGGAAGCCTGGGGGGGTTGTGATCCTGAGATAAGAAATCCAAAACTATGAAGCTTGAACTATGTGGCCTTCTATTCGGTTTCCCTGCAAGCTGGCATCAAACTATCTTTAAAGCCTTCTATTTTATCAGAGAACCCCTAATCACAGACAAGTAGAGTGAGGTCTGCACTGAGCCCCCACCACATGCCAGGAACTCCTCTTAAGCCCCAAAGACATACAGCAAATGAAACAACAAAAGTTCTTCTGTTGCTCATACTCTAGAAACCCAGTTATCCTGATGTGTCTTGTCACACCTTGCTACTACTGCATATCCTCAAAGGCACAGAATTTCTAGTTTTAAAACCTGGCTCTTTGTGTATCTTATACTCCTTTCAATCAGGTTTGTTCTCAACTCTCAGTATACCTTGTGTTTCCTCATCTCTGTGCTGATGCCCATAGAATAATCCTTCATCTTCCTCCCCATGTACCAAATAATCACTGAAAATTTCAAGCCCTTCTCTCTCTCTCTCTCTCTCTCTCTCTCTCTCTCTCTCTCTCTCTCTTTGGGAAGTTTTTCTAGAACCATTTCAGCTCACAATAAATCTCTCTTCTTATAATCTCTATCAGTAATCTTGTACTTTTTCATATACTGCCTATAGCACCTCTTTAGAGCTGTCTTATTATAGAACTTATTATTGATTAATTCTGCTGTGTAATCTGTGAATTATCACCCCATCTTTGGAAAGGGAGACCATGCTGTAGATTTCTATTTCCTGGCCACTGCTGTCTATCACAGTGCTTCTCACACACACCACCACAAACTCTCTATTTGTTGGTTATTGCTGATTGATGGCAAGAGAAGACACCGCTGAGATGATAAAACTTCTCTCTAACTTTCAGGGGTGATCCAGAGAAATTTCAGAGAACCTTTATCTGCTTGGGGATGGATAATATAACCAGAGTAATGCACAACTTAGCAAACCAACCCAACCACTGTTATTCATCATTCTGACTGTGAGCCACCTATGTGCAGTCATCAGCATGCAGACAATATGTAATAAGGTTGTTTATATTCTAAATAATAATTTGCTTTTGCCATCTACATATGGCAGAGATTGGATGCATTCTTATCTGACCTAACCTTCATGTTAATACCTTAATCACAATCTTTGAAAGCAACAAAAGGGCATCTTCAAACAAACAAACAAACAAAAAACCAGATAGCAGATGATAATGGTGTACTGAATGCAGTCTTGTTTGGTGCTATTAGTCACTGTAAATGCATTTGCTATCTCTGTCTGCATCTATAACTCTCACCATCATTTCCTCGCAGAGTAAACAAATGTTGCTTATAAACTTCACCGTACAGCCTGTCTTTGTAGGATTTTTAGCCTACCAATGTGCTTAACAGAATCAAATGCCTTGTTAAAACCAAGTATATGGCATACAAATTACAATGCTATTCTTAGGACTGTATCAGAGATGGTGTGACTAAATTTCTTAAGCATGATACTTGTTTTCTTTGAAACCTGAGAGAACAATATGTCTTGATTGTTATCCTGGGATGTACAGTTCTACTCATGCCCATGCAACTGCATGGCTGATGTGCCTCTGAAATCCTGAAGAGTATCTTCTACCTTCCAGAGCCCAGGGCTATCTCCATGTGGGGTGCTATTTACCCCAGTGGCAGATATCCACAAAGCTACAATCACCAAATGCTCCACCAAATGATGATCGTTTGATGGCAAAAAAATATGAGTGTATCTCTCTATAAGTATAATGTTATTTGTGATTTGATCTTATGTCCTATACTAACCACATAGTAGTATTAATTTTGAATTTGCTAAAATTGTTAATGGAGACTATGTTTATCATCAACTTGAGATAGGATAATTAACAACACTAACAACTAATATTTATTGTGTGGTTGCATACTGTGTGCAAGGACCTATTCTTTTATTTTTAATGTTTATTTATGTGTTTTGAGAGAGAGAAAGCACACAAGTGAGTGGGGTAGAGGGAAAAAGGGAGAGGGATAAAGAGAATCCCAAACAGGCTCCACGTTTAGTGCAGAGCCCGATGTGAGGCTCAATCTCACAACCATGGGATCATGTCCTGAGCCTAAATCAAGGGTCGGACACTTAACTGACCGAGTCACCCAGGCACCCACTGGGACCTATTCTAAATATTTTATATTTATTATTTTATTTAATCCATGAAACAACTCCATAAAGTATTGTCACTATTTTCCAGATGAGGAAACTGAGGCCTACAGAGGATCTGTCCCTTGCTTCACGACTAGTTTGGAAAAGCCAGCATTTGAATACAAGCAGTTTGGCACTAAATCAATGTTCTTAGCCACTATGTTTGTTATACTATGTTAGTGCACTTGACATCTGGCCTCTCATTTCCTTGGTTACATAATTGGTTCCAAATTGGGAAGCAGAGGTAACACTAACTCTACCTGTTTTTGCCATGTCAAAGGAAAAATGGTGTTAGATATTTATCATGATTCCAAACATATTGTGTTCAATGGGCTGGCCTATAGATGGGTGTCTAGTATTAATAATTCTGATTTTTCCTCCAAGAAACCTTTACCTTGACAACAAAACATGTTCCATGCAAATGTTTTTATTATTGACTTTATGATGACCAATACTTTGTCTGACTAGATGGTTCCAGCTAAAAGAAGCACAAAATCACCATGAATGTTTCTGTTCCTTCTGTAACACTGGGGAGAGGGTACTAGTCAAACCATCACAGATGTTTTCCCTGATAGCCTCTGCTTCTCTAGCACAGGAAGAGATACACTAATCAATATCACATTTTGGTCTACTTCAAGCATGACTTTTCATGCAACTCTGATACAAGCTTCTTTGTTAACACCATTTACTAGAAGAGTAGCTAAACATTTATCTGGTGAATATTCTGATTGGAGTGCAAAATCAGGGTTTCAGGATAGGAAATAATGCTGAATTTGCTGACTACGTACTCAAGGACTATTGGCCTTCTGTATTGCCTCTATCTTCCTCTAGCATATATTAGTCTGAATCATTTATTTGACACTTAGATTTACTTACTGCTATTATTAATTTTACTCACTTGCATCTATATTTTTGCATGCCTGCACCTTATATTGTCAGCATCAGGTCCATGAACCTTCTCCACAATGTGGATTCAGTCCAGTCAAATGGCCCAATCATTGTTGCCTTGGCTCTGGCTTCTTTCCTCAACCAGCACTCTCAGCCTCAGCCCCTTCACCGATTCTTACAAACTTTCCCTCCTAATATTTCCCTCTAACATTATTTCCCTCCTAATATTATTACTTCTCCATCCCTATGATTATTAGTCCCCTTGAGTAACCTTCTAATCAAAAACACAGGAATGCTAGCATTTCAAAATGAAGCTGGAGAATCACTGCATACATGTTGAAAGAACAAGCCTTCCATGGTAGAGTGTCTGTTCACTTGTCCTGCCCCATCTCTGACTTTCTCCCCTGTCCTACACACATTAAGGAATGATTAGAGCCTGTTCCTGGCCATGGCTTTGGGATTCTGCACACACTGCTTACTTCCTTTTACCCTGCCCCCCTTCCCCATGTGTGTGACTAATGAACTCCTATTCAGCTCCATCTAGGAGGCCTTCGCTCATCCTCACAGACAGGAAAACTGCACTTGTTCCTTCCCCGTCTCTTTACACACTATCATGACGACTCTTAACCTACTGTTTTGCAACTGCTGTTTGCAGAGTCATCTCTTCACCAGAATATAAGTTCTTCGAGGGCAAAGACTATGTGTTAACTGTGTCCTAACCTCAGCACTAACCATAGCTCCTTGCTCATAATAGGTGCTCATTTAGTATCTGTGAATGAAAGAAAGAGAAAAAATGAATTACTGCTACTCTCTCCTCAGATTCTAATATTAAGCCCAGAAGTAATAAAACATGTAGATCAAATCATATAATTTAAATCAGCTGTCTAGAAGTAATGTTCCCATGTGAATTAAGCCTTCTCTCTGTGGCCAGGTAGACTCCAGCTAATAGCATGTTGGACTGTTTTAAGTGATTAGCTCAACAGTCCACATGGGATAGTGCACTGACTTGATATTAGGCTGGTAGCCTGACCCCCCAGGAACATAAGGCTCAGTGAAGGTGACTGGTGAAAATCTCTTCACTATCTACAATGACACAGTTGATCGGAGAAAACTATTTGGATTATAAAACCATTACACATCAACAACTGTAGAATCTAGTAAACAGTCAGTGCCTATTAAATGTTGACTACTAGTACAGTCCTTTCACTAAAAAGTAAGAGAATCAGTGGAACCACGGTTCTACCATGCTAATTAATTCTCTGTGTGAAAAGAAATGCTAATCTCCATTTTAAAACATCAATCATGGAAAATAAACTGAAATGTGACCAGATTTTAAAATGCTACTTGTTCTAAAATCAGATGTAAATTAAAGCTTCCAGGATTCTGTAAGAGGCGATTATATGGTGCTAAGAAACTCCATTTAAACTCAATCTTCTAGGAAACTTTAAAATACTTTTTCCAGTTTGAAACTGTTCTCTAATATCACCCTTTATATGCTTTCCTTGTCTAAGAAGCTTTGCTCTATAAAAATTTCTCCCAATTTCTAAGTGAAATATTACAGGATTTCCCAGAAGCATTAGCGACGGTTTCTTAGCAACTGTTGATATGTCTCAAAACAACCTGAGACAATCTTCTCTGAGACATATAGTCTCTCCCTCTCTCTGCTAACAGAATTCCACAATATGGCACAAAAGATTCGTGTGGCTAAAAATAACTGCCGACACACATTTTTAAAGTTGACGGAGTTTTAATGATTTAAGTCTTCCATATCACAGCTTTGGATAGGTGTGCCTCAACAACAGTATATCAAAGGGTTCTGAGCAGAGAGATTTTAGAATCTTTTTCTTTTTTAATCACACCATTAACACCCTTGACATTTCAGAAATAATGTTTATCGATTTTGGTGTTAGCACTCCCATAAATTAAGTGATGTAATGGACGGAATTATTGTGGTACTATAAAGAATGTGTCATTCAGATTGTTAACTACATATTAGAAAAAGCACACAGTCTAGATTCATGTAAAAATAGCCCCAGATCTGGGTAGTAAATAGGAGATGAAGGAAACTGACACATTCCAATGACTGATGGGTCTATCTTCACCATTCCCTCCTGGCTGTTGTACCAAAAACAACTGAATTTGTTTAATAAAAGCAAGCTATAATAGCAATGATCATTCTGCACACACACACACACACACACACACACATAAAAATAAGACACATAAATTCAAGGTTATTCACCCCAAAGAAGTCACTATAATGAAAAGTATTAGGAATGGGAAAAAAAAAAGCATTTAGAACCAGTAGCAGAAAAGAACCACATGGTACAGAAAACAAAAATGTCCCCTAATAATCTGTGAGACTACAAGCTTTCACAAGGAATTTGTGTCTTTCACTAGAAGAAAGAGTCTAACCAAATTCTGTGATTATGGTTCTGAGGTAGAGGTAGGTAAAGTTGAAAATGGCAAAATCACCATGTAATGGGCATATTGAAAGAATTTCACTGTGAGTATGTGTATGTGAGTGTGTATGATATGACATATATAGGATATGAATTGCATTTACACCTCCTGGGATTATTATGTGGAGTAAACAAAGTAATGCACAGAAAAATAACATAGTGCAGTATATAACAAGTGTTTAACAAATGTTAGCTGTGATCATCATCATCATCATCATTACCACCACCAACACCATCATTTGTCCCATTTTATATAGGAGGACACTGAGTTTCCAAGGAAGTTAAGTAACTTACTCAAGGTCACACAATTATCAAGGAACTAGGAAGAGACTGATGTCTGCCTAATTGCAAAGCCCGTGATCTTTCCACCTTCACCACAGGTCTAAATATTTTGCTTCTATGAAATGGGTTGCAAATAAAAACAGACCATAAGTTGCTGCTATGATCTTTATTCTTATAGTTGTAAACTCAAATAAATCTAGTAAAAACTCTTAAAAGCATGAGTTTTATTGGCTAGGCATATTAGAATAATCTATTGCTAGGCTAAGACATTTCCTGGTCATAGGTTAAGTATCTAGAAGTGGCTTGGGCTGAAGTATTGCCAGGCTGTCATTGATCCCCCCATTCTATACATATCCAATTAGCATTCTTGAAGTCATACGAGCTGCTGAGGTGACTAATTTGATTGCGTTATTTCAAAACAATAATAGTACTGTGGATATAACGAATAATTTTATCAAAATCCATTCACTCAGGAGTCCATCAAATAAGTCTGGATATAAGTTAATAATATCTGTCTATGTTCTAGTTTGAATATAGAGAGTGAAAAGTATTTGAAAATAAAAGGGCAGAAGGTTTATTTTTAGCCCAGGATATACTGAAGAGTTAATAGTCCTAAACCAGTGTGGCTCAGGGCCAGAGCAAAATTCACTAATTTGAATCTCTTTTTGTTGCCCTTCCTCTCTGCTCTCAAACAGACAAGCTAATAAGCATTGAGGACATATCTAGGAACTACAGAATATTTCTGTAGTTTCTATTTTCTAAATCATCAAGCTGTTCTTTAGTTTTATGGAGCAGTTTTTCAATTGTTGAGGATCTTTCTGCAGAAAGGCAATTTGATTTCTATCCTTGGCTTTTCGATTTTACATTCCATCATCACTAAACATTGATTAAGCTTGCTGCAATACACTCCCTTGTATTTGGGTCTTCAAATACTCTGAAAGTCATTATTTATTACAATGTAACAATCTGGAATTATTTTTAAAGTATGCTTACTGCAGGTGCTGTATTTATCAGTGATAACCTTTGTTTTTTTTGTTGTTGTTTTAGGAAAAAATGAACTGCTGTTTCTTAACAAGTACGACACATTTAACTCAAATGTTTTTAAAAAAGGATATATAAAAATTAAAATTCTTTTACTGGGAATATCATTTAAAAAAAATCTCAAGGTCTGGTAGGCAGCTTTCTAAAATGGCTCAATAATCCTTATCTCCTGGTATTCATTCTCTTGTGCAATCCCCTCTCCCCACATGTGGGCTGGACCCTATTACTTGCTTCTAATGAGCAGAATATGGCCAAAGTGATGGGATGTCACTTCCACGATTAGGCTGCAAAAGGCTGTGGCTTCTGCAGCACTAGCACTCTCTCTCTTGATAACACTAACTCTTGTCCTCTCACTTCCTTACTCTGATGGAGCAAGCTGCCATGTTGTGAGGTGCTCTGTGGAGACTCATGTGGCAAGGAACCAAGGGAGGCCTCAGTCTAATAGCCAACAACCACGTGAGTGAGCCAGAAAGTGGATCCTTCCCAGTTAAGCCTTGACATGACTGCGGCGCAGTGAGAGACCCAGGGCTAGAGGACCCAGCTAAGCCATGCCTGTTTTCCTTACCCACAGAAAATGGAAGTAATAAATATTTTAAGACACTAATTTTGGGGGTAATTTGGTATACAGCAATGAACAACAAATAAAATCTCTAAAATGCATAATGACATCACTCATACTATTTATACATTTATACTTATACATTTATAAGAGCCCCTCATGTGCCAGGCACTTGGCTAGGTTCTAGGAATGCTGTGGAGAATGAAATACATGTGGTCCTTGTCCTCTGTGCCTGGGAGAAGACTGCCCCGTTAGCCTTTCCCTGACTGTCAGTTTGCATTTGGCTCTCCATAGGTACTCTGATGAGTGTTCACCGCCTGTGATGAGAGAGGTCCCCTGCCTCAGAGGTGCACTCTCCCTCAAAAGGCTGCCTGGTCTGAACAACCACCCCCTGCACCGAGGGGCTGGCAGTCCTCTTCTCAGGTACAACAAGAGCCCTTAATAGGCACGTAGTGACACTTTCTTACTCAGATTCTTTTACACTTGAAAGGTAAGAACAAGCCTTGAATAAATTTTTCTCACACTAAAACAAACAAACAAACAAACAAAAACTTAACCCATTAGTCTAATCATAATAGTAATTATAAAGAGAACCCAATTATAATTGTTGCAACAACAATGCGACTTCAAATCTTTTGTAAATGAATAGTCTTCATCTGCTTCTACTAAATTATTCCTATCAGGCTTATGGAATTTCATACACTTAGCTCATTGTCATGTCTATTTTTTTGTTGTTGTTCTAGTTTTACCTATCAAAAAAGCCAACTATATTCACATTGCTTTCAGATTTTGTGGCACAGTTTTTTGGTGGTAAATCTGTATTCCTGAAGATCAATTACATTTTTAGAAACATCTGAAGTCATTCATATTTAAGTATGTGTGGATTATGAAGTAGTGTTCAAAGATTACCATGTAGAAGTCCATAGGTATGAGCAGACATCTTACTCTTCTAGCTTTGAGAAATATAATTAGGACAATGAGTAGGTTAGGAAGTACGTGGAAGTGACAGTGAGGCAGAGCCTCATAATCAAACTGTGAAATCAGCCCCAAAGGTTTGGGATCAAACGTTTTCAAAAGTTACCTTAAAAGACAATATCTAAGGCCCAAAGTGGAGAGAACGCACTCCAGTGCGAATAATTCATAAGAACATGTCAACATAAAAGAGAGAATTAGCAGAGATCAGAGAAGAGGGGAGTCAGAAAGCAGACTTTGGCCGTGTTCATATAGTACTGTCCAGGACAGAAAATTCTGGGAGGATTAACCCATGAGCTAGGCACTAGCCCTAATGGGGAGCACAAAAGATCTGGACTCTGCTATCACAAACTCTACATTTTAGAAGGGCAGATGACTAAGTGACTATTCTAACTGTTGGAGAAATGAATAAAGTACTGCGCCAAAGATGGCCAACGGGACTAAAACAAGCTCTGGTCTCTGGCTTAGAGACCTCTCTTCTGGGTTCTTCTTGCCCTGTTTGCCTCCCGTAAAAACCCGCCGTGGATATGGAAGCTGACAACTATAAATTACCCTTCCCACTTGCATTTGGGGCTCAGATCTTTGGAGAAACAGTCTCCTCTGAGCCTGCCGGTGTTAAATAAATCTCCAATCCACCAAGATCTCCGAGTGCCACTTGGTTTTTCTGCCAGTGTTCCAGCGTGGTTCCGTAACATATTTGGTTCCCTGACCAGGAAATCCAACTGCACTGGCCCATTGTTGCCACCAGTTTGGGAAAACAGCAAGGCGGTGATGGAACGAGGGATTGTAAAGGAGAAGGCACGCCCTGCCTGAATTTTGGCAGTCTCCCGCTCGGTTGCCTCGGGCCAGCCCCGCTCCATCATTCCTGCCGGACTCCAAGAGACCTGGTAGGTGAGGACCTGGACCTGATGTTGGAACTGGTAAGGCCGGGGCCCCAAAGTTATCAGGCCCACCCAAAAGGGTGGAAGGGGGACCTGATCACTCCCCAGAGACTTTAATGGTCTCACAGGTAGAAAATTTTGTGGGAGGGAATGTAATAGATTCTGGTATGTGTGTTTGTGTGTGTGTGTGTGTGTGTGTGTGTGTGTGTGTGTGTGTGAATGTGCAGCTTGGCCAGGCTTGCTAGTCGAGTTTGAGTTTGTGGCTCTATAGACAGGCACCCTTAAGGTCCCCAAAAGTCTATGGAGTCTGAGTGGGCTCACCTGTGTCATGGTGACAGGCATATGGTCCAGAGCAGCATCAGATTAGACTCCGATTGCAAGTCACAAAGCTGAGGCCACTACTGCCAAACCTCACCTAAAGTTCCCCTCTGGAACGCAACCAGAGGAGTATCTGATTGATCCTCTCATCCTAGGGTATACCCTCCCTTTGTCTGTCTCCACCACACCGAACATGAGAAAGGAATTAATAATGGGATCAAAACAGAGTAAGCCTATGATTTTAGAGGTCATGCTCAAAAATTTTAAAAAGGGATTTTCAGGTGATTATGGGGTGAAAATGATACCCAGGAAGTTAAGGACCTTTTGTGAACCAGATGGCCCATATTCAATGTAGGATGGCCTCCAGAAGGGACATTAGATGCTCAAGTGGCACAGCAGGTTTGGCTGATAGTCACTGGGAACCCAGGTCACCCTGATCAATTTCCATACATCAACTCCTGGCTTGAAATTGCCCAAAATCCTTCACCTTGGGTGCGATTCATCCATAGCAAGCAGAGTCAGGCAAAGGTTTTAGCCGCCTTATTCAGAGCCTCACACAGGGAACCAAAGAATCAACCACTGCTCCCCTAGTGTTTACAGGAGACCCGGAGGAAGATCCTATCTTTCCGTCACCTTATGACTCACCAGGCTCCTTACCCCCTGCCCCTGAGCTTGAAACTCCTCCCCATCTGTCTGTCCTCCAGCCCCGGATGTGCCGCCCATCTCTCCTCCCCTCCCGGACCCGGAGAACCCTCCCTGACAAGGGCCAGCAGCCAGACTGCACCCCAGACTCAGACCTAACACTTTCCAAATGCCTGTAAGGGAGACGAGAGAACCTGAAAGACAGAATGAGTATGGAACAGTCCAGCCCAGACGTTCCATGATGTATTATCAACCTTTCTCTACAAGCAACCTCCTCAATTGGACACACAACATTCCATCATACTCTGAAAAGCCAAAAGCAATGGTCGACTTGATGGAGTCCCTCTTCCAGACCCACCAACCGACTTGGGAAGATTGTCAACAGTTACTCCGTACTCTGTTTAATACAGAAGAAGAAGAAGAATGAGAGAAACACGACAGTATCTAGAAGATCACGCACCTCCAGGGATCAATGACCCTGCTGTCTGGGCTCAAGTTGCCATGCCTGAAGAACGCCCAACATAGGATTTCACCACAGAAGAAGGACAAGCCCACATCCGACGATACCAGGAAGCCCTCTCTCAGGGAATCCGAGCTGGGGCCAAAAGGCCCATGAACATGACTAAACTATCGTCAGTCACACAGCAGCCTGGGGAGTCTCCAGGAGACTATGAAAGACTATGTGAAGAATACCGTGCATACACCCCGTTTGACCCCGAGGCACCAGAAAGTCAACAAATGGTAAATACCTCCTTTGTGGCACAGGCTGCCCCAGGTATCAGAGGAAAACTCCAGAAACTGGAGGGCTTTGCCAGGATGAATAGCACTCAGCTGATAGAGGTCGTCAATAAAGTTTTCATGAACAGAGAAGTTGCAGCCAAAAGAGAAGTGGAGAGAAAACTAAAAAAGAAAGCCACCCTTCTCGCAGCAGCACTAAAAGAAACAGACACTGCAAAGATGGGAGGACCCCAACTACCAAAAGGGGAGAAGCCCAGAGCTCCCTTAGCAAAGGACCAATGTGCATACTGCAAAGAGAAGGGACACTGGAAGAATGAATGTCCCAATCGGAAGGAGCCCTCAAAACCCAGCCAATATTGGGAGGAACCTCCAGGCAAGAAACTTGTTGGTCTAGCCGGGATAGAATTGGACTGAGGGGGACCAGGCTCTTTCTCTCTTGGCCCCCATGAGCCCATGGTTGCAATGAAAGTAGGGGGCCAAACAATAGCTTTCATGGTTGACACTGGGGCTGAACACTCGGTTGTTACTGCTCCAGTGGCCCCTTTCAGCCAAAGGACGGCAACCCTACTTGGGGCTATTGGGACACAGGTGATGCAACAGCCCTTCTGTCAAGCTTGACAATGTGAACTTGGGGGTCACAAGGTCCGGCATGAGTTCCTCTACTTACCTGACTGCCCAATTCCTCTCCTGGGACAAGATCTGCTCTCCAAACTTGGGGCCCAGATAACTTTTGAACCCACTGGACACACTAGCCTCCAATTAAACCCAAGGCAGAAGGAAACCCTGGTCTTGGTGACTACCCTGCCAAGGGAAGAAGAATGGAAACTATTCTGCACCCAGGCCTTACCCTGTAGCCCCTCAGAATTCAGGCTTACATTCCCCTCCTTTTAGGCTGAAGATAACCCACCTGGACTATCTTGGAGTCAGGCCCCCATCATTGTTGACCTGGTCCCTGCAGCCCAGCCTCAGAGACAAAGGGGTACTCCCCCTTCCACTCGAGGCTAGAATGGGTATACAAGAGCACCTGACCAAGCTCAGAGAAGCAGGTATTCTAATTGAGTGCCAATCGGCTTGGAATACCCCGGTCTTGCCAATCAAGAAGCCAGGAGGAGGATACCAACCACACAGGATTTGAAGGGCATTAACAAAGTGACTGTTTCTTTACACCCAGTGATTCTGAACCCGTATACCCTCCTCAGCCAAATTCTAGGGTTGGCCAGATGGTTCACATGCCTTGACCTAAAGGATGCTTTCTTCTGCCTTCGCCTGTTTCCTCAAAGTCAACCATTGTTTGCCTTTGAATGGACTGAGCCCATTACAGGGCACCAGATGCACCTGACCTGGACACGACTTCCCCAAGTCTTCAAGAACTTGCCCACTCTTTTTGGGGAAGCACTAGTTGCAGACCTCGCCAACTTTCCGAGGGAAACCACAGAGTGTGTCCTCCTCCAATACATAGACGACTTCCTCCTTGCCAGCGACACCCAAGAAGACTGTATGAAAGGTACCAAGGCCCTCCTGCAGCTCCTGTCCTACTTAGGGTACCAGGCCTCTTGGAAAAAGGCACAGATTTGTCAGCAGCAGGTCCAATACTTAGGTTTTCCTCACAAAAGGAAAAAGAGAACTAGGACCGGAAAGGAAGAAGGTTATCACTGCACTGCCACAGCCCCACACAAAACGAGGCTTGCGTGAATTTTTAGGGGCCATAGGGTTCTGTTGTATTTGGATTCTCGGATTCTCAGCCATAGAGAGGATGCTCTATGACCTGTTGGGAGGGCCAGACCGGGAGCCCCTCACATGGACTAAGGAGGCAAGGGCTGCTTTCACAGAAATAAAGTTGGCTCTGGGACAAGCCCCATCCCTGGGTTTGCCTAACATAGATAGACCCTTTAGCCTCTTTGTACATGAAAAGGACAAAATAGCCCTTGGAGTGCTCACTCAGAGCATGGAGCCTTGGCAACAGCCAGTAGCCTACCTGTCAAAAAAACTTGATCCTGTGGCTGCAGGATGACCACCTTGCCTCAGAGCACTGGCAGCCACAGTGCAGCTCATCAAGGAGGCAGACAAACTCACACTGGGACTAACACTTAATGTTAAGGTCCCACACGTGGTCATGTCCTTCATGAGCACCCAAAGATATCGTTTTCTCTCCATTTCTTGGTTGACACAATACCAACGCCTTCTCTACAAAAACCCAAGGGTCACTCTTGAAATAGTAAGGACGCTAAACCTGGCCACCTTCCTTCCCATGGAGGAGGGAGAACCCGACCATGACTGTTCCGAAGTGGTGGATGAAATCTATGCCAGCTGTCCGGACATCCAAGATCAGGCTATAACAAGCCCAGAGATCACCCTGTGCAGCAATGGGAGCAGGTATTTACAAGAGGGCAGCTGAAGAGCAGGATATGCGGTAACCACAACCACCAAAGTTCTGGAAGCCAAGGCATTGCCAGCTCGGCACAACGAGCTGAACTGTACGCCTTAACCCGAGCCCTCATCTTTAGCAAAGGTAAACAAGTTAACATCTCTACTGAATCTTGGTATGCCTTCGCTACTGTGCATATACATGGGGCCATCTATAAAGAAAGAGGCCTCCGTGCTGCTGCAGGGAAAACTACCAAAAACAAGGAAGAAATACTAAAGCTTCTTGAGGCCGTATGGCTGCCAGACAAGATAGCTATCCTACACTGTAAGGGACATCAGAAAGGACACAACCCCATAACTCAAGGAAATCGCCTAGCCAACAAAACTGCCAGAGTGGCCACCTATGGTGACCCAGGTGAAGCTCCTACCTACACTATGACTCTTGTGCCCCAGAGGGAACCCTCCCCACCCCTATACACAAACAAGGGAAGAAGCTGGGCCTCAACAGAAGGAGGCACACTAAGCAAAGAGGGATGGTGGGTCATGCCAAATGGGCACATCTTTGTCCCATCGTCTATGGGAAAGCACCCAGTGAAGGAATATCACTCACCAACTCACACACCTAGGGAAAACTGCACTAGAGGCCCTCCTCAAAAAGAACTACTATATCAGCCAGATGCTGGCATTACACTGAGCTGTCAGTGAACAATGTGTAATTTGTGCCAAAAACAATGCTTGGTCTGCCCTGTGGCCCCCGCCCGGCACACAAAGGATGGGGGCCACCCCTTTTGAAGACAGAGGTGGACTTTACTGACACACAACCAAATAAAGGATTCAGGTACCTTCTTGTAATTATCTGCACATATTCAGGATGGGTCGAAGCATTCCTGACCAGAACGGAACGAAGTCGCGAGGTGGCCAAAGCTCTTCTACAGGAAATTGTGCCTCAGTTTGGTCAACCCTTAACCATACATAGTGACAATGGACCTGCATTTGTGGCAGACATTATATAAACCCTAACAAAGTCCCTCAACATTACCTGGAAACTCCACACTGCTTATTGACCCCAGAGCTCAGGGAAAGTAGAGCAGATGAATCGTACCCTCAAGGAAACCCTGGCTCAGTTTCACCAAGAGACTAATCTCCCATGGCCAGATTTACTACCACTGGCCCTCTTGCATGCCCGATGCATGCCTGGGGCACTAGGATTCTCCCCTTTTGAGGTATTATATGGGAGACCCTCCCCCTCCCCACCCCCCATGTTTAGGAAAACTCCCAAGAGACCTACACCAGATTGGAGACAAGGGAATAAGAGAACAGCTCCAGACCTTGGGGGCAGTCCTAAACAAATTACAGGGATACACCAGAGAGAGGGCTCCAATTTCCTTAGGGACCCCCATTCACCCCTTTCAGCCAGGAGACTCTGTGTGGGTCAAAGACTAGAAGAGGGAATCTCTTAGACCATGGTGGACTGGGCCTCATACTGTTATTCTAAAAACTCCTACAACCCTTAAAGTTTCAGGTATCACCCCATGGGTCCATCACTCCAGAGTTAAGAAGACCAACTCAGAAGAACCCGCAACCTGGCAAAGTGATCCAGATCCAGTCAACCCGCTTAAACTAACCCTCAAAAGGGACACTGGCGCCTGAGACCTCCAGCCCTGCTCCAGCCACACCCCAGAAGCTAGCTGGCCTGCGCACGGCAGAAGCTTGAGGAATCAACGCATGCACCAAGCCCAGGGGTTCGGATGCAACTCTGCCAACCCTTGCCCTTTACTGGTATCATAGCCCTGATCTTACTTCTTACTGTTGGGCTGATAGAGACTGTACCAACAAGCTGGACATGGGATAAAAGATACATGCTGGGTCTCACATACCTCCTCTGGATGGGAAGATTATTAAGTATTGCTTGTATATTATGATAACCTCTCTCACCTTCACAACTGCCACTTATCCACTTTGCCCCCAGGATTGTTATATGACAATAAGGGGGTCAAGGGCATTCAGCGCCTTCTCCTCCCTCCACAAAGATTGCTACAAGGGAAAAACACCTGCTTTCTGTCAGTTACCTGGTGCCCCAAGGACTAAGTATTAGACCGTAGAGATAACCCAAAATATTAGGAACCCATGTCACAACAAGGGCCTCTAGAAAGGGAAGTGGGCTTGCTATACTTACCTTCCTCAATGGGGAATCTCTGACGGGGGATGGATGCAAGACAGAGCCCTTCAAAAAGTTACAAAGGATACCCATGATAGGGTAATACAAGCCATAAAGGCGACTACTCCCCTGGCAGCCTAACAGGGTTTGAACCTTTCAGCCCTCAGTCAGATGCTTACCAATTCCCCACTCCAGCATTGGGCCAACACTACTCTACAAGTCCTCCATAAAATAGATAATCACACCCAAACCTGCTGGATGTGCTTTTCCCTCAGCCAGAGGCCTTACTTAGCCACTCCCATCCCTGTGACCTGGGAAACTCCTGAAAATCTCAAAACCAAAACTTCTGTCTTAATTGGACCCCTGGCCACTGGGGTCTGTCTCACAAATGCTGACAATCTAATCTGTACAGTCCCTGAAGGTATGAATGGTACTTCTCTATGCAGAAGAAATATAACCTTAAAGAGGAGTACAACCCTATGTTCAACCTCTGGGGTGTTCTACCTGTGTTCTAGTTTGGCCTACCAATGCTTAGAGGTCAGCTGGATTCAAATATGTTATTCTGTCTTCCTAACCCCAGAGATATCCATATACACTTCCTAACCCCAGAGATATCCATATACACTGAAGATCAGTTCCTAACAGCCTTTAGCCCCACGTCCCTGGCTAAATGGGCAATCCTGCTACCTGCTCCGATAGGAGTAGGAATTGCAACAGGAATAGGAACTGGAATAGGGGGCATAGGTTCATCTGTAGGACTATACCATGGACTATCTCAAGAGCTAAATGAAGACACGGAACAGGTGGCAGATTCTCTGATAACCTTATAAAGCCAAATAAACTCTGTGGCAGCAGTGACCCTCCAAAATAGGCGAGCCCTCAACCTCCTCACTTCAGAAAAAGGAGGGACTTGTATCTTTCTGGGGGAGGAATGTTGCTATTTTGTAAACAGTCAGGAATAGTTACAACTAAGGTTAAGGAACTCAAGGAAAGAATTGCAGGTAGACAACAGGAAAGTATCAATCAATGGAAAGGATGAGATCTCACAGATTGGGCATCCCAGATTCCTGCCCTGGCGGGGCCCCTCCTCTCCATAATTTTACTGGTATCCATTGGCCCCTGTATACTGAATGCCGTAGTATGTTTTATTGAAAACACTGTTGCTTGCCAAACTATAGCACATATCTTAGCCTTCTGAGGGTACCAACTTGTAAAACTAAAAAGTGATGCCTACTAAAAGTTTTTTTTAAGGGCATCAAAGGGGGGGAATGTTGGAGAAATGAATAAAGGACTGTGCCAAAGTTGGCCAATGGGACTAAAACCAACTCTGGTCTCTGGCTTAGAGACCCCTCTTCTGAGTTCTTCTTGCCCTGTTTGCCTCCCGTAAAAACCCGCCGTGGATATGGAAGCTGACAACTATAAATTACCCTTCCCACTTGCATTTGGGGCTTAGATCTTTGGAGAAATGGTCTCCTCTGAACCTGCCGGTGTTAAATAAATCTCTGATCCACCAAGATCTCCAAGTGCTGCTTGGTTTTTCCACCAGCGTTCCAGCCTGGTTCCATAACATAACCAGCGGGGATGTGCACGGTGGAGTTGGCCACACCAGGTGGATGTTGGCTTTAAAATCATCAAACTCTGCTTGCTGTGCTTCTAAGCTCACTAGGTAATACACTCATTAAAAGATGGCTTCCAAGAATCTTCCTCAATGCTGATCAGCTAAGATGAGCTTTCTCATTCATCTGCCACAGTTCTAACTTATTACATTGACATCCTAAGCTTTCCCTATCAGACACTTAAATGATTAGAATTCTCTGAGTTTTTCACAAAGAACTTAAGGAATGTGGTGGCCAGAGGTAAAAAGGTCACCAAGTAGGACTGGGAGAACCACTTAGAAGCAGCCAAGGTGGGGAGAGATGACAAGCCAAGACCATGGTCAGGAAGAACCAAACCCCTAGCCTGTAAGATGATAACTTGTTTCAAGTCCAAAGGAAAAGGCTGAAATAGAAATTGGAGAGTGAGAAGCAAATTCAATGTCTTTGAGTTAAGATAAGCTACAAATAGAAAAAAGCCAAAGAATAAATAAAGGCAAAAAGTTCAGATCTAAATGTAACAAAATATGTTACTAGTTATTTGTTTGTTTGTTTGTTTGTTTGCCTGAGAAACTGAGAGAATAGTGGAATCATTTACTGAAATGAAAAATGTTTGGTGAGGTGAGGAGTGGACTGGGGAGGAAGAAGGAACATCAATCCTATTTGGGCCGCTTCAAGTTTGAGATGTCATCAAACTATCACATAGACAGTTTAAATAAGTTAGTCTGGAATGAACAGGAATCTCTGGGCTAGACTTAACTTGAACCTCTGTCACATAAAAGTTACTTAAAGACACAGAACTGGATAAAACTCACTTAGGAAGAGAATGCAGACACAGAATGTCTCCTAAGCCCTGGGGGGCACTCTAGCACTTGTAGGTCTAATACAGGATTAACCCCACCAGAGGGAATGATGGGTCAAAGGGTATATAAATTTAGTAATTTTTCTAGATGTCATCAAATTGACCTCTAGTGCAGTTGTACTTATTTGCTCTCAATAGCACAGTGTAAAAATACCCTTTTTTGATATTTGCAAATGACATATCGGACAAAGGGCTAGTATCCAAAATCTATAAAGAGCTCACCAAACTCCATGCCCAAAAAACAAATAATCCAGTGAAGAAATGGGCAGAAAACATGAATATACACTTCTCTAAAGAAGACATCCGGATGGCCAACAGGCACATGAAAAGATGCTCAACGTCGCTCCTCATCAGGGAAATACAAATCAAAAACACACTCAGATATCACCTCATGCCAGTCAGAGTGACCAAAATGAACAAATCGGGAGACTATAGATGCTGGAGAGGATGTGGAGAAACGGGAACCCTCTTGCACTGTTGGTGGGAATGCCAACTGGTGCAGCCACTCTGGAAAACAGTGTGGAGGTTCCTCAGAAAATTAAAAATAGACCTACCCTATGACCCAGCAGTAGCACTGCTAGGAATTTACCCAAGGGATACGGGAGTACTGATACATAGGGGCACTTGTACCCCAATGTTTATAGCAGCACTCTCAACAATAGCCAAATTATGGAAAGAGCCTAAATGTCCATCAACTGATGAATGGATAAAGAAATTGTGGTTTATATACACAATGGAGTACTACATGGCAATGAGAAAGAATGAAATATGGCCCTTTGTAGCAACGTGTATGGAACTGGAGAGTGTGATGCTAAGTGAAAAAAGCTATACAGAAAAAGACAGATACCATATGTTTTCACTCTTAGGTGGATCCTGAGAAACTTAACAGGAACCCATGGGGGAGGGGAAGGAAAAAAAAAAAGAGGTTAGAGTGGGAGAGAGCCAAAGCATAAGAGACTGTTAAAAACTGAGAACAAACTGAGGGTTGATGGGGGATGTGAGGGAGGGGAAGGTAGGTGATGGGCATTGAAGAGGGCATCTTTTGGGATGAGCACTGGGTGTTGTATGGAAACTAATTTGACAATAAATTCATATAATAATAAAAAAAAGCTACCACTATCAACCTAAAAAAAAAGAAAATACCCTTTTTTCCCTGTATTCTTCTCAAAACCATGTGTTTTCAAACTTATATATCTTTGCTAATATAGTAGGTTAAAAATGGCATTTCAGTATAGTTTTAATTTTCGTTATTCTTTATATAAGTAGGCTTGAATATCTTTTCAAATATTTAAGATGCTTGTTTATACCTGTCTATGAACTTTCTGTTCATAATCCCCGTGGCAGGACGACAGGATGATGTAAGAAAGGAAGGGCATTACTGTGGGAGCCACATCCCTGAGAAGGAAGAGGATCCAGGGCACAAGAAGGGGCTGGTGGTTAGAAAGGGGCAGGTCCACTTTCCCCACAGTAACAGTAGTAAAAGTGGAGTGTGTGGGTACAGATGTCAGTAGGCTGGAGCACAGGTGCTGAGAAAATGAGGTGGCTCTCTCCTGTTAAGTTTATTTTCACTACAAGGTAAGGGGGTGATGTAGGGAAGAGGAGCTTGAGCCATGAGAGAAGAAGTTGTGAAATAGGGGAGTAGGAAGGTGAATTTAGTAGAGGAAGGGCATCATATGATGTGGTCACCTTGCATGCTGTGGTTGTCAGTTTGAAGTGGGATTCAACAACATGGCTGTGTGACTTTTTCTCCAGAGATGTTCAGATTACTTGCAGATGGGCACAACATGAGAGAGATACAGGATATTAAAGGGTTTGGAACAGATGATTAATGACTTGGGTCATAGACTGTACACCAGGTACGGAGAGGTGTAAGAACATTGAGGTAAGGGTGGTGAGTATAAAAATAAAGGGGTAAAAGGACTGAAGCACTCAGTGCAGCCAGGGTCTGCTGGAGTGCGAATACAGGAGTACATGAGAGGCAGTACATGAAAGCAATCAGGATAGTGGGCAGTGAGCCAGTCATAGCCACAAGGTGCTGTAGATTTTACAAAAGGCTGAAGGGGTCATGAGCCTCACGTGGCCATTTGAGATGTTCGGGAAAGAGAAGCCTACAGGGAAAGAGAGAGCCAGATTCAGTTAAAGACAATAGTGGAAAGGCTTGGAATAAATGAAACTTTCTCCCCCATGGAAGAGGAATTCTGACAGCACGGTGGAAAGTATGGCATGCAGAGAGAAGTGGGAAACAGAGTCGGGGCACAGAAGGGACAGAAGCGAATGAGTCTGAGGATCCAGGAGAAGTTAGATGAGTGGAGGCACTTACATCATGGGTGAGAATAATCCAGGATCTGTAAGTTACATATAAGAAATAATAAAATCATAACACATTGATAAGATATAAAGAAATGAGCCAGGTTCCATAAATGTACTCTATGTAATGATCCACAGCAGATAATATTTCAACTGGTTCCCTTTGGACTTAAGATTTTAGAATCCCATTGTGCACTATGGAAAGAAGCCGGTTCAATGTTTTACAACTGGAAGCTATTGTGCTGAAATTAAAACCTGGAAGTTTTCTTTATGATGATATCCTTATCTCTACAGGAGAAATTTTAAATTCTAATTAAACTTATAAATTAACCTAAATGGAAGCCCAGTTCATTTAATAGAATCCTAGAATTTCAAATTATATGGAAACTTAGATGTCATCAAGTTCAACCAACTCATCCTAAAGAAAAAACATTTATATTGACCCTCCCCTCCTCCAAACTTTCCAACTTTCTCAGCCTCTTCTCAGCCTATATCCTTTAACTTTTGTCCTCACTAAAATCTGACAGCCCCTTAAGACTCTGTTTGCCTTGCAGCGCCTCTCAAATAGAAACTCAGTGCCAGGGCCGGGGCGGGAGTGGGGGGCTCTTTCCTAATGCCAGTTCCAAACAGCCCCCACCTAACCTTCTTCAAAAAGTCCCAGTTCAAACAAGTTCCTGTCCAGCATGGTTCCCACTAGGAACTAGACAAGTTGGAAAAAATTTAACACCTGTTTGAAGGCATTTAAAAATTATAAAAACATGGGATTATAGGACAAAGAATCAGGAGAAGAAGTAAGCCCAGCAAAGTGAAGTTGGAATTGGGAACTGTCTTTTGCCTTTGTGACTCTTGATTCTGAAAGTTCAGAGTCTACCAATGAAGAGGGCTCCTGGTAAAAACATACAGATTTTGGATGGGATTTAGAAGGACTACACTTTAAAAGTAAGGGTTCTGGAAACAGATCAGTCTTTACAGCAACTGAAACCCAGCTTTGATACATCTCAATCTTTAACTGTATCAATGTGATCAGAAATTGCTAGTGCCCCTAAACTAGCTGCCTGCTTGAAGCAGAAATAAGTCCTCTCTGGAGATAAATAACATTTTACAGAGCCTTACATTATTCTGTAAGTTTTATACATACAACATCTGGATCCTAATAAAAAGAAGCAATTAAATATATAGATATATGAAAAGACTTGACCAAAACCCAAGAGAAAAAACAGACAATAGAAACAACCCTATGATCTAGATAAGAATTTTGCAGACATGGACTTCAAACTTCTATTAATATATTCAGGACAAGCTTGAGCATTTTGGTAGGAAACTGGACTTTTTTTTTAATGAGCTAAATTAAAACGCTAGACCCGAAAATACTATAACTCAAATTTAGATCTCAATGAAAGGCTTTCATAGCATATTTACACAGATGAAACTGGAAGATAGGTCAGGGAAAAAAAAAAAAAAACTAGAATGAAGCATAGAGAAACAAAAATGGAAAGGAAAAGAGCATGAAAGATATATGATGTATGGTAAAGAGGTCTAAATACCTGTAATTGGAGTCACCAAAGAGAGCATAGAGAGCCTGGGGCAGAAGCAAAATATTTAAAGAGAAAATGGCAACAATTTTCAAAAACCAGTGGAAAACAACAAGCCAAATATTCAAAAGGAACCAGAATTTCAAGAAGGATAGATATAAATATGATAGAGAAAAAGAGGATAAAATAGGCAGAGAGGGAAAGGTTAAGACCTGAGGTCCCTGGGTGGGGAAAAACACATATTTTGGAACAATGCTAGGAGTGTCTGACCACAGCGAATTCCCTCAGGCTTAAGGTTCCTCTTAAAATGTAACAGACACACTCACTACCCCTCAGGTTCCCCTCAGGAATTTGACAATCAAAATCCCTAACCAAAATAAGTAACCCATAAAACTTATGTTATATAAGGGACAGTATGACCATAGTCTGATTCCTCACGCAATGGAATCGAGCCAATCAGGAATGGACAACCCAGCACCTAGAGTTATCAAGCCAATAACGGTAGAACCTGAAAAGAAACAGGGGGAAGGGGAGGGGAGCGCCAACCAAAACCTTATAAAACAAAGTCCCTTGCTTTTGTCATAGACATTTACTTTCAAATGCCCCCTCTATGGAAAGAGAGCTTTCACACAATTCTTACTTTCTAATCTTATACTCTAAATAAACTTTTGCCTGCTGCTTATTTTATTTTGTGTCCACCTCTTCATTCTTTGAAGCGGCAAAACAACAAATCCTGGGTACTGAGGTAAAAAAAAAAAAAAAAAAGAGAGAGAGAAAAGAAAAGAAATCCTGCAACATAAAGACTAGAAAACATACATAAGATGCCTAAAAAGCAAGAAGTTAATCCTGAAGACACCCAAAGAAAAATGAAGGATTACATTCAAAGAAGCCATAATTAGACTGATAGCTAGATAGTACTATATCTAGAGAAGAAATCTTATCTTTTGTTAAAAACCTTCCTATGAAGAAAATTCCAGATCCATGTGGCTTCATTAATTCTCCCAGATATTTAAAGAAGAAATAACATGGGGCACCTGGGTGGCTCAGTCAGTTGGGTGTCTGACTTTGGCTCAGGTATTGATCTCACGGTTCATGGGTTCATGGGTTCATGGGTTCACCTCAGAGCCTGGAGCCTGCTTTGGATTCGGTCCCTCCCTTTCTCTCTCTGTTCCTCCCCCACTTTCACTCTCTCTCTCTGTCTGTCTCTCTCTCAAAGGTAAATAAAGACTAAAAAAAATTTTTTTTTTAATAAAGAAGAAATAACACAAACATAACATAAGCTCCTTCAGAGAATGGAAAAAAAAAAGATCCATTCTCAACCCATTTTCTAAAGGTAACGTAGCCTTGATACCTAAAACTGACAAGAAAGAAAAGAAAGAAAAATTACAGGCCAATTTCTCTTATAAATATAAATGAAAATGTCCTATGAAAAATATCAGCAAACAAAATCCAGAAATATAGTGAAAGAGTAGTATGTTTAAACCAAGTTGGATTTTTTCTCCAAGAATGTAAGGTTAATTTAACATTTGAAAATCAATGTAATTTACCATATTATGAGAGCAAAAAAAAAAAAAAAATCATTGATTATCTCCAAAGATGCAGATAAAGCATTTAATTTAAAAAATCAACATCTCAAAAATATCAAGTAAACTAGGAATAGGAGGAAATTTCCTTAATCAGATAAAGGATATCTACAATAAAACCTAACATAAACCTCATACCTAAAGTATTGAAAGATTTCCCTTAAACTGGGAATGAGATACCCACATCACCACTTCTATTCAATAGTGTACTAGAAGCTGTAGACAAAGCACGAAGCTAAGAAAATTCAACAAAAGATATGTGTGATCTATAAGTAGACTACTCTAAAAATGATAATAAAGGAAAAACTTAACTAAATTAGTGGAGGGATATACCATATTCAGATCGGAAGAGTCAATATTGTAAAAATTTCCACTAACTCCAAGTTGATCTCTAGATCCAACTTAATACCCAAATCCCAGAATGATTTAGTGGAAATTGATAAGCTGCTTATAAAATTTAAATGAAAATTACGAGACAAGACTAGCTAAGAAAAAGAAGAATGAAATTGTTCAGTTTTTTCTAATGGATATCAAGACTTATTATAAACCTATAGTAATAAAGACAGTATGGTGACGACACAAGGACAGACAAACTGAATAAACAGAGAATCCTGAAACAGACCTACTCACATGTGGAAATTTAACATGCAACAAAGGCGACAGAACAGTGTATAAAGGGCAATCTTCTTGATAAATGATGCTGTGCTACCGATTGGCTATTCATATGGAAAAAAAATGAAATTTGAACTATACCTCCTACCATAAACAAACACCAGTTCCCAGTGGCTCACAGAAAATAATCTGAAAGGTAAATTAATAAAGCATCTAGGTAATACAGCTGCCCAACAGCACAATGAACAGGCACATGTGACTATTTAAATTTATTAAAGTTAAATAAAATTTAAAATCCAGTTCCTCAGTCATACTAACCACATTTCTAGGGCTCAAGAGCCACATATGTCTAATGACGACTGCATTGGACAATACAGATATAAGCATCTGCATTTTGGATTACATTTCTATTGAACAACACTGGACACAGACTACCTTCATTGCCTTAGGGTACACAATTATCTCAAACAGTCTAAAAAAATCACAAACCATGAAGAGTCATAGGTTAGACTACATTAAAACAAAAACCTCTGATTATCAAAAGACACCAGCAAGGAAATCAGAAATCAGACTACCACATAGGATAAGCTATGTGCTACACATACATCCACCAATGAACTCATATCCAAAATACACAAAAAATTCCTACAAGTCAAGAAGAGAAAGACAGGTGCCCAAAAGAAAAATAAAATGGCAAAAGATCTGAACAGACACTTCATAAAAGAACGTATCGTCCTCATTATCAGGGAAATAAAATTTAAACCACGATGAAATACTGAAACAACATCCACCAGAATGGTTAAATTTTAAAAGAATGATAATATCAATATCAGAGATCAGAAGATGGTGCAACCAAAACTACTTTGCCGCTGACAGGAGTGTTTATTGATACAATAGTTTCAAAAACTGGTATTACCTACTAAAGTTGAACATATTCATACTCTATGACCCAGCAATTCTATTCTTGGTATATAACTCAGAGAAGTATATATGCATCAAAAGACATGATCATAGAATGATCATAGATAAAACTTGGTGGTGGGGGAGTCATATGTCTGTTGACAGTACAAAGACAAATAAATTGTGGTGCAGTCATATAATGAAACACTGTACCACCTGGCAATAAAAATCAATGGATTTCTGCTATATGCAACAACATGGATGAATCTCATGAACATAATATTGTGCCTAGGTAACCAGAATTAAAAGAATACAATACACGGTATATGATTCCATTTGTATTTCAAAAAACAGGCAAAACTAATATAAGATTTTAGAAATCAGATAATGGTTTTATTTATAGAAAAGGGAAAGAAAACGATTGGGAACAGGTATGAGAAGGGGGTTTCTGAGATTTCAGAAATATATTTCTTGACTGAATCGTGGCTATGTAAGTAGAATCACTATGTGACAATTAATATCTGTATATATCAGATTTGTATACTTTTGTTAATGTATGTGGTACTTCAATAAGAAAATGTTAAAAAAAAATCAGCTCCTTTGATGTATATGCCATCAGATTCCAATACCTTCCACCTCCTCTTCATTGTTCTTATTTATTAATCTGGGCTCTAAAATTTTAGGATTTTATTCAGTCTTTCCTTCTGCCTCAAGTCCCATTCTCATCTTAGGTGACTCTACATCCATATGGATGCCCCAAGTAACACTCTGGCCTCTTTCTTGAATTCCACTTCAGCTAAGTACTCCAACAGCCTCACCGAGGAATTTATCCACACCAAGAGTCACTCCTCCTCTAAAACCATTGCCAGACCAACAAAATCCTATCTTTTCAGATCTCTTAGAAGATCCCCAAGACTTCAGTTCTTTAACTTAATGGGAACCTCTGGTCCACATTTTCCATGAACTCGCCTCCTCTCTTCCTACTTAAACTTAGATTCTGTTCTTAGTCATTTCAATCACTTTCTTACCAATAGTCTCAATTTCTTTGCCTACTGTCTCTCCATTTTAACACCTGGCAAAATCCCACTTTGGCCTGATTCTTTTGCACTTGCACCCAGGTTGCCGAGCACTGCTAGAGAAGATCATATAACTTGCTTGCCTCAAGTGGACCCTCCATGCCTTCTCCTTGTCCTGACATGTTTCTCTAGTCTACTCTTCCATCCCCCATGGAAGGAAGTCAAATCTTCTCCATTCTTTCTAAAGCTATGAAATCCCTCTCTGTCAGCAGAGGAGTTTGCTTCCAACTTCACAGAAAATATAGAAACCATAAAATATCCTTTTCTTGCCAAACTAAAAATACATCTGAATCCATAACCATATCTTGTTCTTTATAACTTCTGTTAAAAAGGAAGAGCCGTCTCTTATCCCTCCATCGCCCCCAGCTTTTCTGGGACTTTGTTCCTTCAATTCTCTTCTTCCTGTATCTTCTCTCTCCTTTGGCTCTTCCCTATAAGTTTCTAAAATATCCAAGTCCTTTCCATCTTAAAAAGAAATCAATTACAGTGAAAAATAAAATCCTCTTTCCCTTCCATTTCTCTCTCTAAGAATCATCCTATCTTCCTTTCCCAATTAATGACAAGATTATTAATTTTGTGTGTACTCCCTCAACCCCCTTTCAGGCATCACACAACACTCTGTTTACTCACCATAGCTACACAAATGGCCTGGCTGTTGCTGACCCAATGGGCACACTTCAGTGTTTCTTACATGGCTTCTCCGAACAATTTGTATGTTCACAGTGCTGAAACCCACCCCTCCCTAGGCTCCAGGGCCTGAGAGTTTCCTGAGTTTCCTCCTATACTTCTGGATCCCCTTTCTTAGTGCTTTCAATAGACAGTGTTCTTCTCCCCTCTTAAATGATGGAATGCTTCAAAATCCTCTTTTAGGCCATTTTCTCTTTCCTTTTTATATATGCTTGGATGACCTCATCTACTCCCATGGCTTCAGTTACTATTTACTGCTGATAACTTTCAAATCCATGTTTCTATTTCTGGCATGTCTCATGAGGTTCAGAGACATGACACTTGGATGTCTTGCATTCTCTGCTCTCTAAACTTAGGATCTTGAAAACTGAACTCAACCCATCCCTCCTTTGTGAGTGGTGTCATCCATCACCCATGTTCCCCAGCACTGTAAATCTACCTCCTAAAATATAGTTTCTCTCTCTCTCTCGTATCATCCTTTATTTCCACATGCCTCTACCCCAATCTAGGCCATCGTCACATTTTGCTCAGGTTACTTCTTCTTGCTCCTAATTGGCCTTCTTCCTCCAGTCCTGTTCCTTACAATCATCTTCTTATAAGAGCCAGAGTAGGTAACTGCTTATTTAAACATTTGTCTTCTCATTAAATTGTAAGATTCATAAGAAGAGAGACCATGTCTATCTTGCTAACCTATCAATTACTGTAGTGTGTGGTTCAGTGTAAAAGTCAAGAAATATTTGTGAAAGAGATAAACAAATTGGTATCATGGACTTCAATAATATGGAAATAAGGTAGAAATAGCCCTAAAGACTTCATAGGGATGCCACACCTGTTTTTATTCTCCACTATACCCCAGAGTCTAAGGCAAGTCTGGCCCACATTTGTTGAATCAATGAATAAGAAAAAAAATAAAATATGAGAAATTAACTTGCTTTTCAAAATGATATATAAAGTGCTAAACAAAGGAAACAAAGAATAAAGCCGTAGTAGTTCTCATGCAGAAAAAAACTCTCCAGTTTACAACTGCTACCTCTACCCTATGACTGTTCTACCTAGCCCATTCCCTGCTTTATTTTTCCCATAGCAGACTATGTAGTTTACTTATTTATTTAGCTTATTAGTATCTTGCCCAGTACAATGTAAACTCCATTAGAGCAGTAATTTACATCTGTTCTGTTATGGAACACATACTAGGTAGTCAATGAATAGTATTAAATTAACTGTATCTGGGAATGTGCTAATTATGTTAAATATCTTATCTTATTAATCTTTATAGTAACACTCTAGTTAGATTCCTTTATCTCCATTTTAGAGATTTAAAGAAGAGTCTCATAGAAGTTATATCATTCCTTAAGATGTACAAGAATACTACAGGAAGAAACAAAAAGGTAAGACAAACAGGCACAAAAACAATGTAGGAAAAAATGGAAATGTCTCAGTCATCAAAATAAAAGTAAACAGATTAAACTCTCTGGTTTAAAGACAAAAATTATGGACTAGACTTTTAAAGTACAGTAATATTGGAAAACACACATAAGGTACTTAAACACACGAACACTCTAGTTTTGGTGCCAGCCAACATGAAGTAAGCCCACTAAGGCTATGTCTCTCATCAATTAAAACTAAAAAAAAAAAAACAACAAAATTTAAAAAGCAACTATCCTAGGATTCTGAAAACATAACAAATAGTAGCATATTAGAAAGAGTAGCAAACTTGAAGAAAAACTTCTGTGGGAGTAAGATTCCTAGTTTCTCTTCTTCTATCTCCTAGCTTTGTCCCAAGGGTTGTCCCACTGTGGAATTGAGTAAGAAGCACAGACAACAAAAAACACTGGGATCGGACCCTGTTTAGTCAGACAACCAGGAAAAGGGGTCTCTGTGAGTTAAAGGTTAAAGAAGATGGGGAAAGATCCTCTGCTTTTTTTTTTCTCTTTCCTTCTTTTTTTTCTTCATAGTCCTGCCCCAAGGATGGTCCCAGTCATGGACCTGCACTGCAGTGGCAGCCTAAAACTTTGAGGAAAACAAACAATAAAATCCAAAAAACACGTTTCTGGTCAGCGCAACTGGAAAAAGGACACACTGTGATTTGAAGCCTGTGGAGGAATATACGTTCAATTGTTTGTTTGTCTGTCTGTTTTTCTTCTTGCTTTTCTTCCACTGCTTTGTCTCAAGGGTAGTCCCAGTCACATGGAACTATGTGCACAGCAAGAGGTTAAAACTCCAAGAGAAGCTCTGTCTTTCTAGGAAGAAGACCAGGAAAAGGAGCCTCTGAGATCCAGAGAGCATGCAAGAGCTCCTGGATCATAGAGAGCTGGAGAAATGGATCCCCTCCTTCTGTATACAAACAGATACAAGTCCCAGGCTAACCCCTAAGCTGTGAATGTCCAGACAGATCCAAACCAGCCTAGCAAAAACTCTGAGAACTGCAATTTAAAATATTGCCCAAATCTCAGAGTAACCCCTGAGAAGTGCAAGCAAAGGAGAGATGCAAAGCAACAAAGCAAATGCTTAGAAAATTAAACTGACATTGGAAACACCACATACAGAAGATGAGACAGAATGTGCAGTCTGAACCTCATGAGTTGACAGCCTGCTAAGATACACAAACAACAAAATCAACGTTGTCTTCAGAATTTTAACAGGACCCAGAATTTCATGACTTAATAGTCAAATGACCAGGATATAATTTAAAATCATTTGGCAAACCAAGAGCCAGGAAAATTTGACCAATTCTCAAGGGAAAAGATAGATGCCAATCTCAGAATGTCCCAAATATTGGATTATTAGACAAAGATATTAAAGCAGTTATTATAAACATGCTATAGGAGGTAAAGTTAAGTACTCTTGAAATTAATGAAAAAATAGAAGTTCTCTACAGATACACATAAAAAAAAAAGAACCAAGTAGAAACTCTAAAAAATACAATTATTTGGAATGAGAAATTCATTGGACGGGCTCTCTGAAAGAATGAATAAGACAAAGGAACACATTAGAAAGCCTGAATATAGGGGCCCCTGGATGGCTCAGTCAGTTAACCATCTGACTCTTGATTTCAAATCAGGTCAAATCAGCCCTGAATAAGGCTTTACCTGACAGTGTGGAGCCTGCTTGGGATTCTCTCTCTCCCTTTCTCTCTGCTTCTCCCCTGCTCTCTCTCTCTCAAGAAGTAAACAAAAACTAAATAAATTTCAATAAAGAAAACCTGAATATAGACCAATAAAGAAATTACCCAATCTGAAGAAGGGAAGGAAAAAAGATATAAAAAAATTGAAGATCTATATAAAAAGGTCCAAGACTATTCATGTTCCCAGAAAAATATCAAGGAAAAAAACTATAGATTAATACCCTTCATGAAAATGAATATAAAAATTAAAGCAAAAATATATTAAAACGATAATATATCATGACCAAGTGCAATTTATCCCTGGATTGCAGACTTGGTCCAATATTTGAAAATTAATCAATGTAATTCACCATATTAATGGAGTAAAGAAGAACAATCCTATGACCATTTCCATAGATGCATAGAAAGCATTCGACAAAATTAAACATCCATTCATGATTTTTAAAAAATTCTCATCAAGCTAACAAAGGAGGGAATTTCCTTAAGAAGCATCTAGTAAAGGGCATGCACAGCTAACCTTTTATTGAATAGAAAATACAATTAATTACATTTAATAGAAAAATATTGAATGATTTTCTTCTAAGATCAGGGAAAAGGCAAGGGTGTTGTCTGCTGTACTAATTAAGGTTCTCCAGAGAAACAGAACCAACAGGATGTGTGTGTGTGTGTGTGTGTGTGTGTGCGCATTGAGATAGAAAGACAGACAGATAGATAGATAGATAGATAGATAGATAGATAGAGAAAAATTTATTTTAAGGAATTGGCTTACATGATTGTAGCAGGTTTGGCAAGTCCAAAATATGCAGAGCACACTATCAGCTTAGAGACCCATGGAAGAGTTGCATTTAGAATTCAAAAGCAGTCTGTTGGCAGAACTTCATCTTGCTTGGGAAAGTCAGTCTTATCCTATTAAGTCCTTCAACTGATTGAATGTGGCACATGCACATTATGGCCAGTAACCTGCTTTACTCAAAGTCTACTGATTTGTATGTGAAACTCATCTAAAAAGTATCATCACAGGAATATCTAGAATAATGTTTGACAAATACCCTGGTACCATGACCTAGTCAAGTTCACATATAAAATTAGCCACCACAACTCTCATCACGCTTATTCAACGTTATTCTGGAAGTCTTAGCCAGTGTAATATGGCAAGAGAAAGAAGAAAAAAGCATACAGGTTAGAAAGGAAAAAATAAAACCGTCTTTTTTCACAGATGACACAATTGTCAACACAGAAAAGGCTCAAAATTACAACGAAGTTCCTAGAACTAATAAGTGAATTTAGCAAGGTCTCAGGATATATGGCCAATGTATAAAAATCAACTGTATTTCTATTTCTCTATAATAGCTATGAAATTTTTAAAAATACTAATTATAATAGCATCAAAACCTGAAACATTTAGGTAAAAATTTAATAACTATATAGAAGATCTGTATGCTTAAAACTATAAAAAACACTGACGAAAGAAAGCAAACAAGACATACAAAAGTAGAGAGTTACACCTTTTCACATATTGGAAGATTCATTAAGATGCTATTTCTCCCCAAACTGAACTATATAGATCCAAAAGAATGCCAATTAAAATTCCAACTTTTGTGGGTATTGACAAGCTGGTTCTAAAATTTATATGGAAAGGCAGAGAAATGGCTGACACAGTTTTGAAAAAGAACAATGTTGAGAGACTTACACTCTGATTTTAAGACTTAATATAAAGCTACAATAAGCACGACAGTGTGGTATTGGTGAAAGGACAGAAAAATAGATCAATGGAAAAGAAAAGAAAGCCCAAAAATAGATCCACTCATATATGGCCAATTGATTTTTTACAAAGGTACAAGGTAACTCCATCAAAAAAGAATAACCTCTTAACAAATTTTGCTGGATGAACTGGACATCCACATGCAAAAAATAAAATAAAATAAAATAAACCTGAACCCATACTCATACCTTACACAAAAATTAACTGAAAATGTATCACAGATAAATGTGTAAAAATTAAAGCTTTAAAATATCTAGGAAGAATCTTTGTGATCTTGGGCTAGGCAGAGTTCTTTGATACAATACTAAAAGTACAGTACAAAAATATTTTTTGATAAACTGGATTTCTTATTATTTAAAAACTTTTGCTCTTTGAGAAACACTATTAAAAGAATAAAAAGAGAAGTCACATACTGAGGAAAAGTGTCTGTACATCACATATCTGGTAAAGGACTTGTATCTAGAATATATAAAGAACTTTCAAAAACCAATAATGAGAATACAAAGCATCCACTTAAAAAACGGGCAAAGGTTTGAAAAGATATTTCACCAAAGAAAATACAGGAATGGCAAACAAGCACATCAAAAAGATATTCAAGGGGCACCTGGGTGGCTCAGCTGGTTAAGCATCTGACTCTGAATTTTGGCTCAGGTCATGATCTTATGGTTATCGAGCCCCACATCAAGCTCCAGGCTCTGCACTGACAGCATGGAGCCTGCTTGGGATTCTCTCTCTCCTTTTCTCTCTGCTCTTTCCCCACTCATGTTCTCTTTCTCCCTCAAAATAAGCTTTAAATTTTTTTTTAATTAAAAACAAAACAAAAAGATACTCAATACCATTAGTCATTAAGTACATGCAAAATAAAACCACACTGCGATATTATTCTACACTAACTGATATAGCTAAAATCAATTTTAAAACCGACAATGCCAAATGAAAGTGAAGATGTGGAACAAGTGGAACATTCAGATTGCTAGTGAAATGCAAAATCTATCTGATACTTCAGAAAACAGCCTAGTGTTTTGTTTCTTTTTGTAAACACTCACCATATACACTAGTAATCCTACTCTTAAGTTTTATTCAAAAGAAATGAAAACTTATGTCAACAAACAAACCATGTTAATGAATGTTTATAGCAGGGTTATTCTTTTTAGAAAATTTATTATTGGAGTATAGTTGACATACAGTAGTGTTATTCTTAAATGATAAAAAGTAAAACAACCCACGATCCTCAGCTGGTAAATTAATAAATAAAATGTTGTACTTTCATACAATGGAATACTATTCAGCAATAAAAAGTTAAAACGATCAATATATACATCAACATGAACGAATGTCAAAGTTGTGCTAAGTGAAAGAAACCAGACTCAAAACCCTGTACAGTATTCCCCCTCCCTTATCTGTGGGGGATACACTCCAAGACCCCCAGGGGATGCCTGAAACTACAGATAGTGTCAAACTGTATATGTCATATTTTTTCCTGTACATATATATCAATTATAAAGTTTAATTTATAAATTAGGCACAGTAAGAGATTAGCAACAATAGTTAGTAATAAAATGGAATAATAATAATATTAAAAAGTATGATTGTGATCTCTCTCAAAGCAGAATTTTGTACTGTACTTACCTTTTTTTTTTTTTTTTTTTTTTTTTTTTTAGTATAGTTGACACACAACATTACATTAGTTTCAGGTGCACAACATAGTCATTTGCCAGGTTTATGCTGTATGCCATGCTAACCACAAGTATGCTATGCTACCATCTATCAACATACAAGCCTATTACAGTGTCATTGACTATATATCCTATGCTGTACCTTTTATTCTCGTGATCTATTCGTTCTGTAAGTGGAAACCTGTATCTATCTCCCTCTTACCTTCACTCATTTTGCCCATCAGCTCTCTCCTTCTCCCTTCTGGAAACCAGCAATTTGTTCTTTCTATTTACATATCTGTCTGCTTTTTGTTTGTTTATTCAATTTTTTTTTTTCGATTCCACATATGAGTGATATCATAAGGTGCTGGGAAAACTGGACAGCTACATGTAAAAGGATGAAAGTGGACCACTTTCTAACTACCATACACAAAAACAAATCCAAAATGGATTAAAGACCTAAATGTTAGACCTGAAACTAAAAATTCTAGAAGGGAACACAGCCATAGCAACTTCTTTCTAGATAGGTCTCCTCAGGCAAGGGAAACAAAAGCAAAAACTAACTATTGGGACTACATCAAAATAAAAAGCTTTTGCACAGCAAAGGAAACTATTAGCAAAACAAAAAGGTGACCTATTGAATCAAAGATGTTTGCAAATGATGTATCCTATAAGGGGTTAATATCTAAAATATACAAATAACTTATACAACTTAATACCAACAAAATAAAAAAATTAAAAAAATTAAGAAAATAATAATATGATTAAAAGTGAGGAGAGGATCTGAATAGATTTTTTTTCCAAAGAAGACATACAGATGGTCAACAGACACATGAAAAGATGCTCACCACACTAATCATCAGGGAAATGCAAATTGAAACTACAATGAGATATCACCTCACACCTGTCAGAATGGCTAAAATCAAAAAGACAAGAAATAACAAGTGTTGGCAAAGATGTGGAGAAAAAGGAATCCTCGCACACTGGTGGTAGGAATGCAAATTAGTACAGCCATTATGAAAACATTAGGGAGGTTCCTCAGAAAATTAACAATAGAAATATCACACTTCTGATGATACAATGCTTATGTGATGAGATGAACTGAGGTGAATGACATGGGCACTGTGATGTACTGTCAGGTTACTATGACCTTCTGAAGACCTGTCAGAAGGAAGATCATCTGCTTCCAGACAAAGTTGACCAGAGATAACTGAAACCTCAGAAAGCAAGACTATGGACAAAGAGGGACTACTGTATATTGTATAAATCTATAAATGACATTCTGGGAAAGGCAAAACATAGGCACAGAGAACAAGGGTTGGGAGGGTAAAAGGGTTGACTACACAGAGAGGTGCCTGGAAGTCTGGGGCAGGAGAAGGAACTGTCAAGTATTCCGATTGCAGCAAGAGATACACATCTCCACGCATTTGTCAAAACTCACAAAACTGTACACCAAAAAAAGTCCATTTTACTATACATGAAATTTTAAAATAATTTCCCATTAGAAAAAAATAAACCAGAGAAAGATGAATAATTAAAAAGGTAGAAAAAGAGGGGTGCCTGGGTGACTCAATCGGTAAGTGTCCGACTTCGGCTCGGGTCATGACCTCACAGTTTGTGAATTCGAGCCCCGCGTCTGGCTCTGTGCTGACAGCTCAGAGCCTGGAGCCTGCTTCCGATTCTGTGTCTCATTCTCTCTCTGCCCCTCCCCCACTTGTGCTCTGTCTCACTGTCTCTCAAAAATAAATAAAAATGTAAAAACAAATTTTTTTTAAAAAGGTAGGAAAAGATTTATCAGACAAATACTGCCCAAAAGAAAGTTGGTGTAGGGATATTACCGCCAGGCAAAATAATTTTTGGGTGACTTTTGCCTGAAGACATACAGCTTGTAAGGGGCAGATCCAGTCTTCAGTCCAACTCTTTCTTGCTATAAAGCCTATGCTCTTTCAGTTTATCTTAATGTCACAGATTCTTGAGTTATTAAGACTCAGTTATTAAGACTTAGGAAGTTTACTCATTTTTTTTTCATTTTTTTTTTCAACGTTTATTTATTTTTTGGGGGACAGAGAGAGACAGAGCATGAACGGGGGTGGGGCAGAGAGAGAGGAGACACAGAATCGGAAACAGGCTCCAGGCTCTGAGCCATCAGCCCAGAGCCTGACGCGGGGCTCGAACTCACGGACCGCGAGATCGTGACCTGGCTGAAGTCGGACGCTTAACCGACTGCGCCACCCAGGCGCCCCAGGAAGTTTACTTATTAAAAAGAAAGTTGGAGATAATCCTTCACAAGCACAAAAATTTCACCATCAAATAAATGCAGTTTTCATATTTTGAGAAGAATCAGTAAATATTTTTCCAGAAAAATATTTATTTAACTAATATTGGTGATACTGTTTTTGTTTGACGTGGAAAATTTTCACTTTGTTTTCTTTTAATGATAATAGAAACTATCTATCTCTCCCACCCAAAATTTCAAAAATTTTACCAAGTTCTTTCTTAAAATTTTTTTTTCTGAAGTTGACTTTTTTTAAAGTTTATTTATATTTTATTATATTTATTTTGAGAGAGAGAGAGAGAGAGAGAGATTGAGAGAGAATGCCAAGCAGTCTCTGTACCATTAGTAGAGAGGCCAATGTAGGCTTAAACACCCAAACCGTGAAATCATGATCTGAGCTGAAATCAAGAGTCAGACACATAGCTGACTGAGCCACCCAGGCGGCCCTCTGAAATTGACTTCTAAAAAATAAATCAATATTAGCATTTAGAAAAAAATCAATATTAGCATTGAAAAATCTCTGTGGCTGAGATAAATGATCAAACGAACCTGCCTGCTTTTAATTGAAACATATGCAAGAAAAACTAGGGGAAATTAGCTATGTAATATATCCATGTGAGACCTGAATGGGCATACGTACCTGATAATGTTTGGGGCACATCATGCTCCTTACCAGAAACTAAGGTAAATTGCCATATTAAGTAAACACTTCCACTAACAAAATTAGGATGCTCAGTGTTTGGAACATTCAATATGAAAAGTCATGCAAAACAGCAATTAAATAAAGTTTCAAGCAAGTCCCCAAATCCCAGAAACCTATTCTAGTACTGTTCTCTTCTGGGATTTTTTTTTTTTCAATTAAAATACCATAGCTGCCCATCCTTAGAATATTGCAAAGTGAGACCAATAACCTCTCAGACCACAGAATCAGGTTGTGGAATCTCTGCTTTTGAAAGCAAATTTAAAGTTGAGGTCAAAACTATGGAAAACATGTAGAAAATGTGCATCCTAATCCTAGCCTTCTATTTTGGTTATTAAATGCAAACCTGGTTTATTTTGATCACCTATAAGTGGTCTAATTATACTTAGAATGTCTCTGAATAAAATCTAGAATTGGGCAGGTGAATTAAATGAAAACCCCAAGGGAAATACACTGTATTATCAGCTGAATCCCCTTAATCAACCTTTCCTAGGCCCATTCTTTCCCTGTCTCCCAATTTCCCTCATGTTTTCACTCTAAAAAGTGAAGTCTTCTCTTTTCCATGGACAGGGCATGTAACATCACACAGTTATCAGGACCTGGACAAAACACTCATAGATCAGGAAACAGACCTTATTTCCTGCTAAACACCACCCCTTTGCAAGAGTTCACAGGGCACTCAGACTCAGCTGAGGTCAATCACCTGAGCCCCTGAATGTGAACTTGGTATGGGTGCAAAAATAATTTTATTTATAGAGACAGACAGACAGACATAAAATAAGGGGACTTTGGGGTGCCTGGGTGGCTCAGCTGGTTGAACGTCCAACTGTTGATTTCAGCTCAGGTCATGATCCCAGGGTCGTGGGATCCAACCCCACATCTGGGTGTGGAGCCTGCTTAAGATTCTCTCTCTCCCTCCTTCCCTCCCTCTGTCGCTCCCTCTCCCCTCCCCCCACTGCCTCTCTAC
This sequence comes from Felis catus, assembly GCF_018350175.1. Taxonomy (NCBI): domain Eukaryota; kingdom Metazoa; phylum Chordata; class Mammalia; order Carnivora; family Felidae; genus Felis; species Felis catus. The sequence goes on along the minus strand of NC_058368.1, from coordinate 145,532,795 downwards.
CCCCTCTTTCTCTTTTTCTTTTTAAAAAGATAAAAATAAATCCATAAATAAATAAAATAAAGGGCCCTTAAAATTTCCAAACTATCAAACCATCACCTGGAAGGTCATCAGTGATTTTAGACAAACTTCCCATCTCAGAATGACTGGTTGGTTATGCTATACTTCAGATTTCTTTAGTCTTCATCCAATCCTGGTTGAAAAGAGTTTGGGATGGTTAGGAAGATCCTGACACATCTGTTGTTTGTGGGCCAGAAGAAGAGAGAAAGGAAGATCACTCTCAAATACCAAAGTCGTGGGACCAGAGGGTGTCATCATTACAGTTACACAACAAAATACTTGAAAACAGGCAGGAATGAGACAAAAGTAAAAGCAGACTTTGCACAAGACAAGAAGAAAGGGCATCCTGGGTGATTTTCCTGAGCTATGTTGGTCTGCAGATTGGCCATCATATCTAAAGTACACGTGGGCTGAGTTAGCTGAAAGAAAAAAGGAGACACTACTGGCAGCTATAGAAACTGAAGATCCTCCATTTCCAAAGTTAACTGGATACATTTTTTTCCCATTATTCTAAGGGAGCTCCACACATACCCAAGGGGCCAAAAGTCTGTGCCTTGTGAAGTGGCAGGATGGACAATTAATTCAAACACTCTGATCATCTTCCTTCTGAGTCATATCATTAGATGCTAGAAGTCATTTGTTTGATAGAATGAACTCTGTAACATCCAAGGCTATGGAATCTAAGAACGATTTTTATTCAATCACTCCCCAAAATGACTTCAGCAGATGCAAAGGTAGGCCTGGCCACACTGATTTCAGTTAAGACGAAAAGGCTTTTATTTTCTGAGCAACCTGCTAGAAACAATATAGGCTTACATATTCCTGACTTGACTCTCTCAAAAGACAGACCTGGCATGTCTCAAAACTAAAATTCACCTTGTCAAGGAACAGGGCAAGGTTAGTTGCCTAGCTTTAACTTGACAATTGTTTGAATTATATCTATGCAAAATATCCTCTAGCTCAGATGTTTTTGAAAATTTTAAAGCACCAGAACACTTTTTGGAAATAAAACCTTACAATGACCCAAAAAAACCCAGACGGTGGCATACTTTGACTGAAGTCAGGTGGCAGTTTCCAAAGATCTATCTTGTTTACTTGGCCTCTTCCACATATGGCCTCTCCTCCCCCATGCATTCTCACAAATACTGTAATATACACAGAGAATAGCCCTGAGATAACCCCATTCACACAAGGGAATTTCCAGAAGCCAGTATGAAACACAAATTAGCTGACACAATAATTTCTGGAGATCAGAGTACACAAAATGATCATGATTTGATTAAAGCTTCATCAGTAGGAGAAAGATTTGTTTTGAGATTGTTCTATAAGGTCACACCTGTAGGGACAGCTGTTTTGATCAATGGTCAAATTTGCGTCAAGTTATAGCTTAATTCTTCTAAATCGAAGTCCATGGGGAAACATCACCCACATATTCAAGAGACCAGCACTAATGATCATTTAGCGTTTCCTGGTGGCAACATTGATGTCAAACATGCCTGTGAAAAATTTAAATAAAATGTAGAAAAGAAGTGCATTTTGTTGATCTTTTCTATGTAGGAGACGGACTTTGAAGGATCAAAAGTGATCATTTTACAGGACTCTTAAATATATTTTCTCCTTTATCAGCTGTTTGAAATTAATTTGATTGTGGGACAACCTGCAAATCAAGTTGGGGGGAGGAAGGCTTTAGGAACCTTTTAAATGGGTTATATAAGCACTTCTGTGATCTAAGGTGTATACTGTTCTGACCGCCCTTTCATGGACTTCCCCACAGGCTGCATATTAACAAATCTAAATTTGAAAAACCTGCCTTACTGCCGTTTGAGGATTGGAGGGACAGGCCACTACATTCTTGGTTATTAACGACTAATTGAATAAGGCTGGGGATGAGCAAGTGGGTAGGGAGAAAGCCTGACAGAAAGGGTCATATTGATTAGAGGAAGCTACTTAGACATGTATTCAATTCACCTCCTTTTACTAGCAAGTGGTTTAAAAAATTGACGACAGTATCTATAGTATTCAATTTTAGATGTATTGTAGGGTATGCTAAGATATATCTATGTCTCAATAGGAAGCTGTAGGCTTAGCCACAGGTCCAATAACAACTACAGATTTTAGAATGAAGCTGCTCACGTCATGGCTCAGGGAGAAGCGCTGTGGAGATGAGTTCTCACAGGCCCAGATGGGCTACTTCTGCTCTCACAGCCTTGGGACACTGCTCCCATGATGTGTCAATCCCATCACATAAAATACAGCACACTGAAATAGCTGAAGTTCTCTCCTGAGGAAGGAGAACTCTTTGAATGCTGTTTTGAATGAGAACTACAAAACTCTTTATTTAGTTGACTAAGTAAATACAACTCCTAAGTACTCTAGGCAGCTCCTTTCTCAATAAACTAAGAGTTTGTGCCTGTGAATATACTGCTGTAGGAAACTTGACAACAATTATCCTATTGACTATTGCAGTGCTATATTTTACACAAATCAGAAATTATGTCCACTACTTTTCTTTTTCACAGTATTAATGGATTAATGGTAATAAGAACTCACACCCTTAGTATCAACTATATGCCAAACATTATGCTAAACAGATCACATGCATGAATTCACATAATTCTCACAACAACCCAACAAGGTAGTCCTTATAAAGGTCCCCATATACAAATAATCTCCCATTCTGAAAATGAGGAAGGGGAAAAGTCTAACAATTTGTTCTTGGTCACAATGTTAATAAGTAGAACTTAAATAAGAATCCAACTATTTCTGACTTCAGAGCCAAACTTCCAACCTGTTGAAAAAAACTATCCTCAGGTCCAGCTATACATTACTGTAGCAATCAAGGTTCAGTTGCAACAAACATCTGACTAGCTGAAACCCTCATTGGGAGGGTTGAAAAAACAAATTCTAAATGACTTTCCAAGAATAATTTCCAAATCCATACTGGAGAATTGGACACCACGGGACCTACTGCTTCTTTTCAGATCAGGAATCCGTCATTCTAGAATCACACCTCCACTCCCATGATCAGAAACTTGCCTCTACTGTGGCCATTGCCAGGGCCACACCACACCTGTTGCAATTCACATCAGCAAAATGATTGGCCATCCTCTCCCTCTTGACACACTCAAAGTTAGTGACCAATGCTGGAGCCATACAGAAAACCTCTGCAACCTGCAGTGTTTCCAACAAAGTGCAGCCTCCAACACCTCTACCTTCCAAATCCTGCACAAATGCATCTAATATGATGAACCTAAATCAAATTCAGACACCTCTCCCAAAAGGAGATGGAGAATCATGTTTCAGCTTTCCAATGTCTGCAGTACAGGGAGGGGAGAAGAGAAGCAGGATAGGGTGAATGTTGAGTTCTAATCCACATGGCCACTACAAGTTCCAAGGATTTGGATGTCTTGTTGAGGGGTTTGCTGATTAGGGTTGCACAATACTATATGTCTAGGAAAAGCCTCCAGAGTTTTCATCAGATTCTCACAGAGGCCCATGACCCAGAAAGGCTTCAGATCTACTTTAACATATCTTCAATATGATAACATCTTGAGAACAAGATTAGCATTGTGGGAGAAACAAAATAGTGATTAACACATGAGCTCTCTAGGTCATAAGCTCAAATTCTGATTCTGTCATTCAGTAGATGTTTGACCTTTAGCAGGTTATCTTATGACTTTGTGCCTCAGTTTTTCCTTCTCTAAAGTTTGGAGAATAGATTCAACCTGTTAGGAGAGTTCAGAAGATTAAGTGAAATAATATGTGTATTCAAAGAATGCCTGGTACTTGAGAAACTCTCCATAAATGTTAGCTATTATTACTAGAATAATCTTTAGGCAAGATAAATTCTAATCTTAAAAGGTTGTATAATAGAGTTCCATTCATGCCCCACACATAAATTTATTTCCACTTTCATATGGCTTTTAGAAGAATTGAATACTTGATTTCCTGTGTCAGGAAACAGAGAGACAAGCACCCGTCTATGTGGTGATGACCTTGTTCTATTTAAAGAATACATTAATCTAGCAGCTAATTATTGCCAGGAGGAACAGTTTAAGCACAACTGTGCCAAAATCAAATTTTTCAGTTTGGAAGATGTTCTTTCGAACCTAAATGGATACTACTTTCAAAGTATTCAAAATGCTAACTTTTAATTGTTTGCAGGGCAGTGTATTGATAGTTACATCACTTGGCAGGCCCCTTCAGATATAGTTTTACTCAATTAGATACAATCTTGTTAAATGGGTACAGTGGGTAACTGATAATTCTTGCTGGCAAAAATCTTGCTCTCTAAGATCCTACCTTCCATACTTAAAGGAGCAAGACTTACAAGTTTCCATGAATTCTGTTCAATCATTTGTGCAAATCTAATAAGGCTTACATAAAAATAGAAGCCTCAGCCTTGCTGGCAGGTACTCCTGTGAGCTGCCTCTGGACAGCAGAAACAGTGCTCAGTGTTGGCAAGAATTGAAGTCAGACCCTTTAGTTACGACCTTATGTCAACTTACCTAGTGTCTAAAATGTATGTGCCAGTGAATTGCAAGAAAAATTCACATTTCAGCTATTCATCAGTAACTCAGGGTTCAAGTACAAGACTCCTGTCAGAGCCTGGTTGACATCAGATTGTACCACTTTAAGAACAACAATTGTGACCAGTGTCAGTGAGTACTTAGGACAATTAGTTCTCTAATATACTACGGGTAGTAAGAATTAGTACACATGGGAACATTTAACAAAATCTTTAAATGTGAATACTTACTGACTCACCAATTTGACTTCTAAGGATTTATTCCAAAGAAATAATCTGACAACCACACAGATTATAAATACAAGGATGTTCACTTAGGAATTGTTTATAAGACAAACAATTGGAAAATAACTCAGTTCAAAATATAAAATAGGTTAAAATGATTATGGCATTGGCCTTAGAATGGAATTCTACATAGTTATTAAAAGGAAAATTTAGGGGTACCTGGGTTGCTCAGTTGGTTATGAGTCTGACTCTTGATATTGGCTCCAGTCATGATCTCACAGTTTGTGAGATTGAGCACCATTTCGGGCTCTGTGCTGACAGGGCAGAGCCTGCTTGGGATTCTATCTTCCCCTCCCCTGCTCACACATGCATGCTCTATCTCAAAACAAACAAAATCAACTTTAAAAAAGGGAAAACTTAGATGTATTTAAGTATTGACATAAAAAGATGTCTGTGATATAAATTTCAAACACCAGGTGCATAGTATAATCTCATTTGTATTTGTGTATATTTATATATAATATATACATATATGTGAATATATATATTACATATGTATATATTTAAAATTTTTTTAATGATTATTTATTTTTGAGAGAGAGAGAAACAGAGCGCAAGCAGCAGAGGGAGAGAGGGGCAGAGAGAGATGGAGACACAGAATCCGAAGCAGGCTCCAGGCTCTGAGCTGTCAGCACAGAGCCTGACGCAGGGCTCAAAGTCAAGAACTGCGAGATCATGACCTGAGGTGAAGTCAGTCACTTAACCAACTGAACACCCAGGTGCCCCCATATATATATATATATTAGAAAGCTATGCACTGAAAGGTTAACAATGGTAACCCTGAATGTTTGAGATTATGAGTAATTTTTCATTTCTTCTTGCTATTTTGTATTTTGTTAAACATTATCAGTATGTATCACTTTTGTTAATCAGACAAAAACAGCAATTATTAAAAATGCAAGCCCAGGTGATAGCACTTTTATCTCAGGACAGTCCAAAATACATACCATGATTCACAAATTCAGAATCATACAGAATCTCTAAGATCTTTCTTTGCATCTTGTATCAATGTAGGAATAGGCAAACACAAATGCCTTTAGAAAACAGGTAGGCAAAGTAAATAAGCGTAGACAAGGTATGAAGCAATAGGGAGGGGAAGTGACCATGGTTAACTACAGAGCACATATCCAGTCCAAAGGCATTCAAATTCAAAAAAATTTCAAAGCACTCAAAAAACATCTGCAGGCTGACTCTGAACAGTAAGCTGCTAATAAGGGCCTTTGCCATATATATCCAAATGTGCAATATAGATTACTGTAACTCTCAGAATACCTCAACTTGACTTCATTCTCTCCCCATCTCCTGAAGTTGGTTTATGTGGTATCTATAAAGGAGACTAGTTTTTCATATTTGTAAAATTATCTTACTAAAATTTAACATAAGAGAATTTTGTTTCTCCTGATAAACTTGTCTGCATCCTTTCATAACAGAATAAAAGCAACGGATTTAATTGGCTTTCCCTTTTTGTTACTTGTTGTTCTAGAAAACTCAGAAATGACCCTTAGCTTAGATGTTTCTGTCCCAAGCGTCTTTCCCCCTCCATCACTGAGTTCTTATTCACTTGCTTTGATGGCTATAGTATATGCATTATTATATTAGACTATATGTGTATATACCACTTGAAATACTTCTGAAATTCAGATTGGATAGAAGGAAGTAGAAATGAATTAATATACTGAAAAGATAATATTATATAATAATTGTAATGATTTGTACACCTGCTTTATATACTTTGGTATTATCCCTATTTATTGGCCAAATTTTAAAGTATAAAATATACACTGCAAATAAAATATGGAGAATGTAACAGCTCACATGGAAAAGAATCAGGAAAACAACAGGTGAAAAAAGAATCTGTAAAGGGTAGCAAGTGGAATAAAAAATGTGCAATAATTACATGGTAGAATATGTGTGTGCAGGCACCATGGTGTCAAAAATAAGATAAAACATGGGGCGCCTGAGTGGCTCAGTTGGTTGAGTGTCCAACTTCGGCTCAAGTCATGATCTCACGGTTTGTGAGTTCAAGCCTCGCGTCGGGCTCTCTGCTGACAGCTCAGAGCCTGGAGCCTGCTTCGGATTCTGTCTCCTTCTCTTTCTGCCCCTCCCCACTTGTGCTCTGTCTCTCAAAAATAAATAAATGTAAAAAAAAATTTTTTTAAAGATGAAACAAATAGCATCTTTCTTAGGAAGCTTATACCCTTACAGGGGACTCAAAACCTACCTGTGAATATGTGTGTCTGCACAGTCCACCTTCCATCCCCCCTCCAGGTCTTGTGCCTGCCTTTATGCTCCCCCAGCCTTCTCTACCTACCTCTAGCTGCTTCTTCCTGCCTACCCACCATTAACCTCTTTCTCAAAAACCGGAAATGAGAATATAAATGTTCCTCAAACATAAAGTTTTAGAACTAAGATGTTTATTAAAAATTAAAAATTGATGGTAATTATCAAAATGAAATGTGCTAAGATTAGTATTAAAATTAATTATAAATATTTTAAATGGCATTTTGTTTTTACATTTATGAGCCGCTCCTTTTTTAGAAAGAGAAATTTCAAGGATCAGTGAAATGCTGGCAAATTCCTTAAACAAAGTCTTATATAAAGTCAAGGCATGTGCTGAGTCAAAAGTGCAACTGTGATGGTAAAAAGCCAAGCAATATTCTGCTTAATCAGATATACATATGACAAAATACGTTAACCAGTCTCTTGTTTTCATTGCCTAGCGAAATAAATTTCAATTTAAAGAAATAAAACCCAAATATACCAATATAAGCTGGTTGTTTACATTAAAAAAAAGCTTTCCTTGCTTATTTATGTGAACTCTCATTTAAATGGAATAAAACAAAACATCTTAGAAATTAATTTAGTAAGACAAGGGTCTTACATAATAAATCACACCTCCCCCAATTCTACTTAGACTATTCTGAACACTTAATTAGTGGCTAATGGCCAGAAAACTTTAAAAAGTGAAAGTTGGATGAGAAAATAATATCATACCAGTGACTAAATAGCATCTAGGATAAAGTTAAGGCTTTCTAAAAACATTTCAGGGTGTAAAATCAAAGAAAATTGTGAGAGAAATTAATTATTTAGTAAAAGATAAAGAGAACAAGGTTTCATATACTTCTTAATCTAAGGAACAAGCAAAACTTATGAAAATGTGTTTTTTACCCCACAAGAAGAAAAGCACAGTGGAGTGTAAGTGACAATGGATATTTCTGAATTGATTAAAAAAATGAATATGGAAAGTGAAGTACAGCATCAGCATTCAATAAATATTAAAAGTCACAATGCATGTGCAGACTGACAATCTAGAAATAATTACTAATAGAGACAGAGAAAAATAGCACTGTCATCATTATCTTAAGATACCAAAGAAAATGAGATACAGTGATGAAAGCATATTCTACTCTCGTAAGATAGTACAGTGTGGTAGAATCATTGAGTACTGTGAAAACACTGGAAAGTTTCTACAAAAAGTCTGCAAGCTAGATGCATTTACCATGGCACTATAAAACCTACCCACCAGAGTTACTTATGAATGTCCAGAATGAATACCTAGAAACCCAGAATCAACAAATTAGCAGCAAATTACAGAGAAAACAATCACATGGTGTCTGCAGTGCCATTTAAATAAAACTGCACCATGAAAGAGTCTGCAATGGTGCTGGCAGTGATTTTGAAGCAGCAGCAACAATCCATAAAAGGCTTCTTAATTTTCTTGTCATTTAAGAATTAAGCCACTTCCAGTGCACACAGATCCTACCAGGTGCACTAAATTGATGTCATTATGAGCCATCAGGAAATACCCACAGAGACCTGTACCAACATCGAGAAGTTTTGTTAAACAGCTGTGTGTTTTAATTGATTTGTATTATTTAAAATAGGAACAGTTAAAAGTCAGTTATCGGATGTTGTGTAAAAGAGATGCCTAAAGACTCCAGGGAGACTGAGTTCAGAAGAAAGCCAATCACTGGAACTTCACTTGAGCACTTAAGATTATTACTAGAGGAAGCACAATTAAATCATCAGTTTATCAGCCATCATTATAAATCACGAGGCAACACATCAAGCTTCATTATTTAAGACTCCTTAACCGGTGACTTCCTGCATCACCGAGAGTCAAAAGCAATCTCTTCACCAAAAGGTGTCTAAGGAGTTTTGTTTTTTGTTGTGTTTTCTTTTTTTTTTTTTTTTTTTACCCTGAGAGATTATCATGGAAATACGATGAAAACTCACTGAAATTAATTACCATATTTTTGCATGTTTTAGACATGATGAAGTCTTCAAAATGAAATTAATGGTATTTGGGATATGTAAAATGTGCATTGCACAGGTTCCTCTTAACTCTATTTCCTGCCAATATTTAATCCAGTTCTCATATACTTATAAGGGATCACACAAGGAAACATAACGAGTTTCTTTCCAACTTTATCTACCCAATCCCATTCATTTGTTTGTACTCAGCCTTCCCCAGACATGTGGGATCAAAAAACAAAGTACCTCAAAAGTTTTGGTTTCCAAACTTAAAGTACACAGTTCAGATGTTAGAAAATATGTGCAAGGAGATATGGCACAGGATGAGTTTTGTATGCAACCCTCTTTCTTAGTCTTCCCAACAACTCTTGGTAGATGCTGTCATTATCTTTAATGGAAAAATTAGACACAGAGAGTTTCTGTAATTTGCCCAAATTCATACAGCTAGTAAGTGGTGGTATTCACCCTGTCTGGCTCCAGCACCTTGATAAAGGCTCTGAAAGAAAGCAAGCCTCCTTTGCAGATGGGGGGTAAGTCTGGGCATGAACTGCACGACATGAATGGGCAACCAGCAACAACTTTTCAAACCAAAAAGCTACTTGGGTTATATCAAAATAACTCAGGGGCCAACTTAAAGAGACTTTCAGTGGCCAAACATGAGGCAAATCAAGCAACCATAAAGATAATTACTATAATGAATTGAAATGCAGAAAACATTTACATCCACAAGTCCACAAAGATACGTAAGAAAAATTTCTTGGTCACCTTAGGATGCTAGAGAACCAGCTCATTATCTTAAATGCTAGAACATTTACCCTGCATTTTCTATACGAAACATACCTCAAGTAACTAAGCTGGTGAAGGAAACTGCTGTTATAAAGCAGTCCAGCTCATAAATAATGGATGATAGAATTAGAACATCACTATTTTGCAACCCCTCATGAGTTAATGGATCTAGGCAATAATCATGAATGGCTTCTAACAACACAAAAAAGAAAGATAACCAAACATTATGTGCCTCTTGATAGAAGTATCCAGAATCATCTATGAAGTATTCATGCCCCCAAAAACAAACCTGAATCTGATCAAGCCTCCAGGTCTAACTACAAGTTTAAGGAAAACGCAGGAAGGAACACACCAAACAACATCACAGAGATACAATCAGAAACAAAACAAAACAAAACAAAACAATAACAACAAAACAACAGACTACAAATACTACAGGACCAAAAACCTTGTTTCTCCAACAAAAATTTGTGAGGAAAAAAAGAGAGAGAGGGGAATGAGAATCTTAGTTTCAAAAGTCTTAAGGGTTGTTAACCATTTTAATGTATAAGCTTTATTTGAATCCCGATTCAAAGAAACCATAAAAAAACAATTATGAAAATTTAAGCATCAATTGCTTACTTAATATTAAGAAATTATTAATTTATTTGTGATAATAGAAATGTGGTTATGTTATTTTTAAGAGTTCTTATCTTTTTTTAAACTTTTTATTTTGAGATAACTGTAGAATCACATGTAGTCATAAGAAATGATACAAAAAGATCATTCATGGGGCACCTGGGCGGCTCAGTTGGTTAAGTGTCTGACTTCAGCTGAGGTCATGATCTCACAGTTCATGGGTTCAAGCCCCACGTTGGGCTCTGCAGTGACAGTTCAGAGTCTGGAGCCTGCTTCAGATTCTGTCTTCCTCTCTCTCTGCACCTCCCTAACTTGTTCTCCCTCTCTCTCTCAAAAATAAATAAACATTTAAAAAAAAAGATCATTCATACCCTTCACCCAGTTCCCCAGTGGTAACATCTTACAAAACTATAGTACAATATCACAACCAAGATACTAACATTGATGCACTCAGTTACAGGATATTTCCATTGATACAAGGCTCCCTCGTGTTGCCTTTTATAGCCATACCCTCTTCCTTCCCAGGAACACCTTCTTCTCTAACACCCAACAACCACAGATTCATTCTCTAATCTATAATTTTGTCACTTAAAAAATGTTAGATTAAATGGAATCATATACTATGCGACCTTTTGAGGTTGGCTTTTTGTACTGAGAATAATTCTCTGGACACTCATCCAGGTTGGTCAGCATATCAGTAGTTGGTTCCTTTGTATTACCTAGTAGTATTCCCTAGTAAGGATGTACCACTTTGTTTAATCTCCATGCTCTGAAGGACATCAGAGTTGTTTCCATTTGGGCTATTATGGATATAGCTTCTATAAACACTGGTTCAAAGCCCTTATATTTTACAGATACATACTTAAATTTTTATGGATGAGATATCATATCTAGGATTTGCTTTAAAAAATTCCAGATTGGGTAAGACACTAAAATAAATAAGATTGACCATTAGTTTTTAAATGTATTATACCATTACCTCTACTTTTGTATATGTTTATAATTTTCCATAATATAAAGTTGACAAACAAGAAACTAGTACAAAACAATTACTTATCTGACCACTTACACACACACATACATAAACACACACATCTTCAAGTAAAATTGAAGGTATACTTTCTTATATTATGACTTTTAGTCTGTGCCAAGATCACAGGAGTTCTTTACCTAAAACAGCCCACACCTATGAGTGATCATTATTGTAACATTCATTGTACCAATTTGGGCAGATCCAACCTAGGCATCTGTTAACTTACTTTCAGAAGTTCTTTATTAGGCTACAGGGTTGAGATAATAGGTAATTCGTAATATTGGACAAAAGCAGGTAAGTAATCACCATAATCAAATGTATGAGATTCATTAGTGGCTTGTCGTCAAAAGAGAGCATTCATGTCTGACATGAACAGTCCTTATCATCAAGACAAATGCTGACAGAACAGAAGTGTGATTACTAAAGATGAAGAGCAACAAACTATATGAGCACAATCAAGCCTTAAAATGAAGTGAAATGCATTTTATATTATGTGAGGGCTGCTTTTGTCTTTAAGCCACTCTGGAGGACAGGATATTATTATCACGTTCAGTCTGCAAGCTAATGGCTCTTTAGTATAATTCTGCAAAACGCTATCTACTTTTCAGTGTCGCCAATATTCTATCAGCTCATTCTCCCCTAGTGCTGCATCATACCATCCCCATTACCCCACTGAGGACACCTACTTTTTCTCCAGATGGGCTTTACAAAAATGAAGACCCACTCTCTCAAAGATCTCAAGCAAAAAAGAGCATGCAAATACCAACTCATTAACGAATCTAGGATTAAAAGCCAAGACCTCCAAAGGAGATATTCATGATGACTTTCACATGTCAGGAATGCAAAGGCAACAAGAGAGTTTCCCTGGCAAGGTCTTTAAACACTGGACATGCACTGTGACAAGCAATTCTAAAGCTTAAACAAAGTTTGTTGCCAAAAGTGGGATACCTGTCCACAGATCCATCCCCATAAGACAAGTTCCAAAGGAACAAATAAATATTACAGTTGTGCCGTACTTTGGTGATACCAACCATCCCTCCCATTAAGTGAGCCCCACGCTTGGGTGTTAACAATCAGCGCTTATTGTGATTTCATCATTACTACTATACTATGACAGGTAGGAAAAAGATGGTCTGTTAATAAGCTGTCTATCTGCCACTTAAGTATCCACAAATGAAAAGATATTAGTCAATTTCTTTAAAAACAATCCATGTACAGATTGGTTCATTTGGCTGGTTTAGCAACTTAGGATTCTATCAATAGAAAGAAATCTGTTGGTAACATGGTATTAGGAAACTAAGAAAATACAGTTGAGTCCAAAGTCTTGTTCATAGGTCACAAGTCAGAACAGAGACACATAGAATTAAAACCCAAAATGACACAGATCACCAGGAATTGTGCTGTGGTCTTGCACTGAGATTAATAACAGGGCTGCTAGTGGCAGAAAAAGGAAAAGGATAAGAATTGGGCTCAGGAACAAAACGCAAAATGGAAATTAAAAGGAACAGACAAAAAAGGCACTAAAGTGAAATACATGTGTGTTTCGGGATCTTTGTTATCTATCTTTTGCCTCTACTTTTTGCCATCTTCCTGGACTCTTGTAACCAAACATTTTCTGGGTCCTGTGGATTCTGACACTACAGTATACATTTGGAGACAGTCTGTGGTCACTAGCAGAACAATGGAATTGAAACTCGTAGCACTCAATACTTAAAGGTTAATCTAAAATGCTTTGCATAGGGGCATTTTGTGGCTCAGTCAGTTAAGTGTCTGACTCTTGGTTTTGGCTCAGGTCATGATCTCATGGTTCGTGAGATCAAGCCCCACGTCTGGCTCCAGGCTGGCAGTGTGGAGCCTGCTTAGGGGATTCTCTCTCTCTCTCTCTTTCTCTCTCTCTCTCTCTCTCTCTCTCTCTCTCTCTCTCTCTCCCTCCCTCTCTCTGCTCCTCCCCCACTTGTCCACACACTCTCTCTCCCTCAAAATAACCTTTAAAAAATAAAAAAAATCAGGGCACCTGGGTGGTTCAGTCGGTTAAGCATTCTGACTTCAGCTCAGGACATGATCTCACAGTTCGTGGGTTCGAGCCTGGCATCAGGCTCTGTGTTGACAGCTCAGAGCCTGGAGCCTGCTTTGGATTCTGTATCCCCCTCTTTCTCTGCCCCTCCCCTGCTCATGCTCTGTCTGTCTCTATCTCTCAACAATAAATAAATGGTAAAAGAAAAACTAAGTAAATAAAATGCTTTGCATAAAATAAAACACTCTTGCCAAAAATCTTTATGATTGGATTTGCTTATATAACTCTTTATCCTTCTTCATAGCAACCACCCATGCCTGGTCTACACTACTGGAATTTCAGAGGGGGTCACTTTTGTGAGCTGAAGTGGTTTCAAGAAAGAAACATGAGAGAACAAAAAGGAAATACAAAGATAGAACAAAGGCAATAGGGAAGTCTTTAAGTCTGGAAAGAATTCTAAGAACAAAGTGCACAGAATAGCTTCTGGAAAATGGAAAGCCTTGTTCAGAAGGAGCTGAGGCTATATAGAGTGGAGTAGGAGTAGAAGATCAGCTCAAAAGGGTAGGTTGGAGCCAGGGGATGGCAGCCATAGAGCCCCAGTCAGGCATTTAGACCACATGGCATAGGCTTTTGGAAGCTACTGCAGGTTTACACATAGGCAAGATAAGTGCACCATGGTTAGGAGGATGTGACTAATGGTAGGAGCAGGGAGTGAAGGAGCAGACCTGAGGTTCAAGGGCTTACAAATTGTTCCAGGTGAGGCCACAGGACTAGATCTCTGTGTGAGTGCAATGATGGGAAGGGAAAGGAAAGGATTAATTTCAGGGGCTGTGTACTTAAACCTAGTTTTGTCCCTAATTAAAACCTACAAAATGGTCCTTTGGAGTCACTGTCAAAGAACTACTTACAAGATACTAAGGATTCTTATGCTGATTGGGAGGTAAACTGTCATTATTATGATCAAACACATAAGAGAGCATAAAAATTTTAATGGCTGATAAGGTCATTTTTAAAGGAGGCTTTGATTAAGCTTAACAGAGGCTTGGAAAAAATAAGATTTTTGATATAAGTAAAAATTATTTTTAAGGAGACCATGATTGGTTGCAAGGTGATGAGTATTTTTAAACTTCTAAAATAATTAACTGCTGATTTTAGCAAGGCAGTAATAATGACTTATATGATTGACAGATCTATTTTTCTCTACTTTTACAAATCTACTTTTTATATCTACTTTTGCAGATGCATTTTCTCTACTTTTTTCAGATCACTTATTGCAAACCTATTATTAATCAAAAGTTAATTTTTTGGCAAACGTACCTATGAGTAAAACTCTGAAGCACTGTAGACGACACAAGCTAAATCATGTACTTCTTAGTGAATATGCCAACTTAGTTTCTATTCTCATTTCCTTCATACATTTTTATTGACCGCTCGCTATATGATAAGTACCGTATCAGCGCTAGGTGTACCATAAAGAGAAAGAAAACAGGGTCTGCCCACATGGGAGCACACGGTATAATGACAAAGAAAGACGTTAATATGTTTTTTAAAAACTATCCAAATATGTAATTTAAAATTGTGATAAGCACTATAACGGAAAATTATAGGATGTTTTGAGAGTTTATAACAGGAAGGCTAAACCAACTCTGGATCTGAGAAGGTGTTTTAAAGGAAACTGTTTCTGAACTGAAATTTGTAAGGATATAGGGAAATGAAATAGGCAAAAAGAGTAGGGGAGAGAATACAAGAAGAAAATACGAGCAGAGGGAAAGAATGACATAGAATAAAATAAAAATATTCTCTAACCTGTTGGGTAATAGTGTCCCATGGCTCCTGCAGCAGCCTTGTCTTATAGCACTCGTGGATTCTTTCCCATATGTCCTTCAGAGCTAAAGGTCTTCCATCTGCAAAAGTGCATGGTAAAGACTGTCAGTAATCCATTTGACACAATGGTGCTTGGTGTCTATCTAAAACTACTAGAAGAATATTATATTTTTTTAAAAAATCTTTGCTAGTACACATATGACTTATGTATCAAAAGAGTGCTATAGGAATTACTATTTTCTTCCTGAGGGAAATTTAAACAGTCAAGCTTCTCTCCTTTGTAAGCATCTAGCAGTTAAATTATCTGCTCATTCATTGCCTATAGGAATTCTGAAAAATAAATAAAATCCAAATGTATTTTAGAGATGACTAATAGATACAAGCATAGGAAAAAGACCAGGTAGACAGACTTCCATATTCACAAGGGTGCACTATGAATACCTCTGAAATCTTAATACTCCCTCTAGTTCTTAAATCAAAGACCATACACATGCTTCATTCACTCTCTCATTGACTAAATATCTGTAATGTTCAAATCACACTGCGGAGTACCATGGGGAATAGAGAAAAGGAAAGCACACAGTTTCTCCTAGTAAGAAGCGTACCTTTTGCTAGTGAAACTATGACAAGTATATCGAGAGTATATTGATACTAAAACACTAGGTAGAAAGCGGTCACTGCCAAGATGAAAACTGCAATTCTCAGACAGTCCAGAGGAGGGAGCCATTAACACCCAGTGTTTGTGACAGGTGGAGAAGGAATAGTTAAGGCTGGAGGGACATGAGAAGGAATCAGTATGAAGAGATTAAGACAATGTCTAGTGAACAAGAGTTCTCTCTTCCTTTCTTTAAACAGCTTTGACAATTCACCTATATTCGTAACAATCCAAATAATTTATTTTATGAAGGCCACTATGGCATAAGGTTAGTAGAGAAATAGGTGTCTAAATTGGCAAAATAAAGTAGTAAGAGAAAATTACCTAAAGACCTTGAAAGCACAAACTGCTGGCAGAAGGTGGTCTTACTACTAGAATTTAATGCTACTGTCCCACTCAGAGCTATCAAGTCCTCAGAACTTATGAGTGTGCTCCCTTCTTTAGGCAAGTGGAAAATAACACTTAAAGAAAGCTCATCAGTACGTCAAATCATTAGACCCGAAGAAGTATTTGGTCATCAGGTTACAATAAAACTCAGAGAAATAATCTACTCAAACCACACCCCCAAAAGCAAAAGGTATTTCATTCAGACTTATGGAGTTTAAGTAGAGATGGTGAAGTGTAAGAGAAGATCTCTGGACTTGGGAGTCCAGGCTGAGTTTGAATTCTGCTGTTGAATTCTGTTGTTGAATTCTGAGTTTGAATTCTGCTGTTTGAATTCAGCACTCTCTATGTGACTGCAAGCTATCTGGCTTTCAACCTTACCTGTAAATGAGGATAATTATCCTTTTCAAATTCTGTTCACGTGAACAGGTGTGCATCAGTGAACACACCTGGGACTGGGTCAGGCACACAGTCAGAGCTTAATACATAGTAGGTATCTCCTCCTAGCTCCCACTGAACGGCTCCAGTAACTTTCACACTACAAAGCTAAGGGATTCACTTAAGGGCCATTATTTCTTAGAATTTTCTCATGTTCCTACACCATGCACATTGTGTTTGATGATATAATACATTAATACCATAGGCAGGGCATTTCTCATGTTTGACCTGAAAAGTTGAACTTTTCCTCAACCTTTATTTTCGATAAATAGCAATAGAATATTTTGATACATTTTCAATAAGTATCTTCATCTTGGCATTTATCTGGCGGCAGGAGACCATTATCTTGTGATAAATAGTTTTATTCCATTGACATTTCCATGTCTGTAAAATGAACAAGATTTATTCATCCAATTAACATTTGAATGTCATGTTTAGCTACAAGTTAAAAACAAGCTGCCTTCAGTATCTGTGTTATATTGTTTTCTGAACACATTTACAGAGCAGGGCCAAACTTTGCCCTTAAGATAAGCACTACACATCTTCAAAATATGTATGTGCACACGTGTGTGTGTGTGTGTGTGCGCACTGATGTTCAAAGAGGGGAATAGGATCTTAAGTACTTCAATGTTAAAAAGTAAACCAAATAATAAAATTATAAACAGATGACATGCTTTTAAAATAATTTTCAGATGTCAAAGTTAGAAGAAATCAAGTCGTAGGAGAATAAAATGTTAGAGCTGGTATAATTACTCAATTTATCAATAAGGCAACCAAGGTCTTGGGAACCATACATCAGCCAAAATTATGCAGCCAGTTCATGACTGCACTGGAGGTGGAATTGCCCTTCCTGCTGGAAGTGCCCTTCCTGCTGTTCCCTCGGCCTGTGAGGGGTGTCTCAGTGCCCTTCCTGCTGTTCCCTCAGCCTCTGAGGGCGGAGACCATGTTTATTCTTTCCCCACTATAGTCCCACAGTGCAGTTCCAAGCCCCATCACTCACACATTGCAAATGCTTTATAAATATTTACTGAATAAATGATAAATGAAAGGACACCCTACTTAATCTTATTTCCTCTAAGACAGAGAAAGGCTTTGCAGACCTAGAGAAGAATGCTGGGTTTAATGTCAATAACGATTTTAATTTTACTCCTTAAATTATTCCACCCAACAACCTAAGGATGGGGTAAGTGGTTCAGATATTACCACTGACAAAAACCCACATATTCTGCTGTAACCATTCATACAAAATGCAATAATCAGCAGCTAGCAGCAATGTGGAAAGACCCAGAACAAATGGTATAAAATATTTTCATCAGATTTGATGCTAGAATTGAGGGTATGTGACATAAATTTTCAGACAACACCAAATTTACAGGGAAAAAAGCTAACATATTACAACAGAGGAATTAAAAAAATGATCTGCTCAACTTAGAATAACAGATAATTACAGAGTTAAAAATAATAAGTTCAAAGCATAAAAGGATGCATGATACTCCTACATGCATGTTTGTAACAGTGCTACCTACCTGCTAGAAAGAGAACAGTGTTTTTTAAGTGAATAGATGTGATTAAATCCTCTAACGCATTTACAGACTGTTTAAAAACACACGTATTAAGACGCCTGGCTGGCTCAGTCATTTGAGCATCCAACTCTTGATTTCAGCTCAGCTCGTGATCGTGAAGGTATGAGCTGACTGGGCACATGGTAAAGGCTTAGATAAAAGAACCCACATCATATTTCATTAACTCATTATTGTCTTATGTGTATGTGGGAGGCTTGTGGGATCAAGCTCTGTGTCGGGCTGCACGCTGAGCATGCAGCCTGCTTGAGATTCTCTCTGTGTGTCTCTCTCTCTCTTTCTCCCTCTCTCTCTCTATGACTCATGCCATCTCTCTCTAAAATAAAAAATATATATTAATAATATGCTTTAAAAAAACATGAATTGGTTGCCTGGGTGGCTCAGTCGGTTGAGCATAGTACTTTGGCTCAGGTCATGATCTCATGGCTTGTGAGTTCAAGGCCCATGTCGGGCTCTGTGCTGACAGCTCAGAGCCTGGAGCCTGTTTCAGATTTTGTGTCTCCCTCTCTCTCTGCCACTCCCTTGATCACGCTCTGACTCTCTCTCTCTCAAAATAAATAAATATTAAAAAAAAGGATTAATGATGCTTAAATGAGTGCTTATACTAGCTACTCTGACAAGAGTGCCAATCTCTCCAGCTTCTGCTGACCATTTCCATTGCAGATGATTTGGGAAATATAGCTTTGCCTCCCACATACACATATGACAATAATAACTTAATGAATTATGATGTGGGTTCTTTTCCCTAACCCTTTATCATCAATGTGCCCAGTCACACACAGCTCTTACCCTCATGATCAAAGACATACAAAAGTTAGTTTTATGATCTTTTATGCAAAAACAAAAATTTTTGACCTAATCATAAAATATATTCAAAATATTATTGTGACTCTATTTCAAAACCAAATGGAAACTTCAGAAATTCCAGTGAAACCATTAAACTGAGATCATCAAATAGATTTAAAAAATCATGTCATAGAAGTAGAGCTTAAATGTTACAGTTCTTTAAAGAACTTTGTGATTTTTTTTTAAATTTTAGACAGAGCATGCACAACCTGGGGAGGAGGGGGGGACAGAGAGAGAGAGAGAGAGAGAGAGAGAGAGAGAGAGAGAATCCCAAGCAAGCTCCATGCTCAGTGCAGAGCCCAACGTGGGGCTCAATCCCATGACCCTGAGATCATGACCTGAGCTGAAATCAAGGGTCAGACATTCAAATGACTGAGCCACCCAGGTACCCCTGGACTTTGTGATTTTGAACCTATTTATGAAAACCAAAGACCTGGGGCGCCTGGGTGGCTCAGTCGGTTAAGCATTGGACTTCAGCTCGCGGTCCATGAGTTCGAGCCCCACGTCGGGCTCTGGGCTGATAGCTCAGAGCCTGGAGCCTGCTTCCGGTTCTGTGTCGCCTTCTCTCTCTGCCCCTCCCCCGTTCATGCTCTGTCTCTCTCTGTCTCAAAAATAAATAAACGTTAAAAAAAAAATTAAAAAAAAAAAAAGAAAACCAAAGACCTGAAACTTTAACTTAACATAAAATCGTGGGCATAAGTAAATATTTAGTTAAGCTCATGAAACACATTATAATGTGCCTTCATGTTCAGTTGAAGGTATCTTCAATCAGAAACTTTAAATCATACTAAGAGGGTCTGTTTTTTCTGTCTGGCCTCAGTCAGATATGACATAAGCATACTCAATCAACAACTCCCTAGTTTTAGACCTAAGATATTCGATAGCACCAATTTTAACATGCTTAGAAATCTCATTAATCACACTGAGGCTGAGAAGCTCAGTAAAATCCCTTGCATACTTGAAAAATTGAAGTAGAAGCTGAAATAATTTCAGCGGCAACCTACAAAGTAAGCATGGTAAATTAAGGTCATTTATTTAACAAGTGTTTATAGAGTGCCTACTGTGTGCCTCTATCTCCTGGAATGACAATACACATCTGAGCTAAAGGAATATTCTGTCAGCAACCTAGAATGTTAATGACAAAAGAAGAAGAGACATTGGATGAAAAATAGAATAATTAAAAAGTACAATCTTTAGCAACTGCCAGTAGCATTTAATTTAACAATTTTCATATAAAATCTCTCAATTGAATAATAACCTACATGTCAAGTAATCTATATATTACTCAAAATGTGCGGCTCTCTAAATTAAATTTCTCAGGGCTATTAGTTTTCATGAATCAAATAACAGCATGAGATATTTCACAGGCACCACCTAACTCTAGCACAAGCACGCAGAAGTCACCTTTATCCTATTGTGCATGGTTTCACTAAAATTTCATAACTCCTAAAATGAAGATTACAGAGAGTATACATTATTTACAGTAAGTTGAATAATAATGTTCTGAATGTGGTCACTAGAAATAAAAAGGAAAGGGTGTATTATTCACAAAGAAATCTGTCATTATTCAATATACTGTCTTCAAGAGAGGTTTGAAGGATATAAAATTCATGTCATACTCCACAGTAAGGCAGAGATGATGCTCCACCAAAGGGGAAAATTCATTTTTGCTTCAGTGAGAAAATTATATTGTGATATGAAATGAGTGTTAATTGTTCATGTACATTCATACCAGAAACTATGCTGCCTAATTCTGTAATTTTGATTTATTCCTATGTACATTTCTATCATTTTGTGTCTTTATTAATCTCAGGAAACCTAAAAAAAAATTCCAAAAATACAGATTATGGAAACTTCTCTTTACTTACATACGACATCAGTTAACCTACATGTTTCCTAAATTTTGGTTACTGCATCATGCAGTAAAAAATGAGCTAAAGAGTTTGAGTCTCAACCCCATAATTTTCTATGTACCTTTGAATAAATCATTTAACCCCTCCGAGCACTCAGTTTTTATGCATGTGCACAAGGATACTACCAGCTCCTATTTAACAATGTTATTGTGAGGATCAAGATACACAACACACCTAGCATTATTTTTTTAATGCTTATTTTTATTTATTTATTTATTTATTTATTTATTTATTTATAGCCCAATGCAGGGCTCAATCTCACTAACCACCATGAGATCATGACCTGAGCGGAAATCAAGAGTCAGAAGCTTAACCGACTAAGCCACCCAGGTGCCCCAACACAGCTAGCATTATTGAAAGGTACTACATGCCAAGCCCCATGTCATGTATCAGCTTACAAACCTCAAAACTCTATGAAGTAGGTATTACTACTATGATTATTATTATCTCAAAAAAACTTTTTTTTTGGATGACAGAAAAAGAAAAGTTAGATAACTGCAGTTCGTTAGTAGCAGAGCTAGGAATCAGAACCAATGCTTTCTGGCTCCAGACCCTGCACTTTTACCGCTACACTCTGTCGCTACCCAGGAGCTCTGTGCAAACCATAAAGCAATGCACACATATTGGTTATGCTGTTGTAGTTGTCACTAGTGGTCTCCACTAACACTGCCTAACCTAGGAGTATCCAGAATTTTGCCTTTCCTGGGTTTCTTACTAGGCTGTCCTGCTCTTTCACTCATCACTGCATGGACAAATCCCAAGTCCAGCCAAGATCTCTCTTAATCACTCCAGCTCAAGACAATCTCTGCTCTCTGAGCCCTGGTAGCAGTTTTCCCCCCAGCTTTACTGAGATATAATGGACATAGAAAATTGTGTAACTTTAAGGTATACAACATGACTTAATATATGTATATATTAGGAAATGTTTACCACAAAAGGTTAGTTATCACATCCATCACCTCGCATAGTTAACCATTTGTATGTGTGTGGTTAGAACATTTAGAATGTACTCTCTTAGTTAACTTCCAGGTGACAATAAAATATTGTTAATGATAGACACCATGCTGTATATTAGATCCCTAGAACTACTTATCTTATAAATGAAAATCTGTACCCTTGAGCCAACATTTCCTTATTTCCCCTACTGCCCAGCCCCTGGCAACCACCAATCTACTCTTCGTGGTGGTAATTTTTACCTCTATTATGGCTATTAACATATTGTCCTTGTTAGTGAATTTCAGACTGTCTTGTTTCCCTCACTAGACCATATGCTCCTTGAGGGCATCATCCATCTCTGATTTCCTTTATTCATCTCTGTATTCCACAGACACCTTCATGCCTTGTGCACAAATATTTTTGAATGGTTGGATAGATGAACATTCAACATTATTTCTACAGCAATTAGCACAATTACTACTAAGAATAAAGACTGAACAATCATGATAAAAAAAATCACAATTTATATTAAAAAAAAACATGCTTGGGGGCACCTGGCCGGCTCAGTCAGTTCAGCATCCAACTCATGATTTCCACTCAGGTCATGATCTCACGGTCATGAAATTGAGCCTTGCATGGGGCTCTGCACTGAGTATAGGGCCTGTTTGGGATTCTCTCTTTCTCTCTCTGCCCCTCCCCCATGTGCCTCTCTCTTTCACCCTCAAATAAATAAATAAATAAATAAATAAATAAATGAATTTAAAAAACATGATTATATAAATCTATAGGATTAAGTAGATACAGATAGAGTGGATATTTTATTTTTCAGTATCCAAACATATTTCCAACTTGGGAGAGAAATTCCAAAATAAGTAGAAGGCAGAGCCCCACTTCTCACCACTAAAGCCAAAGGAAGGCACACATTCCTGTCATTCTAATGCATTCAGATAACTCTAAGTTCTACCTTTCCAAGAAATCCTTTTTTGTTTATCATGGTCAGCTCCAATTATTTGCAACCAAGTATACCTAACAAATATAGCCCAGACAAATGGTTTAAAACACTTGCTTAATCATTATGTATTTTTAAAATTACCAGTGCAAATTTTTTAAATGTTATATATTTATCTAGTAATTTGAGTAGAAAACAAATATATCTTTCAATTACATGAGAAAGTGTATGTATGTTGCAATCTATTTTTATGAGAAATAAGGCCAACAGGACAAAAAGAGGTAATTTTTTAATGTTTGTTTATTTATTTATTTATTTATTTATTTTTATGTAGATTTTTAATGTTTACTTTTGAGAGAGAGAGAGAGACACACACACACAGGGCGAGCAAGGGAGGGGCGGAGAGAGAGGGAGACACAGAATCTGAAGCAGGCTCCAGGCTTCGAGCTGTCAGCTCAGAGCCTGACATGGCGCTCGAACCCACGAACCACAAGATCATGACCTGAGCTGAAGTTGGATGCTCAACCAAAGGAGCCACTGAGGCACCCTAATGTTTATTTATTTTTGAGAGGGGGGCGGGGGAGACACAGAATCCGAAACAGGCTCCAGGCTCTAAGCTGTCAGCACAGAGCTTGACACAGGGCTCGAACTCATTAACTGTTAAATGGTGCCCTGAGCTGAAGTAGGGCACTTATTGAGGTAGGACACTATTGAGCCACTCAGAAGCCTCCAAAAGTACTGATTTTGAGTCACCATAAACAGTCCACATATTGTGTTAAAAACTAGTAATAATGCAAGTGATGCTATAATCTCTCATTTAAATTAAGTTAAATACTTACCTAGTGGAAGTACATACAAAACCTTCTTGAGGAATCTCTTAATCAGAAAATGTCCCAAGGGAAGCAGCGTTGGGTCCACAACATACCCAAGATACCGATTTTGAATTGATACCTACCTATTCATCAGCACTCCAAGGACCAAATCACCAGATGAATATCTACGAGGTTAGGTCTACTAGTTCTGAAACAGAAGGCACTCTACCCAAAGTGTTCTGAGGCTTTGATTCCAACCTCATGGTCCGGCATCCCATTACTCAGCATTTTGGACTCCTGGCTCTCTTCAAACCTCGGTACCTCCAGCACTTGGACCTACTATGCTGTATAGAAGTACCTTGAGTATCCATCTAACTTGATCCTCTCTCTACAGAAAAGGCAATCTCCACCTTCTTAGCATAGCACCTAATATATGGATTTAAAGAACTCTGCTTTGATGACTTTAAAGAAGGAGGAAAGCAATAACCTAGCTTCAAATTGAACAGTGGTATTTTTTCACCAGATTTAGAAAATAGGCAAATGAGTTTTTGTGCTGTGCATACAGTATGCACTCATGTATGTTTTTAAAGGCTGTTTCACATAGGACCCATTTGCCAAGAGTAAGCAAAGAAATGTTTCTTCTTTATGGAGCACAACACAACCATCCACCTGTCTAGGAAAGCTAAAACATAGTCTCTCACAGGTAAGAAAATAAACTTACCTTTTCATGTCTTCTTTTCATCTCTGGATCCACTTAAAATCTGTTGCTTTTTGTGAATGTGGTGTTTTGTACTAACACAAGTTAGAATGAACCTTTTGGCTAATTAGCTCTCCCTGTAGTTTTGTTTCACATTTCTCTCACATTTTTTTCTTTAATACATTCTTAAACCAGGGCTTGATTTTTCAATGGGATTCTATTCCCATCATATGTCCTAAGCCAGCATCTTAACTCCCCATATTGTTTCAAGCATTTACATGGTTCAACAAATAATTCTTGTTAAACATCCTCTATTGTTTGGATTTTTCAATTTGAATATCCTTGTATGAGTTAAATAGTTTTTCATTATTTCTTAATAACTTTCACTGTTTGCTCTTTAAATTTCATTTCAATCCCTAGAATCTCTTTTCAACTTACTAAAATTCATGTTCCATTCCATTATCATGGCTGTGGCTAGATTTACTAACTTATATAAATACATGAACTTCCTTAAAGATTCTCTGCAATCAAATAAGACTCTAAATTATCTGTCAAATCATTTTCTAGTTTCTGCTTATTGTAAATAATTAACTAGAATCATTTTTGCCTCGATCTTTAAATACCTCTCTAATCCAACTTTTCTTTACTGTTCAACAAGCTGCCTTAGCTCTCACTGTGCTGGCAACCCCTTCCAACCCATTATCTCTGTCATAATTTGACCTCAACGTATCTTTAAAAACATTTCTTCCACAGCTCATCCTAAGGAAACCTGTACTTCAAACTGGTCTCTCACTGTTCCCCAAATATGCCATCCTCTCTCCAGCTCTATAGCTTGGCACTCACCCTCCTCATCTTCTCCAATGTTTTTCCCAGCCTCTTCAGAAAAACCAACCTGTTACCTTCCCTTCCAAGCTGTTGGACGGAGCTGTGGATATTTTACTTTTATTCCCCAACGTCCTCCAACTCCATCTTTCTGTTTTCCTGCTATTCTCTTCTATGGAATGCATAGAAGGCTATTCTCTTCTGTGGAATGCATTCCAAAGATGACTTCTTGTTCCAGACCATGAACAAGCCTCTTACTCTTCTTCTTTGATGATTTACACACTGCTCTAAGTCCAAACTTTCCATTATTCTCCCTTTATTCTGGCCTTTATCATGGTTTGGTTCATACTGCCTTTGAGAGTGAATCATTCTTTGGCTATTCCTTTCTCCCTGTTTCTCAATAAGCATCCGTTAGGCGTATAACAAGTAGACAAATCTTCCACATGAAATATCTGGGTTACATTTTTAATTCTATACACTTACTCCCTGGGCCAATAATAGAATGGATCTCCAGAAAGAACAGACATTCAGTTGCTGAATGGAAGAAATGTTTCCTTCCCTATTCAAAAGCAGCCCTACTGACTAATTAAAGAAATATGTCAAAACAGTTCCCAAGAAGAACCCATATGTCAGCCAAAGAATTAAATATTTTGAAAATGAGAAGAACCACTTGGTCTATTTTTCAATAGAGATTGAGAACAAAGGAAAAGAAGAAAGACAGAGCAGGAATAAATCAGAATTCAAGCTGAAATAAATATAGAAATCTCTAGTTGTAATGAAAAGGAAAACTATGTAAGCTTAGGACTCTGGTGAAGCCCTAAGACATTATGTACATGCCTAAGGTTTTCACTACATTTCTAACACTTGCCATAAGCTTTTGACCAAAACCAAGCCCTCCAAAAGGAAAAATGGGACACAAAAAGGTCCTGAAATGATGGGCAATACACAAAGCCTTCTGCATGATACAAATACTTCTCTACCACAACGTGCTTCAAAAATAGTGGTGGCGGGGGGAGGGGAGCGCCTGGGTGGCTCAGTCGGTTAAGCATCTGACATCATGGCTCAGGTCATGATCTCATGGTTTGTGAGTTTGAGCCCCACGTCGGGCTCTGTGCTGACAGCTGGGAGCCTGGAGCGTGTTTCAGATTCTGTGTCTCCTTCTCTCCTTGTCCCTCCCCAACTTGTGCTCTGTCTCTCTATGTCTCTCAAAAAATAAATAAACATTAAAAAAAATAGTGGTTGAGGGGGCCGTTAGTGAGCACTTGAAAATGTCAGTGTTTTTCTAAGAATGGACTTCATAAACTGCCAAGCACTATTTGAATGTAGAGTATTTATTATTACTACACAGAAGGACAGTTACCTCTCACCCACTGCTGGGTAACAAATGTATTAAGTGTGTTCCACTGCCCCCTCCAAACTTAAAATTGGAAAAGGAGTTAGAAAAAGAAGAATACTGGGAAGGACTTAGTTCTTCTCTTAAACGCATGTTACCCCCTAGGGAACTGGGATCCTAAATGCACAAGTAGTAGGAATGAGAGGTGCTCACTCAGCAGCAGAATGTGTCATAATTTGGCTGTCTGCCTTCAAGGAGCAAATAAAAAATATGTGTTTAAAGAAGCAGGGAAGCTGCCCAGCGAGTTTGGATGCCCACCCCTTGAGTACTCAGGACTCTTTTTTCCTTAGTCAAACACTCATGCAGTCTCTGAGACGTATCAGACTAAAGAGTAACGATATGTAGTTGTTTTGGGTCCTGAAGTTCCTGGAGATAACAGCATCACTCTCTTCCTTATAACCCTCCAGAGCAGTTCAAATAAGACCCCATCAAAAGGTTTCCATCTTTGGGTTGTATGCAGAAATGGTTAGAAATTCTTCATCATTGGCTCATTCAATAATACTTACTGGTACTGTATCACAGTTGATACTGTGGGTATCAAAATGAGTAAGAGAAATAACAAATGTCATATATGTATTACACACACACACACACACACACCACTGCTATGAATAAAGCTTATCACTTTGTAGGTTGTAGATACTCACTATCAATTTCCTTCCTCCCTCTTTTTACCTTACAGCTCTGCCTTCTAACTTATTATTTTACAGGGGACAAGAAAAACAAATAGTTCTGTTACAGTGAAACCTGTGATATTATATATGATATGATGTGAAATGATATGACAATAAGTGACCAGAGCAAGTGCCATGTTAGCTGAGTCCTAGGCAATAGTTGGCATGGTGGTCATTGGCCAGTACAGAGGAATAAGAAGTATTCCCATTCACAATTCAATGTGTCTGCATTTCAAGAAACACAATAAATATTTCTTCTGGAATCTAAACCATAAAAGAAAAGGTCTTATCAATTTAAATGGGAACTATTACTACTAACTGCTTTACCTAAAAAACAAAACAAAACAAAAACCAAAAAGAAGTATCAGAAGAAAATTCAGATCAGAGCAGAGAAACTAATTTTTACTAACAATCAAATGGAAAAGAAATTCTAAATATCTGTGAAAAACAAGGCTAAGTGAACTATTTCTGAAGCAACAAAAAGACCCCTGAGCAAGAAATTTTATAATCATCCTCTTTCTAGGTCGGAACTCTCTCAGAATGAGACAAAGAAAAATCTGGACCTGGAATATGAGGAATACGTTAGGAATCCATTCACCACACTAACAGACATTTGTTTAACAAACAGATGGAGGGCCAGAGTAATCAGATGTAACAGGAAATGGGAATGGAATAAGGGGAATACATGAAAAATTATGACTCTAGAATAAAGGGCGAAACATTTTTAGAATGTCCATTAGGTTATGTTAGCAGAAAAGAAAAGAAATTCCTAGAATATGATAAAGGAAAGAACCATTTTTCATGTTTCTCTACAGGAAAAAACCCAGTATGCTTTGAAAAATTAAATTTGATATTTTAATGTACCTGAATAAACACTAAATAAATTCTGGAATTTAAAAATTCCTAGGGCTCATTCCACACAACACAGAACGGGGAGGAAGGAACAAGGAATCCTGCTGTATGAAACAAATGACTTGTTTTGGCTTTCTTTCATTAAGCATAAATAAAGGGTGTCTTAAAAGTATATAGGTAGGATCCAAGAGAGTTAGTGGGGTTTTTGTTTGTTTGTTTGTTTGTTTTTGAAGAAAAAGCAAACCATCATAAAGAAAAGATCTTGGGAAGTACACAAATTTCATTAAAATATAATCGCACTTGCAGGAACAATTACTGTGCTGTACTGTAAGGGGAGCTGTTGGCACATAAGAGCAAAGTGCACATATGAGCTCATCCACCGGCCTCGGCAAGACCCACTTCCAGCTAGAAGCAGTCATGTTTCAACACCTCCGATTCCCTAATGCTGACAAGCTAAACAACTTGTTTTGTCTCTGGGAGCTCTTCTCTGGTGATTAACTGCTTATGGTGAATACTAATTATATGAAAGTACAGTATTGAAGAAGTGGTGTCCTATTTCCTCTACCTGCAGCCTTGATATGTCTTTGAATCTAGAAAGATACTGGGTAGAGACACTGCAAACCAAAAACAAGAAAAATATTTCCCTCCCCGTGGTAAATGAATGTATCCCCTTCTACTTTTTAGTATAACAGAGTTCACTGACAAGAACCCTCCTTTAATGTTTGAACTCCAAACCAAATAGAATTACAACATAATAAAGTGGATGTTTTCAAGGCCTTTAACAATCATATGGATAAACCTGCAGCAAGAGTTCACAAATTAGTAACTATCAGTGTCCTCAATTCCCCATGTCCCATGTTGAAAATTTACCCCAAATTGTCAGTTCTTAGGAAGTGCACCTCAGATTAAAATCTTCTCACCAGGGAGTCTATGAGAATTTGTTCTTGTGTTTTAAATCCTAAGTGCTTGTTAAACCGCCAACACTGCAAAATTAGAGACCATTAAACAATATAAGGCAGCAAGTGATTAAATCTACCAAATACACATTCAAAGCAGCTTAAGCTACTTTTTAATTAAAAATAAAATATCACTGGCTAAATTCAGATGTCTTAGCTATCCAGAAAAAAGTTAGAAGGCTGTTCAAAATGCAAAATGCTGCAGATAAGGCCATATAGAAAAGGAGAAATAGGGGAAAGGGTAGGCTGGGGAGGCAGAGCCTTGCAATGCAGATCCGGTTTAGGCAGAGGACAAGAAGGGGGAGTCCTCATGGCACTATGGGGGGAGGACTTCATGTGGCTGCTGATTAAATAAGCTTTATCAGCCAAGTCCTCAGAGGAGACAGGGTGTTTCACCTTCTTTGGCAAGGAGAACGAGTTGAGTAACAGCATCTCAGAAAACTTAGGCACTGGAGATGTATAGATGGTCTAAGGAAATGTTAGTGCTATTTTTAAACATAGCTTGAACTAACTGATAAACAGTTCCTGAAATAATTATTAGCAATTGGGAAAGGAGGCGTGGGGGCTTTTGACTTAATGGAATCGCTTACATTGAAAGAAATTTTTACTGTAAAGTTAGAAGTATATAAACATTGTAGCTTTAAGTTGTTCCTACTTGTTTAAAGAAAAGAAAAAGGGCCAGGGGGGCTTAGTCAACGTTGGGCAAGAGGCCAAGGATCTGAAGATCAGACTTAAGGCTGGGATGATATCATTCACTCTGAAGTCTTGATACTCTTTCTAAAGCATGAGAAAATTTACTGGTAAAACCTTACCTCACCCACACTTTTCTTATTTTTAACTCTATTTTTTTTCCTCTCAGGAATAATTTTCTAAATCTGCTTTCTGCCTTACATGTAAATGTTATGAATTTACATTTAGCTTCCGACATGGTCTTACCTAAAAAGCTTGCCCTAAAGTAAAGCACAGGCACTTGGTAGCTACAGGAGTATAAAACATGATATTCATATTTAATCACTTGGCTTCCCGTTGTGGTCTCAGTCACTTCAGAATCATCCAGGGGTAGTTCTAAAGCCTCCTGAAAAAGAGAGAGAGAGAGAGAGAGAAAATGTGTTTGTCATTTAAAGAAAAAAAAGTACATTAACACAGAAAGGGAAAAGAGGAGGTTTTCTTCTGGCAAAATAACAGTTAAACAAATATAGGACTATGAGGTAAGGAAAAGGGAGTTTCCAACATTAATGTTTAACATTTGAGTCGTGGGTAAATAGTAAAACCAGAAAACATTAGCATTAAGTAATTCCAGATTGTTTTTGAGAGACAAAGCAGCTCTGGGTAAAGAAACAAGAAGGGGGGAAAAAAGGCAAAAAGATCTATTGCAACAGCAACTCTGAAAAATCTTTACTGTACAATTTTAGCAACAAGATGATGGCTATACAAGCTACCTTCTTCCCTACCTGTGAAAGCTAAAAACATCCTAACAATTGAACAAGAGGCTGTGAAATGTCCCTAAAGATTCTATTGTACTTGCCAAAAAATGATTCATTGTGTGCTGAACAATTCCCAGTTCCATTTTGAATAAGAAAGTTATTTTGCAAGAGGTTGAGTTTGTTAGGTACATTTCAAAACCTGAGATGAGTCTGTTTTCTTTATTATTGTGCTATCGGTGGTATATTTCTACAATAAATCTTGATATTTATAACAGAATAGATGGCAAATATTAATGTCAACTTAAATACAGTTTTTGTAAGCATAGATGGCTCTAGCCAGCTCACTTCTCACTAATCATTCCTTACTGGTGGTTTTTTATTATTTGTGAGTGTTTCTGAGGAATTTATCTTAATGTTTGGAAGCAATTAATTGGACATGTTGAGTCAGAATCTGGTTCCATCCACACTCACTTATTTATTTGGACTGAAGAATTTCCTTTGAAATTAAGTTAGTAAAAGGAAAGAAGCAGGTTGGTTTGGCTCATTTCTACCTCTCATTAAAACAGTAACAACAATGAACAATTGGAAAGAGTTACAGGAAAGATTTCAAACTTTATCAATAAGAAATAAGGTTTCCTGTGGAGATAAGTAAAGCCACAGACTGCTCTCCAGATCCATATCTGCTTTACTAATTCCCCACTCACAGTCAATGCATTGAGGGAGATATTACACTGGATAAATCACAACCTAAGATACGTACAAAATAGTTTTCACTATACTCCAGTAAATACTATCAATTAAACACAATGAATTAACTAACCAGAGACAAATCACTGAAATATATATTCCAGATACAGAAAGTTAATCCAGTAGCAAGAAAGAGGTTTTTCTGTTTGTTTATTTGAACTGTCATTAGGCAATGTTACCTGTACCTCCTTTTAAAGCAATTCTTCAAACCAAATTCTTTTTGGTCAAAGATTAGGTTGGTCAGCATTTATTTATAATTTCTTTTCTTTTTTAACATTATAAAGCATCATGTCTTTGTGACAAAAAAAATAATTGCAAACACTGCACAAGTACATAAAAAAAAGGGAAATCTCCGTCACCCTAGCACTTCTATACCCCAGGTATGTAATAATTTTTAGCAGATTAGTGTATACTTTTAGAATTTTTTCGCCTACAAACACATTCACACACATACACCCACTCACCCACCCGATTTAATCACAACACATACACATATTCATTGATTAAATCATGGGCATCCTAGCATGTCCGCCATGTCAGTACTATAGATTTTGCTCTTTCTTTTGATGGCTTCACTGTATTCCAATACATGACTGTGCCACACTTTGTTCAGTCATTTGTTTTAGTATGTCCATATTGCTAGATATTTTAGGCTGATTATAATTTTCTGCTACTACAACTAATAATTCAATACATATCTTAGCACATATATCCTTTTATACCTCTTTTTTCTGTGGTACAGATTCCGAAAGGGGGCAATATTTTAAGAAAGGGTATGTGCATTTTAAATTTCAATACATACTGCCAATCTATCCCCAGAAAAAAAGGCTGTATCAATTTATATTCCCAGCAAGAATGTAGGAGAATGTCTTTTCCATATCCCATAAGTACTTGAACATTATTGGTTATTAATTTTGCCTATGTGATGAATTTTTATTTTTTTTTATTTTGTGAGAGAGAGAGAACGTGTGAAAGCAAGCAGAGAGAATCTTAAGCAGGCTCTCCACACTCAGTGCAGAGCCTGACGTGGGGCTTGATCTCACAAACCATGAGATCATGACCTGAGCCGAAATCAAGAGTCAGACACTCCACTGACTTAGCCACCCAGGGGCCCCTGATGAATTTTTAAACATCATTTTTTGGTTGTAAATTCTAGATTCTTGATTACTAGTGAAAGTGAACATCTATTCATATGGTTATTGGCGATTTGCATTCTTCTCTGATTGCCCTGCTCTTATCCTTTTGCCTATTTTTCTGATATCTGGTTTGCATCTTTCTTATAAAATTATATATACTCTTTGTATATTAGAAATAACATTATTGGCTATAGATATATCTCTCTGCATCACAGAAAAAACAAAGGTGTGCAAGGATATGTGTGATATAAGTACGTATATAAATATGTACATATAACATTTTCATTCAGCTTTCTTTTTAACCTTGTTTCTTATATATTTTATCCTGAAGATTTTTTTTTTTACTTTTATGTAGTAGAATCTGTACATTTTCTCTTTGCAGCTTCTGAGTTATCTGTCTTCATTAAAAGGCCTCCTACTTAGGCAAACCATAAGAGCCTCTCAAATACAGAGAACAAATTGAGGGTTGATAAGGGTGGGGAGGGAGGTGGGTTAAACAGGTGATGGGCATTAAGGAGGGCACTCTTTAGGATGAGCACTGGGTATCATATGTAAGAGATGAATCACTGGGTTCTACTCCTAAAACCAAGGCTACACTGTATGTTAACTAACTTGACAATTAAAAAAGAAAGGCCTCCTACTTCACCCCCACCTCACTCTCAAAAATTATAAAAATGTTAAATTTTATTCTGCATACAAATACATGTTTTTAAATTTCATTTAGATCATTAATCCATCTGAATTGTGTTTTCATGTATGGTGTGAGGTAAGGATTTTTTCCAGATGATTTCTAATAGTGCATTCTTTCCCCCATTGTTTTTTAATGCTACCTTTACTATAAATTAAATGTGTGTGTGTGTGTGTGTGTGTGTGTGTGTTTATTCCCTATTCTTCTGTATTGAACTATTTCTTGTCTTAGACCATCACTGTCCAATTCGTAAACAAATACTGAATTGGGTTACTAATTTCTACATAAAACTTCAGATACAGACTGTCTGAGACTCAGTCCTGCTAGGGAGGATGAAATTCCTAGAAAGAAGTTTCCTTCACCTAAATTCAAATTCAACACTCAGGTATGCGCTGGGGCTGATGCCAGATACATGCCAGTAGTAATCAATTGGGCATAAATCCAGTTTCTCTGGAACAGTTAGGAGACCCAAGGAATAAGAGAGAGGGGACAGAACACACTTTCTGAAGAGCCATGAGAATTCTCACTGTAACCACTATTCTCATCAGCAGGATACCTCGGTGGGGATTGAAAGCTTGAGCACTCTCCTCATTGGGAGTGCTGCTATGTCTCCCAGTGCTGCTCTAGCTGCTCTGGGCAGCTAGCTATGGGCAAAGACATTTTTGCATCCTTAACTCATATTAAATGAATTTCAATCCTTGACCTGTGTCTGCTAGGATCCTTATATCATTCACAGTCACTGTTATGATGCCCATGCAAGTGTTATGCAATGTGGAAATCTCAGACTTCTACATCTTTTCTGCTTTCTCTTCCAAAAGTACTAAATGGTTGTAGACTACGGTTCTTGCCTTATTCATCTTTGTATTCCCAGAGACTCTAACACTGAGTTGAGAACCACAGTAAACAGTACTTTCTAATTCAGTAGCAAATCTGTTTCTTCCCATCTAAGTATTCTACAACACACTTCATAGATAATTCACCAGCAACACTATCCCCACAACAAAGTCTGAAAAGAAGTAAATGGAGGAGTAAAAATGCAAAAGATCACCAAAAAAATAATAAACAAATGGCAAATAAAGATGTTTAACATCATTCATTAGCCATCAGGGAAATGCAAATTAAAACTACAATGAGATATCACTGTGTATCTATCAGAATGCCTAAAATAACAAATAGTGACACCTTCTAATGATGGTGGAGATGCAGAGAAACTAGATCTTTCATACACTGCTGCTTAGAGCATAAAATCATATGGCAATTTCTTATGAAACTAAACATATAACTACCATAAGACCCACCAATGTACTCGTGAGCATTTATCTCAGAGCAATAAAAAAACTGTACACGAATGTTCATAGCAGTTTTACTCACAACAGCCCAAAACTTGAAATATTTCAAAGGTCTTTCAATAGGTCATGGTTAAACAAACTGTGATACATCACACTACTCAGCAATTAAAAGAGCAAACTATTTTGTTTTTGCTTTCACTTTTTTTAAGTTTTTAAATTTTAATTCCAGCATAGTTAACATACAGTATTATATCAGTTTCATGTGTACAAAATAGTGATTCAACAATTCTATACATTACTCACTGCTCTACATAATAAGTGTATTCTTTAATCCCATCACCTATTTCCCCCACCTCCCTCCTGGTAACCATCAGTTTGTTCTCTACAGTTAAAAGTCTATTTCTTGGTTTGCCTCTCTTTCTCTTTTTTTCCCCCCACTTTGCTCATTTGTTTTGTTTCTTAAATTCCATATATGAATGAAACCATATGGTATTTGTCTTTCTCAACAGGCTTATTTCACTTAGCATAGAAGTCTCTAGCTCTATCCATGGCAAATGGCAAGATTTCATTCTTATGCAATCCCTATCAAACTACCAACAGCATTCTTCACAGAGCTAGAACAAACAATCTTAAAAATTTTATGCTATTACAAAAGACCCCAGAAAGCCAAAGCAACATTGAAAAAGAAAAGTAAAGATGGAGGCATCACAATTCTGGACTTCAAGTTATATTACAAAGCGGTAGGTTCAAAACAGTATGGCACCAGACAAAAATAGTAACACAGATCAATAGAACAAAAACCCAGAAACGAATACACAACTACATGAGCAGTTAATCTTCAACAAAGCAGGAAATAATATCTAATGGAAAAAAGACAGTCTCTTCAACAAATGGTGCTGGGAAACCAGGACAGTTACATGCAAAATAATGAAATTGGACCACTTTCTGACATCACACACAAAAATAAACTCAAAATGGATTAAAGACCTAAATGTGAGACATGAAACCATAAAAATCCTAGAAGAAAATAGAGGTAGTAACCTTTTTGACATCAGCCATAGCAACTTCTTTCTAGGTATGTCTCCTGAGGTAAGAGTAACAAAAGTAAAAATAAACTAATGGAACTACATCAAAATAAAAAGCTTCTGCAAAGTGATGGAAACAATCAGCAAAACCAAAAGGCAACCTACTGAATGAGAGAAGATATTTGCAAATGTTATATCTCGTAAGGGGTTAGTATCCAAAATACATAAAATACTTATAAAATTCAACACCCAAAAACAATCTAATTAATAAATGGGCAAAAGACATGAGTAGATGTTTTTTCAAAGAAGACATACAGATGGCAGACACACGAAAAGATGCTCAACATTACTCACCATCATGGAAACACAAATCAAAATTACAATGAGATATCACCTCATACTTGTCAGAATGGCTAAAATCAACAACACAAGAAACAGCAGGTGTTAAGGAGGAGGTGGAGAAAGGAGCATCCTCTTGTACTATTGGTGGGAATGCAGACTGGTGTAGCCATTCTGGAAAACAGTATGGAGGTTCCTCAAATAGTTAAAAATAGAACTACCCTACAAGCCAGTAATCACATTACTGGGTATTTACCCAAAGAATACAAAAACACAAATTCAAAGGGATACATGCACCCGGATGTTTATAGCAGCATTATTTACAATAGTCAAATTATGGAAGCAGACCAAGTGTCCATTGACTGATGAATGGATAAAGGAAGATGCAATGTGTGTGTAGTACACAATGGGTAGTGCAAACATTTTAACAATATTTGCTCTTCCAACCCATGAGCTGGAATGTCTTTCCATTTCTTTGTGACCTCTTCAATTTCTTTCAACAATGTTTTATAATTTTCAGAGTACAGGTCTTTCACCTTTTTGGTAAAATTTATTCCTAGAAACTTTATTTGTGGTGCATTTGTAAATGGAATCATTTTCTTAATTTCTTTCTTCAACTTTGCTATTAATGTATAGAAATGCAACAGATTTCTGTACATTGATCTTATATCCTATGACTTTATTGAATTCATTTATCAGTTCTGATAGTTTTTTGGTAGAATCTTTAGGGTTTTCTACATATATATCACATCGTATAGAAATAGTGAAAGTTTTACTTCTTCCTTACCAATTTGGATCCCTTTTATTTCTCTTTGTTATGTAATTGCTGTGGCTAATATTTCCAATACTATGTTGAATAAAAGTGGAGAGAGTAGACATCCTTGCCTTGTTCCTGACCTTAGGGGAAAAGCTCTTAGGTGTTCCCCACTGAGCATGATGTTAGCTATGGGTTTTTCATATAAGGCCTTTATTATATTGAGGTATGTTCTCTCTAGACGTATTTTCTTAAGGGTTTCTATCACAAATGGATGTTGTACTTTGTCAAGTGCTTTTTCTGCATCTATTGAAATAATCATATAGTTTTCATCCTTTCTCTTATTGATGTGATGTATCATGTTGATTGATGTGCAAATACTGAACCACTCTTGCATCCTGGGGATAAATCCCACCCACTTGATCATGGTGAATGATTTTTCTATATACTGTTGGATCTGCTTTGTTAGTATTTTGTTGAGGACTTTTCCATCTGTGTTCATCAGAGATATTGGCCTGTAGTTCTTTTTTTGTGTGTGTGGTGTCTTTATCCAACTTTGGTATCAAGGTAATGCTGGCCTCATAAAATTCCTCTTCTGTTTTTTAGAACAGTTTGGAAGAATAGGTATTAAATCTTTTTAAATGTTTGGTAGGATTCACTTGTGAAGCCATCTGGCTCTGGACTTTTGTTTGTTGGGAGTTTTTTGATTACTGACTCAATTTCATTGCTGGTAATTGGTCTGTTCAAATTTTCTATTTCTTCCTGCTTCTGCTTTGGTAGGCTATATGTATCTTAGAATTTATCCATTTCTTCTAGGCTGTCCAATTTGTTGGCATAAAATTTTTCATAATATTCTTTTACAATTGTTTGTATTTCTGTGGTATTGGTGGTTACTTCTTCAAAAGAGCAAACTATTGATACGCACAACTACCTGGGTGACTCTCCCTGGAATCATACAAGTGATAAAGCCAATCCAGAAAGGTTACAGACTATTTAATTCCATTTATAGAACATTTTTGAAATGATAAAATTTTAGAAATGAACAAAGAACAGATTAGTGTTGGGGGGTGGGCAAAGGGAGGTGAGGTGAGCTATTGTTACAAAAGGGCAACATGAGGAATCCTTATGGTGATGGAAGGGCTCTATATCTTGACTCTGGTAGTGGATACATGAACCTACATATGATAAAATGTATAGGACCAAAAATATACACACACAAACACAAAAAAACAAGTAAAACTGGGAATTTCAAATAAGATTAATGGATTGTATCAATGCTAATATCCTGGTTGAGATATTATATAATAAATTCACAAGATATCACAAGATTACCCACAGGAAAGTGGGTATAATGTACACGGGATCATTCTGATTATTTCTGCATGTGTATCTACAATTAACTAAAATGTTTCTATTAAGAAACGAAAAGATAGTGAGGCAATTTGAGTCTTGCTAAAAATCACCCAAAATTTCTAAGACCTCAGGTGCTAACAATACAGATGGCAGAGGGATCAGGTTAATAAAAACAGGCTGGGGCGCCTGGGTGGCGCAGTCGGTTAAGCGTCCGACTTCAGCCAGGTCACGATCTTGCAGTCTGCGAGTTCGAGCCCCGCGTCAGGCTCTGGGCTGATGGCTTGGAGCCTGGAACCTGTTTCCGATTCTGTGTCTCCCTCTCTCTCTGCCCCTCCCCCATTCATGCTCTGTCTCTCTCTGTCCCAAAAATAAATAAAAACGTGGAAAAAAAAATTTTTAAAAAAATAAATAAATAAAAACAGGCTAATGTCTGGGATTTGCTTTACAATAACACAGGAAAGGGGTCAGTGGACAAAGGTATGAAAGTCCTGAGCTGAAGTCGGACGCTTAACCAACTGTCTGAGCCACCCAGGTGCCTCTTATGCTGAGGAAAAAAAAATCAGAAGGGCTTACAAGGACTTCTTTAAAGAAAAGGATGGTTCTCCACCATAAGGTGGTAACCACTGAGGTTGCTTATTGAGTTCATTGGTATTTATTAGTATATCATTCTGTCTACTTTTGTTAATATTTTAAATTCTCCAAAATAAAAAACAAAATAACAAAGGTTTTTGATACCATGTCGCAATATAATGAATCACAGAACTCTAACAGTGAAAGAAACAAGAATCATTTCATATAGCCTAACACTCATCTTGCAGATGGAAACAACAAATCCCAGAAACGTTGGTAGTTTACCCAATGTTACCCCCAGTTAGAGGCACAGTTAGTTATAACCTATGTGGAAACACTGAAACCACTGCTCTTTGTACTGTAGTACGCCATTTCTTAACTATTAGCATACTTAAATTGGACTGATGTTCTGGGGAACATCAGATTAATATTAACATTTGAGTAAATTTGTTAAAATTTTATTACTTTCTTTTATTATGTTTTTAAAAAGGGATTTGGGTATATTTAATTTGATTTAAGAGTTACTAGAAAAAGAAGTCACATGCACTTTTATTTTCTTCAAAATGTTGCTATGTCATTATATTAGAAGATACCTGTGTTTAGAAAATTACATTCATTCAAGGAGCAAAAAGATTAAGTGGTTCACGTTAATTATAGAAACCTTGATTTTATTGAATTCAATTAACAGTAAGTTTACAGTGATCTCTCATTTAGAAAATCTGATATGAATTAAGCTTTACAACTAAATCCCATTAAAGAGGGATCATGGTGAAGACACTTCATAGATATTTTATTGAAAGCAAACCCAAATAGTGTGTTGGGCTTAAGAAATGAGATCCATATCTCTATTTAGCCTACAGGAAAAAGTAATTGAAGGAAGAAAAACTTTTCTTCTATCACTAAAAATATCTATTACTATTACTGAGCAAACCTAAGTAACGAGCTTTATTCATAATGTCCCCTTGAGGAAAAGAGAGTCTATTTGTTTATCTTCTACCAGTCAAGTTTTTTATTCAAACCTAACATTAACAAGCCAGAATCACAGCCAAGAAGCCAAAGAGTGACAAGGGGGCAGTGCTGGTTCAGAGGCAGTCTGTAGCTGTATCCATCAGTGGACACATAAGCCATCTACAATGGAAAAATGGGCTATGTAACAAACTTCATTTAGTTTCCTTCCTTCTTCCTTCCTTCCCTCCTTCCCTCCCTCCCTCCCTCCCTCCTTCCTTCCTTCCTTCCTTCCTTCCTTCCTTCCTTCCTTCCTTCCTTCCTACCTTCCTTCCTTTCGGAGAAAGCACACATGCAAGCTAGCAGGGGAGAGGGGCAGAGGGAGAGGGAGAGAGAGCATCTTAAGCAGGTTCCACATGGAGCCGTGAGGCAGGGCTCCATCTCACAACCACAAGATCATGACCTGAGCCAAAATCAATAGTCGGACTCATAACTGACTGAACAACCCAGGCACCCCTCATTTGATTTTCTTGAGCCAACGGCTTTTAATGTCATCAGAAGTGATAAAAGCTGATGAAAGCTTTTTAACAAACCACTGAAAAGTCAATTCCTTAAAAAAGAAAGAATTTCAACTATTAAAACATTTAAAGTGAATTATAAAAATAATCTAGGTGGAACTCTAAGTAAAAGCAGGCCTTTTTTCCATTTCACTTGTTTTAGATTGGGGTGATCTTTTCACTATCTTCACTCCTAGAATGACTTTTTTCATGATCTCTGTGGCTTTTGAGTGACTCACAACAACCCTTCCAAGTGATGGCATTTTTTCAAAATTGTAAATGTAGTAAGTGGTGTGCAAGAGAGGGTTAAACACAAGGCAGACATCTGTCTTATAGTACCCAGGGTGAACAACAAAGGGTGGTCACCAAGATGATCCCAAGAATAGCATCTCAGTGATGTTTCTAGGTATATTATCACTACTACTCCTGATTTTTTTTAAAAGGGAAAAAAAATACATGACTCGTTGCTCTTCCAGCTTCCACATAGGGGAGAGAACTAGCATCAGCATGGCCAATGTGGGTTCCTACTGAGATAAAGAATCTGTCTCCTGTGTGGGATGAAATCCTCCTCTGCAGCCTGGCAAGCTAAAGGGCAAGGCAGGAGGGAGGGGACCCAGAAACCCACCAAAGCACATCTGGCAGCTTTCTGCATGCTTACAGTTGTCTCCATAGTGCTTGTTAGGCCCTATTTCCTTTAGGACTGTGCAGGAGATAGCAAGGCAGCTTGAGCCTGAAGCTGGACAGCTAGCAAATCGGATGAGTTCAAGGCTGTCTCTTAGACTCCATGCCAGAGAACACAGCTCCCCTGGGGGGAGGGAAGAGTAATAATGTTTAATAGCACCTATCATATGCCAATGACAATTAGCCCTTACATCAGAACAATATATAAATAACATTGTTTTCTGAGGAAAAAAAAATCAGAAGGGCTTACAAGGACTTCTTTAAAGAAAAGGATGGTTCTCCTCATCTACGTTTTAGGATTGCTGAGCAGCTACAAGCAAGAAGAGTTAGCAGGATAAGGGATTTTAAAATCAGAAATCCCTAATGGCAATCATGACTAAACGGAGAAAGGGAAAGACTTTCACCAGTATTCTGAGCTTTGGATCAGTCTAACATGTTCAGAGTTTCCCCTTTGCATGTTACATAAGAAAGACCAGCATAAGAGGCACCTGGGTGGCTCAGACAGTTGGTTAAGCGTCTGACTTCAGCTCAGGTCATATCTCACGGTTTCTGAGTTGGAGCCCTGCATCGGTCTCTGTGCTGAACGCTCAGAGCCTGGAGCCTGCTTCGGATTCTGTGTCTCCCTTTCTCTCTGTCCCTCGCCTGTTCTCTCTCTCTTTTTCTCTCTCTCAAAAGTAAATAAACATGACCAGCATCAGGTTTTCTGCTTCACTCTTCAAGGACCATCAGATCTGGGGCATAGGGAATGTTATTAAACATTTGTGTTCTCAGGCGCCATCCCCACACTGTACCTTTGAACTCAGCACTTCTGGGATGGTACTTAATAATCTACCTTGTTTACCACATTCCAGGTGATGCTAATGCAAGTGGTCAGCAAACCACCCCAGTGGTTGCCTCACATATACATGAAGTGCCTACTTTGGGATTCTTTACTTTTAGAGTCTATGGGATTACAGTGCCAAGAAAGCCCAATCACCAAGACTCAAAACTGCAATAAACCAGCTTGCCTTCACTGGCTGCTCATCTATGTCTTAGGGAATATCACTAGCTCATTGGTCTCCTATCAGTGGGATCCTATGCACCTCTGTTAAACTAAGACATCAGTTCATCACCCCCACTCAAGGTACAGAGTCTCTGGCCTTTTCCTTTATCTCCTCCTATCCAAAAAAAAAAAAAAATCCTTCAGTTTTTCCTTTTTCTTTGAATTAATTCTTGCTAAAAATATCAATGGCCATTAATGGCTTAGTATGGTACTCCTTTATTAATTATTACATTCAGTTGCAGATCTGTGGCTGATAGCCTTAATCACAAGGAATCTTTACTAGTGGAATTTGGGGTGCCAAAAGGAAGTAAGTTTTGCACCATGCATGTAACCACCAATGTGTAAGATGTGCCTTAAAAGCCACTCTATGTTTTAAATCTAGAGTCAGAAAATTCTTCCCTGTGCTACAGGGTAAATCAGTTTCAACTAGATTTACCCTTGCAGAGAATTAGGAAATAAGAATCATCTTTTATATAATATACTCTCAAAACTATGAACCAATGTATTGTCTTCAGAATTCTCTTTCCCATATTAAACAATCCTAGTTCTTTTCCTTTTTTTTTATATCCCTGATTCCAGAGGTCTGCAAAAGCTTTCTTAAAGAGTCACAGACCAAATATTTTAGGTTTTGTGGGCCATAGGTCTCTGCCATTGTAGCGTAAAAGCAGCCATTAGCAGCATGTAAACAAAAGGACTGCAGTGAAAACTTTATTTACAAAAACAAGGTATGGCCCATAGACCTTAGTTTGCCCACCCCTATGAGTCCCATCTTAAGGCCTTCTTTAACTTCATTTTATTATACTTTTATAAGTAGTAAGCAGAACCTTATTAAAGGATGTATATCTCCATTTGGTGAACTTCCTCCCCCCCCTTTTCTACCTTCTTTTCCTATCTTAGGATGTTACATTAGATGTCCTGTGGGGATAAATTCTGAGCCTTAAAAGAATGATGATAATTGAATCCAATAGGCTGAAGTTTGGCTGAAGCCATTTTCTAAAGCAGAGATAGCACTACTCTAATTTAAAGAAGTGAGATTTTTAAATGTCTTGATGAATAAACTGCAAATTCCTTCAGCATATGAATGAACTTCTATACTCAAATCCAGAAATGGGTAAATTTCACTGCCAAAGGGTGAAAATGATAAGGTCTTGATAAAGAGTCCCAAAGGCAATCATTGTAGTAATTTCAGAGGGCTGTGCAGGCTCTCTCGCCGTGTGCACAAGAAACAGCACATGTAGGAACAAGCAAAGATCTAGTCTGCAGGACCTCCCAGTAAGCCAACAGCTCATTCCACTTCTTCAAGACCGT
Source organism: Felis catus (assembly GCF_018350175.1). Taxonomy (NCBI): domain Eukaryota; kingdom Metazoa; phylum Chordata; class Mammalia; order Carnivora; family Felidae; genus Felis; species Felis catus. The sequence continues at coordinate 145,489,631 of NC_058368.1, read as the reverse complement.
GTCTGGGTTATGTGGATGTGAATACGGCTCTATTTGTTTGCTTGTTATTTTTTGTTTTTGTTTTTGTTTTTGTTTAACCAGGACAATCCTTAAAAAGTTCTACAGGTACCTGCACCATGGGCCAAGTCCTGTGATTGTGCCAGGACAAGTCGTGGGGTCCCTTGTAAATAATATTATTTCAGTAGCAGTGAGAGCACAATGAAAGTTCTCATCTTTCTACTGGGGTGTAAGAATACATTCAAAATCAAAGATAAAAACACCAGATATTATGGAAACATAGTATAGTCAAATGTGGAAAAGGGTACGGAATTTAAAATTAGATCTGGATTCAGCTCCTGGCCCTGCCACTCAAGGGATAGACAGGTCCCTTAATCCCTCTGAGCCCCAGGTTCCTTACTTGATAAATGAAGGCACTTTCCTCCCACTTGTCCCTTGTTTGAAGTACATTAAACAAGACAGAATGTAAAAATCTGACACATAGTAGGGGTAGGGATTAACTTATTCATTCATTCATCACCAAATGTTAGAGAGTATCTTCTGTGTTCTAGATCAAAAGTCAGGAAATATTTTCTTAAAGGGCCAGTTGGTAAATCTTTTAAGCTTCGTGCACCACATGTCTCTGTCAAAATCACTCAATTTCGCATTGTAGCACAAAAGCAGCCTAGACAATATGTAAATTGAGCGTGGCTTTGTTCCAATGAAACGTTATTTATGGCCACTAAAATTTAAATTTCATATAATTTTAATGTGTCATGAAACACTATTCTTTTTTCTTTTTCAACCATATAAAAATGTAGAAACCAATCTTAGCTTGTGAGCTGTACAAAAATAGGCAACAGGCCATAGTTTGCCAACCCTTGTTCCCATACTGTCCTAGGATCCGGGAAGAGAGAGGAGAACAACAGATACTGTGCCCTAAAGGGAAGAAACATGCTACACAATCACACAAATAATAATAAAATTATCCTCATAATAAATACTACTAGAGAAAATGCTCATAGTCCCCAGAGTGCATATAATTTTACCACATCTATAAATTCAGTGTGTAAGATTTTAACCTTTTTTTGTTTCAGCTCTTTGAAGTATAAACCAATTTATGTAGCACAGACTTTTTAAATATCCTAATCACTATTTCCCAAGGTTTACTTTTAGTTCAATGACCATACCATCCACCTAGATAGATTTTTTAACCTTTTTTAAATGTTTACTATTTATCTTTGAGAGAGAGACAGAGTGAGATCAGGGGAGGGACAGAGAGAGATGGAGACACAGAATCTGAAGCAGGCTCCTGGCTCTGAGCTATTAGCACAGCCCGATGTGGGGCTCAAACCCACAAACTGAGAGATCATGACCTGAGCCAAAGTTAGATGCTCAAATGACTGAGCCATCCAGGCACCCCTAGAGAGTAGATTTTTGTCCCCACATTCACCAGACTGCCTTATCACCTAGAATGTGTCACCTCTAACCATCCAATCTTCTTCCTGACAAATTCTTCTTAGAGCCTACTAAAAAATCTCCTTTGCTCAGTCGGTTGAGCATCCAGCTCTTGATGTGGACACAGGTCATGTACTCAGGGTCATGGGATTGAGCCCCGAATCAGGCTCTGCACTGATAATGTGGAGCCTGCTTGGGATTCTCTCTCGCCCCCTCTATCTCTGCCCTGCTCACACACACACAAATGCTCTCTTTCTCAAAAAAAAAAAAATCTCCTTTCACACTCCATTCTGCACTTCCTCCTGCCCTCAGCAATAGTTTTGACAATGTCCTGCACATTTTTTTTCTCAGCTTTACACATACATATATGTGCACACGTGCACAATGTGTGTGAACAGAGCACATACACATTCACTCACTAGTGATTACTAAGCAACTACTATGTGTTAGGCATGGTGCTGCCACTGGAAAGATGTTGGTGAACAAAACAGACAAGGTCTTTGCTCTCAAAAGAGTTTATAACTACAGGAATTATAATTATTTCATTAAAGTCTTGCAAATATTGTAAGAATGTAAGAAACCATCTTGGGGCCTTATCTGGTCTAGGGTCAGGGAAAGGTTTCTCCTGCCATGGCACGCACACATCCTTTGGAATGTAAGTGCTTCATCGAAGGCAGGGCTTATGCCTATCTTGTTCACTCAGGTATCCCAGGCATCCTGAACAACACCTGGCACATAAGAGACTTCCAATAAATGTCTGTTAAGTGAAACAAATGAATGAAATGAGTAAAAATGTTCTGTTGTCATTTCCATCCTATAAATCAGAGGGCTCTACACTTTTTTTGAATGTGACTCCAGCACTCAAAAAATGTAAGCACTCATCTTTAAGATGTGCATATTTACCTTGTGATCAATTATGAACATTTGTTTCTGTATAATATATTACGTATATTATAAAACACATTAAAATTGAAAACCTCAGAAGACAAATATGAAGGAGAACTATTTTTCTAATAATTATTTTACTTAGGGGATGATCTGGGCACTGGCAGAAGCAGCCTTCCCACTCTGTGCTTCACTCTGAGCATCAGAGAACTTTCACTGGCACCCTGCTCTCACCTCCTCTTTGGACTGCTTGACCATTTGGCACTCAGCTTTCTAGGCCAGTGGCTGCGGCTGAATGAAATTGCAGAAATGTTGATTTTAAGGTACCAGTTGCAAAAGTTAGCACCTCATAATGGTCACACACATAAACAGCAGGCAAATGAGCACACTGTTCCTTGCCTTTCATTGGGCTCCCGGCTCCAGAACCAGTGCTGTTAAAAAGCCAGGAACAGTTTAAAAAGCCTGACAGTCCTGGACAATCAGACAGCTGGACACCAAATGGCCAGATCTCACCTGCCCAGCAGTCCTGCCTCTCTCTCCAGCACTGGAGGCACTGCCTCAACTCAAAACTGACTCTGAAGGACCTTTCTCTTCATAAACAATCCCATTCTAGTCTGCATATAAACAAAGAGCCCTGGGTTCCAAAAGTATAATCAATACAATAAATAAACTGTTCTAGAAAAATATATTTTATTTATTAATGGTGCAAACACCTTTTTTGCCAGTAATATTTTGATAAAACCAATTTGATTGAATTTGTTGCAGTTGTTTTATTTTGTTTTGTTTTAAATCTTAATTGTGATATGGCATTCTAAAGTTCTGGCTTCAGTTCTTTCTCCATTTTTTTTTTGATAGGTGATTTTAATAACGGCAAAAGCTGAGGAAGATGTACAAATCCATGTGTAAGAAGTTCAGTAGTCCCCCCTCATCCACAGGGGATATGTTCCAAGACCCCCAGTGGATGCCTGAAACCTAGATAGTACTTAAACCATATGCATACTACAGAGTTTTCTCCTATAAATACATAACTATGGTAAAGTTTGTTTTATAAATTAGGCACAGAGATTAACAACAATAACTAATAATAAGTAGAATAATTATAACAGTCTGCTGTAATAAAAGTTATGTTAATGTGGTCTCTCTCTCTTAAAACATCATGTTGTACTGTTATCACCCTTCTTGTGATGACAGGAGATGAAGCGAGGTGAATGACATAGGAACTGTGACATAACATTAGGCTACTATTGACCTTCTGAGGATCTGTCAAGAGGATCATCTGCTTCTGGACTGTGGTTGAAGGAAACCAGACAAAGCAAACACCAGATAAGTGCAGCTTATCCTTAATGACTGGATGTACTTCATCCATGACACTGACATTTCAATCTCCTCTAGCTTTAAAAGGTTTGTCTTCATGTTGTAGATGTTTTTCTGTGAGTTGCTAATCAACACAAATAGCTTCATACTATTGGCAAGCACAGCATACAGATGGGTTGAGGGTCATCTTTAACAACAGTAAATATAAACCCTATCTCAAGTAATCCTAATTTCAGATTTGGACAGCTAATTTGGATCTGATATAAGATCTGATCATATATTTTTTTACATACTGCCGGGTTTTTTTTGTATGTTTGTTTGTTTGTTCATTACAGTTTCTTTCCAGGAATCTGTAGAGCCCCTAGTCTAACAAGTGTGTTAACTGAAACTGGACAGCATCATCCTGGTAAATCCAGGGCACAGAAAACTGAAATGTATAACAGACACCTGAAGGAGTGAAGGCAACCACTATCAGCTCTTTCCTATCGTCTGGCTCCCACTATGCCTTTTAGTGTCTTGAGAAACATACAACATCGAGTCTTCTGACACACAAATTGTATGAAGACTCAGCATGAGGCCATGCTCAAGTATTATAAAGCTTCATTAAAAAAATAAGTAAGTAAAAGTAAATATAAATAGCAGTTCAAACGTTATTTCCTACATCTCAATGAACTGTTTTTGCACACTCTCTGGGGTGCATGCCTCCACTTAAAAAACTCTATGCTGGTGACCTAACCCAAAGTTAAAGAAAATATAAAGAAGACAAATTTTATCCTTGGCATCCTCTACATCTAGTTTTTCATGGCTTTGTTTTCCTCTTACAGCACAAAGCTCCCAAATTCAGCCCTTCTGATTGGATCTTCAGAGCAAAAGAACCTACTAAATTTACCAGTAAATGTTTCAAGCAAGACTTGTTAATCCAACCAAGAGGCTTTGCCTTTGAAGAGAAGTTTCCCTCAACAGGGGAATCTTAATGAATCACCATTCACCATGCAGTTTTGGTAACAGAGAACATGACACGGGGTGGGGGGCAATGATGGCTTCCCTGGCACCTTTCAGAACACAGCCTTGTGAATGACTGCCTACTGACTGAGAACACCAGCCCTGCCAAGGACCATGCAAAGGGGCATGTGGGCATCACTAGTGATCTGTCTCTCAGGCAACAGAAACTGCTCTGGGAAGGAACTATACACATTTGACTTCTAATTGCTGGATCCCCATTTCTCCCTGTTATCAAGCCTGGGCATTCAACCACTTTTTCCATTTGCAATGGTAATAATAAATCAACATTCAACAGAAGTTTCCAAAGAAGAAAATAAAAGAAGCTTATGCTGGTAATACTGAATTAATGTATCTTCCTGGTTACTTACAATGGTAAAGCATTATTTGCATAGTAAGAAAAATGCTAATTTTATTAAAGTGCTATTCGATAAGGCTTTCAGACTAACTTGCAGAACCCTAAAAAATTATACAGGGTGACTTGATTTGTCAATTCTAACCTCTTTGGAATCATTTGCCTGCACAGTTGCCACACTTGGAAGAAAAACCAAATCCAGAACTGACTTGTTTCCTAAATGAATTGGGAAGTTGTCGTTAAAAAGCATCTGCTACTTTACTGCATTCATGTAAAAGCATTCTTGTGCGGCTATAACGGACTATTGAGCAGATGTTTTAGAGCACTCTACTCACAGCAATACGTGTATCATAAAAAAGATAAGGAGCTACAACGTAATTAATGATTTCAGTTCCTCTATAAATGCATTTCACTTTTTAAAAAAAAATGGATTTAAAGTTGTGTCAAGAACCTCAACTTTTTACTCAAGCAATTCACTTGCAAGAAAGTGAACACAAAATCATTTACAACAATAAATAACGAATGGTCAGACTCGGCCTTATACCTAATGTGATGAAATCTGAGGTTATAAGAAAGGCTTCTCTAGACCAAATCACCCTACGACCTCCCTGGGGATCAGCCAGATAATTAGCCACTGGGTATCAACTTCTTTGTGTTTTAAATGTCTTCAAGTCAGGAGAATATGCAACACTTAAAATCATTATGAGCTATTTTTTTAATCTTAGCCAAAACTTTCAAACCGACAGTTGGCTCACAGCATGGCCTGTAGAAGCAGAAAACTACAGTATCAGGGAGGCCAGGGCTGTGTATACACTTCAGCCATGGCAGTTATAAATTGGTAACCTGTTCCTCTTACTCCAATAAGATCCTCTAAGTTATGAAATTTAAAAACATGAGAAACAGTGGTTAACAACTACACCAAAGTCTGTAAGAATATTCTTCTTCAATCCAAGCTCCAGGCTCTATTTGGAGTCCATGTCTTAGAGTGGATTATTCCCAGAGTAGACCTTGAGAGGAAGATTTGAGTGCAAGTAATCTATTTGATGAATGATTTGAGGAACACCAGTAAGGGAGTAAGGAAATGAGGCAGGATGGGAAAGAAAGCAATACAAATGTGGGCATTTGAAATGGAAACATCTGGGGGGCTGTATGGAACACACTGCACACTTGTCCCACCTAAGAGGGTTCAGAAGTTGGGACGTGTATTCACCAATGCCTACCTGTTACTGACTGAGGACTGCTTTAGGGTGCTAACTGCTGGAGATGCAGGGCTACCTCACATTGGAGCCGAACATGCTCTTGCTGCCACAGAATGCCCTCAGGCAGAGTTACAGGTGCATTCAATAGACAGTGAGCACACAGCAACAGTAAGTGGCATGGGGATATGGACAGGGCTGGTGGCCACCGCTGTATATCTGGGCAAAAGCCCAACAGGTGCCCAATCTCTTATCCACAATTCTGAAATTGAAAAAGTTCCAAAAGATTTTAAAATACAATTTTTTCATAAATTTGGCACCCAAACTCATTCGGCGGCAAATTCTTACCTGAGTGATATTCTTATATTGTTTATTCATTGCACTTTGTATGGATATTGTTTCACTAAAGGAATACTAATACCACTGCACATGGTGTGCTGCTCAGACACCAATGAGAATGTAACATAATACAGAACTTACTTTTATCAAATTATATTACTTTTCTAAAATTCCCAAAATCTGAATTCCAAAACACTTTGGAGCTCAAGGATTGTGGGAATATAGCTTTTTGGTTGCCTTCCACCCTACTGTTAGATTTGTCTAGAAGATTAACAAAACAGTACAGACAGAAGCATGTTGACCTCCTTAAAAGTCATTGAATAAATTCCTAGTCAATTACCACATTAAGAAATCTGAAAAACAGGGTCACCTGGGTGGCTCAGATGGTTGAGCGTCCAACTCTTGGTTTCAGCTTGGGTCGTGATCTCTCAGTTTCATAAGTTCGAGCTCCACATCAGACTCTGCGGTAATAGCACGGAGCCTTCTTAGGATCCTCTCTTTCTCCCTCTCCACCCCTCCCCAACTCATGCTACCTCTGTCTCTCTCAAAATAAATAAGTAAACTTTAAAAAAAGAAATCTGAAAAATAAAAAAAGAGAGAAAAGGAAATTAAGGGGAAAAGCATAGGAAGAGGAAGGAGGATAGAGGAAAAGAAATAGAGAAGCATACTATGATAAAAAGCTAAAGGCAGCAATAAAAAGTGAGAGCTAAACTAAGACTGAACATAACAACAACACAAGCAAGTTTCATGCTGTTATTCTCCACTTATGTTATTGCCAAAATATAGTCTCCAAAACTGTGATATAAAAAGATAAAGGAGAAATAGACAACAGAGAATATATACATGGATGAAATACAGAAGAACTGCTTGAGGAATTTGATTATAGACAGCTATCAATATTCAAAAGAAAATCACAACCCACACATCCAGTAGAAATAACTCAACTCTCTGTTCCATAACCACCACTGCATTCATCAGCTGAAACTTTGCCTAACCCAGGTCTGCAAGCATGGTCTCCCTTCACCATGAGAACACAAGCTTCCTCCTTATGAAATTTTGTCTTAAAGTTCCTCTGTCCTAGAACATCTTCATTGATTAACTCTATCAATCTAACACTGACAAAATCTCCTTAACAGTGAAATTTTGCAATTATTATATTTGTATGTGCAAGTCTCTATGACCTGGACTTATTATGGAATGGCAGTTATGGTTCCTAGTAAAGCTTTTCAGCTATATGAGTATTTTTATTCAGCAGGATTCTTGTAACTTTCTCTTTACCACAGTCCACTGTGTTGAATAGTTTTAAACTTCTCATTTCAAATATTAAAGCTTTACATCTTCTTTTTGTTTTTTTTTTATTTTTTTTTAACGTTTATTTATTTTTGGGACAGAGAGAGACAGAGCATGAACGGGGGAGGGGCAGAGAGAGGGGGAGACACAGAATCGGAAACAGGCTCCAGGCTCCGAGCCATCAGCCCAGTTCGACGCGGGGCTCGAACTCACGGACCGCGAGATTGTGACCTGGCTGAAGTCGGACGCTTAACCGACTGCGCCACCCAGGCACCCCAATGCTTTACATCTTCAAAACCTATCCCAGGAAAATAAAAACCCAACGCAAAGGTAAAGATTTCAAAATATGAATATCAATAAAGATCTCAGTATTTTTAAAAAGGTGATCTAAATGAAAAACTCCATGTAAAACATTTAGTACATTCCTTAGCAAGTAAGAACATAATGTTAGATTATTGTTATCATTATTAGTTGGGTGGTGCAGTAATATGAAGCTTGGCTTTAAAAAGAATAATCTGGAAATGAACTAAAACATGGATAGAAACTTACAGAAAACATGGTAAGATGTTAGAACTAAATTTAAATTCTATTCAAATTCTATTCAAATAGAATGATCCTCAATAGAGGTCATATGAAACAAAAAAAAAAAGTTGGGGGGGGCACCTAGATGGCTGAGTCCGTTAAGTGTCCAACTTCAGCTCAGGTCATGATCTCACAATTCGTAAGTTCAAGCCCCACATGGGGCTCTCTACTGTCAGCACAGAGCCTTTTCAGATCCTCTGTCCTCCTCTCTCTCTCTGTCCATCCCCCTCTTGCATGTGTTCTCTCTCTCAAAAATAAATTATAATTTAAAAAAAATAGTTGGGAACCATATTGGGAAAGAGAGAACAAATGAGAAAGATGTTCCAAGAGAGTAGTATTTATTTGTGTAAGCAAATTACAGTTGAATGTAAAGGGCACAAAACAAGCCCATTCATTTAATACCAAGGTTTTGAGCCTGGATAACTGGGAAGATGATGGTGTCATTAACAGTAAAAGAGACATTAGCAGAAAATACTATTTTTGAAATGCCTATTTAAGATATCTAGGTCCTATGGGCCACTGAGTTTGTAGGCAAAAGTCGAAAGAGAGATGGGGACTGCAGAAATGGCTTTCATAATAGTTATCACTATTTGATCATTAACTACGTTATATGTATATGTTATATGCATACTATATGCATACTATAAGCATAGTTATATGTCTAGTTATATGTATGCTATATGCATGCCAATGTGCTAAGCAACATTATGAAATAAGGCATTTTTATTTTATCCAAATTAATAAATCCAATTAAAAAATCTTAGCTATATAATATGATCAATTATTAAGAGGTAGAACTAGAATTCTGCCTATGTATACAATTTAAAGCTTGGTTATATTTTTAATTTGAGTCATCAGTGTAAAAACAATATCTGGAACAATTGTAGTAGATGAAATTTCTAATGAAAACAACAACAACAACAAAAATAAGGTCAAGGAAAGATCTTGAGGAATGCCATCTGTCAGAAAGAGGAAGAGCAGGGAAGCTAGCAATGCGAATAACTTTACAAAAAAGAAAAAGATAAAAATTACATGGAGATTATAGAAGGAAAACTTCCAGCAGATCATGGCCAATAATCTTGGATGTTACAGAAAAATAAAGGATAGTCTGAATAGGCAATTTGAACTGATGTTACAGTTGTCACCACCGTCTTTTAAGAGAGTAATTTCAAAAACATACTGGGAAAAAATGCAAAACTGGAAAGAATGGCACGAACCTGTGATGAGGAACTAAAAGTATTGATAATACATAACCCTTATAAGAAAATACATAAAAAATAGAAAGATAACATATAGGTAGCTTGAGGGGATATCAATGTCAAAGTAAGAGCTTTAAAAAATATATATGCCTATCTGGGCTTATCTGTAGGCTAAATGGAATAAGTCATTGGAGAAGAAGAAAGTTAGGATGCTAAGAGAGCTGCAAACTTAGTGACAGAACCAGAACATGCCTCAGCAATAAGTAAGGAGTAAGTGCCTAACAGAGTGATCATCCTACAAATAACATGCATACATTCTAGGTGGAAAAACCTATAGGAGACTCTGGAGAGTTAACAAAAGTAGATTTAGGTCAGGAGTCAATATCTGGAGCAAGTGACTTGGTTTTTGCAGTGTTTTTCCTGGAGGCAACTTCATTGGCAGTGGTGGTGGCAGAAGAGATGAAGGAGGGCAGTTAGCTAAAGTTCTGCCACCTTTCTGACTGAAGAGAACCACTGCTGGTAGAGAATAAAGAGATGCCCCAGAAAAAAGGGAGCTAGAGAAGGCGAAACCCCAAATTCTATGTTTAAACTTAGGTTAAGTCTCTGGCTGACTCCAGTATCAGGCATGTGTGAAACAGACTGAAAGCAGCTTACAGTTAAAACTTAAAGAACTGAACAGAGATATAAGCCACTGCCCACTACACATATGACAGTTGGCATTTCAGATCTGACCAAGTTAACTAAATGATGAAAGGAAAACATCAACACTCTTTGGAAGAGTACCAGAAGTCAGTTGAGAGAGAGAATGGAGAAGAAAAATAATATATAAAGAAATAATGGCAGAAAATGTCTCAAATTTGGTGAGAGAAATAAACTTACTGACTCAAGTTTAGAAAACCACAATCTAACACATGCAAATAAACCCACACACACAGGCACATTATAACTAAACTGATGAAAATCAAAAATAAAGAGAAAATATTAAAAGGAGCTAAAGAAAAACAACACATTACATACAGTGAAATCATGATGACAATACAATACTACATATTTCTCATCAGAAACAATGTAAGCCAAAAGGCAATAAGACAATATTTTTAAAGAAACCTAGTCTGGTGAAAATACCCTTCAAGAATATGGATGAAATAAAGATATTTTCTGATAAAGAAACACTAAGGCAATTTATTATCACCAGACCCACACTACAGAAATGACAAAGAAGTTCTTCAAGATGAAGAGAAATGATACCATAGGGAAATTCAGATTTTGAGGAATGATTGAAAGCACTGGAAAAGGTAAATATTTGGGTACGTATTAAACACCGTAATTTTATCTTAAATTTTAAAATAATACACATATTGGAGTGCCTAGCAGGCTCAGTTGGTGGAACATGCAACTCTTTTTTTTTTTTTAATTTTTTTCAACGTTTATTTATTTTTGGGACAGAGAGAGACAGAGCATGAATGGCCGAGGGGCAGAGAGAGAGGGAGACACAGAATCGGAAACAGGCTCCAGGCTCCGAGCCATCAGCCCAGAGCCCGACGCGGGGCTCGAACTCACGGACCGCGAGATCGTGACCTGGCTGAAGTCGGACGCTTAACCGACTGCGCCACCCAGGCGCCCCGGAACATGCAACTCTTGATCTCGAGGTTATGAGCTCACCACATTAGGTGTAGAGATTACTTTTAAAAAAATCTTAAAAAAAAATAATACATGTGACAGTTTTTAAAGCAAAAACTATAACAGTGTCACGTGAGGTTTATAAAGTAGATATAATATATATGACAACCATAAAATAAACATTGGTGAGAGGGAGCAGCCAAGATGGTGGAACAGCATGGAAGTTTTTTTTGCATCTCACAGTCGTGAAATACAGCCAAATCAGCATTAAACCATCCTGCACACCTAGAAAACTGATTTAAGGATTAATACAACAATCTGCACAACCTGAACCACAGAGCTCAGCAGGTACGAGGCATGGAAAGGTGAAATGGAGGAGAGAGAAGCCAAGTAGGGCAGAGAGCTGTTTTTGCTTACAGATAGAGGACAGAGATGGGGGGGACTACGGGAAAAGCACCCCCTCCCAAAAGCAGCTGGAGAGAAAGTGGAAAGTGGAAACAGCTGCAGAGACTGAACTAAAAAGGAAGAAAGGAGAAAGGAGAGGGTTTAAATTCCCACTAAGACTCTATAAATAGGGGGAGCGCAGAGCCTGACGTTCTGCACCTCAGTACCTGGAGGTGCTAAGGTGGGAAGGACAAATCCCCAGGAGCGGAGTGGGGTCCAAGAGGTCCTCAGGCCCCACGGGAGGAAGCAGTTCCACTGCTGGAAGGATATTTGGTAGCGGCTGTGCGGCCACCTGGTCCCAGCAGACACCAGAGAATAACCACATTCACTGGTGCTGGAACAAGGAAGTTAAGGGTGAAGCCTGGTGCCAGATGTGTGCTGTGATTTTCCATAATCCATGAAATGCTGCTGCTACAGGATCGTATGAACTTTTTCTGGGGTGGGCTGGCACCAGACACAGTCTCTGGACATTGGCAGCAGCACAGTCCCATGAACGTTGTTGGGTGCACTTGCCACCCAGCCATTGCTCAGTGAGACCCTCCCCCAGAGGATCTAAGCAGGTCAAAGCCGCAGTACCTCAGAAGTGAGGGGTCTGGAAACACAGCCACATCTGAGATAAAACTCAGGAGGGAGGTGCCCCCTGGCAACATGATGGCTTGGTCACAGACACTGTAAAAGCAGGGAATGGACAGAAAGCACAAAGAATGGGTGCACAATTGCTGGTTGGAGAGAGCACAGAGTTCTTATACTAGAAGATGGGTAGATGGGAGACTCCATTTATACTCCTCCTGCACATATGCATACACACCTACAAGTGCCACAACAATCCACCCCAGTAAGCAAGGCAGCACCATCTAGTGGAGAACAGAGCTGTTACACTAAGCCCCACCCAACTGGGCCAACCTCATTCTTCAGGAACACCACAAATCTTTCTGACTGCCTAGTGTGCGGACTATAAAGTGCTTCATAGTATCGCTTCTAGGGGAAAATGATGTAATTTCAATTGTATTTCAGTCTGTTCACAGGTCCATCTATTCAATTTTCTTTTTTTTTTTTTATCTTTTTTGTTTCTTTTCTTTTTCTTGAATACAGAAAGAGAAAACATTTTCATTTTCAGTTTTTATTAAAAATATTTTTATTTTTTTCTATTATATATTTATTTTTTGGTAAAATTTTCAAATTCTATCTTACTTCCATCATTTCATTTTATTCTATTTCATTGTATTCATTTTCTCAAATTTTAAAACGTTTTCCTTTTTTTCTTGTTTTTCTTCCCCCTGCCCCTTTTTTTCTATAATCTGTCAAACTCCTTTCAATAACCAGACCAAAACACACCTAGGATCTAGCATCATTTATTTTATTTCTGTGTGTGTGCATTGTTTTTAATTTTTTAATTTTAATTTTTTTTACCCTAATTCCTTTTCTTCTTTCAAAATGATGAAACGAAGGAATTCATCCCAAAGGAAAGAGCAGGAAGAAATGACAGCCAGGGGCTTATTCAACACAGAAACAAGCAAGATGTCTGAACTAGAATTTAGAATCACGATAATAAGAATACTAGCTGGGATCGAAAATAGATTAGAATCCCTCTCTGCAGAGATAAAAGAAATAAAAGCTAGTCAGGATGAAATAAAAAATGCTATAGCTGAGCTGCAATCTCAAATAGATGCCACGATGGCAAGGATGTATGAGGCAGAGCAGCGAATCAGCAATATAGATGACAAACTTATGGAGAATAACAAGGCAGAAAAAAAAGAGGGAGACTAAGGCAAAAAAGCACGATTTAAGGATTAGAGAAATCAGTGACTCATTAAAAAGGAACAACATCAGAATCACAGGCGTCCCAGAAGATGAAGAGAGAGAAAAGGAGGTAGAAGGGTTATGTGAGCAAATCATACAGGAAAACTCTCCTAACCTGGGGAAAGACACAGATATCAAAATCCAGGAAGCACAGAGGACTCCCATAAGATTCCACAAAACCCGACCATCAACAAGGCATACCATAGTTAAATTTACAAAATACTCAGGCAAGGAAAGAATCATGAAAGCAGCAAGGGAAAAACAGTTCTTATCCTACAAGGGAAGACAGATCAGGTTTGCAGCAGACCTATCCACAGAAACTTGGCAGGCCAGGAAGGAGTGGCAGGATATATTCAATGTGCTAAATCAGAAACATATGCAACCAAGAATTCTTTATCCAGAAAGGCTGTCATTCAAACTTGAAAGGGAGAATAAAGTTTCCCAGACATACAAAAATTAAAGAAGTTTGTGACCACTAAACCAGCCCTCAAGAAATTCTAAGAGGGACTCTCTGAGGGGAGAAAAGGCAAAAAAAAAAAAAAAAAAAAAAAAAAAAAAAAAAAAAGACCAAAAGCAACAAAAACTAGTAAGGACCAGAAACTCCAACTCTACAAGAAACATAATGGCAATAAACTCATATCTTTCAGTACTCACTGTAAATGTCCATGGACTAAATGCTGCAATCAAAAGACATAGGGTAACAGAATGGATAAGAAAATAAGATCCATCTATATGCTGTTTACAAGAGACCCAGTTTAGACCTAAAGACACCTTCAGATTGAAAGAAGGGTGGAAAAAAAGAAAGAAAAGAAAAGAAAAAAAGAAAAAGAAAAAAAGAAAGTAAGGGGTTGGAAAACCAAGCTAATGGGTGACAAAAAAAGGCCCGAGTAGCCATAATTATGTCAGATAATCTAGACTTCAAAATAAAGACTGTAACAAGAGATGAAGAAGACCATTAGATCATAATTCAGGGGTCTATCCACCAAGAAGACCTAACAATTGTAAACATTTATGCTCCAAATGTGATAGCACCCAAATATATAAATCAATAAATCACAATCATAAAGAAACTCATTGATAAAATACCATAATAGTAAGGGACTTCCACATCCCACTTACAACAATGGACACATCATCCAAACAGAAAATCAACAAGAAAACAATGTCTTCGAATGACACACTGGACCAGATGGACTTAACAGATATATTCAAAACATTTCATCCCAAAGCAGTGAAATATATATACTTCTCTAGTACACATGGAACGTTCTCCAGAATAGATCACAAACTAGGGCACAAACCAGCTCTCAACAAGTACAAAAAGATCGAGATTATACTGTGCATATTTTCAGACCACAACACTATGAAACTCAAAATCAACCACAAGAAAAAATTTGCAAAGATAACAAATACTTGGAGACTAAAGAACATCCTACTAGAGAATGAATGGACTAACCAAGAAGTTAAAGAGGAAATTAAAAAGTTCATGGAAGCCAATGAAAATGATAACACCACAGCCCCAAACCTCTGGGATGCAGCAAAGACAGTCATAAGAGGGAAGTATATAGCAATCCAGGCCTTCCTAAAGAAGGAAGAAAGATCTCAGATACATAACCTAACCTTACACCTTAAAGAGCTGGAAAAAGAACAGCAAATAAAACCGAAAACCAGCAGAAGACAGGAAATAATGAAGATTAGAGCAGAAATCAAAGCTATCAAAACCAAAAAAAGAGTAGAACAGATCAATGAAACCAGAAGCTGGTTCTTTGAAAGAATTAAGAAAATTGATAAACTACTAGCCAGTTTGATCAAAAAGAAAAGGGAAAGGAACCAAATAAATAAAATCAGGAATGAAAGAGGAGAGATCATAACCAACACAGCAGAAATAAAAACAATAATAAGAGAATATTATGAGCAATTATATGCCAATAAAATGGGCAATCTGGAAGAAATGGACAAATTCCTAGAAACATATATACTACCAAAACTGAAACAGGAAGAAATAGAAAATTTCAACAGACCCATAACCGGTAAGGAAATCGAATTAGTAATCAAAAATCTCCTAAAAAACAAGAGTCCAGGGCCAGATGGCTTTCCAGGGGAAGTCTACCAAACATTTAAGGAAGAGTTAACACCTATTCTCTTGAAGCTGTTCCAAAAAATTGAAATGGAAGGAAAAATTCCGAACTCTTTCTATGAAGCCAGCATTACCTTGATTACAAAAGCAGACAGAGACCCCACTAAAAAGGAGAACCATAGACCAATTTCCCTGATGAACATGGACACAAAAATCCTCAACAAGATATTAGCCAACTGGATCCAACAATACATTAAAAAAAATTATTCACCACGACCAAGTGGGATTTATACCTGGGATGCAGGGCTAGTTCAATATCCACAAAACAATCAATGTGATTCATCACATCAATAAAAGAAAGGACAAGAACCACATGATCCTCTCAACAGATGTAGAGAAAGCATTTGACAAAATACAGCATCCTTTCTTGATATAAACCCTTAAGAAAGTAGGGATAGAAGGATCATACCTCAAGATCATAAAAGCCATATAGGAAAGACCCAATGCTAATATCATCCTCAATGAGGAAAAACTGGGAGCTTTCCCCTTAAGGTCAGGAACAAGACAGGGATGTCCACTCTCGCCACTAGTATTCAACATAGTATTGGAAGTCTTAGCCTCAGCAATCAGACAACACACAGAAATAAAAGGCATCCAAATCGTCCAGGAGGAAGTGAAACTTTCACTCTTCACAGATGACATGATACTCTATATGGAAAACCCTAAAGATTCCACCAAAAAAAACCAGCAAGAACTGATCCCTGTATTTAGCAAAGTGGCAGGATATAAAAGCAATGCACAGAAATCGGTTGCATTCCTATATACCAACAATAAAGCAACAGAAAGAGAAATCAGGGAATCAATCCCATTGACAATTGCACCAAAAACCATAAAATACCTAGGAATGAATCTAACCAAAGAGGTGAAAAATCTATACACTGAAAACTACTGAAAGCTTATGAATGAAATTGAAGAAGACACAAAAAAATGGAAAAAATATTCCATGCTCCTGGATGGGAAGAACAAATAGTGTTGAAATGTCAATACTACCCAAAGCAATCTACATATTCAATGCAATTCCTACCAAAATAGCACCAGCATTCTTCACAGAGCTAGAACACACAATCCTAAAATTTGTATGGAACCAGAAAAGACACCGAATAGCCAAAGCAATCCTGAAAAAGAAAACCAAAGCAGGAGGCATCACAATCCCAGACTTCAAGCTGTATTGCAAAGCGGTAATCATCAAGATAATATGGTACTAGCACAAGAACAGACACTCGGTTCAATGGAACAGAATAGAGAACCCAGAAATGGACCCACAAATGTATGGCCAACTGATCTTTGACAAAGCAGGAAAGAATATCCAGTGGAATAAAGACAGTCACTTCAGCAAGTGGTGCTGGGAAAACTGGACAGTGACATGCAGAAAAAATGAACCTGGACCTCTTTCTTACACCATACACAAAAAGAAACTCAAAATGTATGAAAGACCTAAATGTAAGATAGGAAGTCATCAAAATCCTTGAGGAGAAAGCAGACAAAAACCTCTTTGACCTTGGTCACAGCAACTTCTTATTCAACACATCTCCGAAGGCAAGGGAAACAAAAGCAAAAAATGAACTACTGGGACCTCATCAAAATAAAAAGCTTCTGCATAGCAACGGAAACAATCAGCAAAACTAAAAGGCAACTGAGGGAATGGGAGAAGATATTTGCAAATGACATATCAGATAAAGGGTTAGTATCCAAAATCTATAAAGACCTTATCAAACTCAACACCCAAAAAACAAATAATCCACTGAAGAAATGGGCAAAAAGACATAAATAGACACTTCTCCAAAGAAGACATCCAGATGGCCAACCGACACATGAAAATATGCTCAACATCACTCATCATCAGGGAAATACAAATCAAAACCACAATGAGATACCACCTCACGCCCGTCAGAACATTAACAACTCAGGCAACAACAGATGTTGGCAAGGATGCAGAGAAAGAGGATCTCTTTTGCACTGTTGGTGGGAATGCAAACTGGTGCAGCCACTCTGTAAACAGTATAGAGGTTCTTCAAAAAGTTAAAAATAGAACTCCCCTACAACCCAGCAATTGCAGTACTAGGTATTTATCCAAGGGATACAGGTATGCTGTTTCGAAGGGGCACATGCACCCCAATGTTTATAGCAACACCATCAGCAATAGCCAAACTATGGAAACGTCCAAATGTCCACTGACAGATGAATGGATAAAGAAGATGTGGTATATATATACAATGGGGTAATACCAGCAATCAAAAAAAAAAAAATGAATTCTTGCCATTTGCAACTATGTGGATAGAACTAGAGGGCATTATGCTAAGCGAAATTAGTCAGTCAGACAAAGACAAAAATCATATGACTTCACTCATATGAGGACTTTAAGAGACAAAATAGAGGAGCATAAGGGAAGGGAAGCAAAAATAAAATAAAAACAGGTAGGGGAACAAAAACATAAGAGACTTAAATATGGAGAACAGAGGGTTACTGGAGGGGTTGTGGAAGGGGGGATGGGCTAAATGGGTAAGGGGCATTAAGGAATCTACTCCTGAAATCATTGTTGTACTATATGCTAACTAACTTGGATGTAAATTAAAAATAAATTAAATAAAAATAAAAATAAAAAGTTGGTGAGGAGATGATAAATAGATGTTTATATCCACAGTTTCTACATTTTATGTGAAGTGGTATAACATTAACTTTAAATAGGTTGCAAAAAGTTAAGGATGTATACTGTAACACAATCTTTCATAAAATAATACAAAGAGATATCAAAAAAGTCAATAGATAAAATGGGATTCTAAACATTCATCTAAAAGAAGGCAAGGAGGAAGAAACAGATGATCAGCAACGACAACAAAAAAGGAGGGGGTAACAGAAAAAAGTTAGATTTAATCAATCATATTATCATGTTAAATATTAATGCACTAAACACTTCAATTTAAAAGCAGAGCTTATCTGAATGGATTTTTTAAAAAAAGGTAGTCTTTGCCAACAAGAGTAAACTAAGTAGGTTGAAAAAGATCATATGAACAATAAAAATGAAGTCTGCTGTAGATATATAGTACATATATTAATTCAGATAAAAGATACGCTAAGTTAAAGAGTATCACTGATGACAAAGAGGGATACTTTATATTGATGAATCTATTTTTCAGACAGACCTCAGTCATAAATGTATATGTACCTAATAACAATCCTTTGACAGGATTAAAAGGAAAAATAGAGAAACAATCATAGTTAGAAACCTTAGCTCTTCTTTCTCAGCAACTGATAGAAAAACTAAACAAAAATTTAGTCAAGATATAAAAGTTTATCTAACTTACATTTATAGAATCATATACCCCCATAAGAGCAAAACATCAATTATTTTTAAGTACACACAGTACATTAACCATAATAGGCCATATGCTTGGCCATGGAAGAAATCTCAATAAATCTAAAAGGACTGAAATCATAGAGTAACTCTGACCACAGTGAGATTAAATTAGGAATCACTGACGATGAGATATTTAGGAAAACCCCAAATATTTTCAAATTAAACAACACATTTCTAAATAATCCATGGGTCAAATTAAAACATCAGAAAGGTTATTATAAAATATTTCATACTTAAAGATAAAAATACGACAAAATAATATCTGTGGAATGCAGCTAAATCAGTGCTTAGAGGAAAAACCGTAGCTTTTGTAGCTTAAAAAAGAAGAAAGGTCTAAAATCAGTGACCTAAGTTTCAACATTTAGAAGAGCAAGTAAATCCCAAGCAAATAAAAGGAAGGAAATAACAAAGATCAGAGCAAAATCAGCAAAATAGCAAACAGAGAAAACGGAGAAAAAATAAGCCAAAAATTAATTCTTTGAAAAGATTGATAAAATTGATATACTTCTAGAGAGACTGACCCAGAAAAACACAATAAAAACAATCAAAACCACATATTAAAAAGCGGTTATCACTAAAGATCCTAAAGACATTAAAAGGATAATAAGAAAATGTTATGAACAACTGTATATCAAAATTTTTATAATCAGATAAAATGGCTAATATACATGAAAGAGCTGTTACCAAAGTTCACTTAAAAAATAATACTTTATCTAAAGAGCTCTACATCTTTATACAAACTGGCCATCATTTAAAATCTCACAAAGGAGAGGTGCCTGGGTGGGTCAGTCGGTTAAGCATCCGACTTCAGCTCAGGTCATGATCTCGTGGTTTGTGAGTTTGAGCCCCGCCTCAGGCTCTGTGCTGACAGCCTGGAGCCTGGAGCCTTCTTTGGATTCTGTGTCTCCTCTCTCTGCCCCTCCCCTGCTCATGCTCTGTCTCTCTGTCCCTCAATAATAAATAAATATTAAAAAAATTAAAAATAAAATAAAATCTCACAAAGGAATTCTTTATATTTTCTTAAATATGTATATTGATTGTGTAATTACCCCATAATAAGAATTTTGGATTATAAAAATATATATGAGAATGATCCTTAAGAGAGAAGAGACTAGCCTGAGACAAGGAAGGAAATTCCTGACTCTTAGGCATAAATTTTATATAGTCATTATTATTTTCCTTTTTTTTTTTTTCTTTAGCCTCAAGTAAGCTACATTTGCTGGAATCTCTGGGCATTTTGCCCATTTTAGCTTTTTTTTTTCTCATCTGTTCAATATTTTTCTGCGTATATTGTGACTAATACTTTTAAATGAAAATTTAGCATTACTTCTTCATTTTTATGCCCCCTTACAAACTAGAATTATGACTGAGATTAAAAGAGGGCATTAAGAAAGAACCATTTTCTGCACAGTCCACATATATTTTATGTAAAGGACACATCAAAGTTGAACCCTCAAAAGCAATTTACTTAATTAGCTTAATTAGTAATGATTGTGCTGAAATCAAGTGTATCAGTTCAAGAAACCCTGTACAGCATAATAGGTTTCAATAACAAAAAAATTTTAATTACAGGTTATTAATTCCTATACCCTACTCTAATTTCAATCCTCATTAGATGGCTTCAACTTTTGTTCTCACCAAAATAAATCCCAAAATTCAAACAGTAACATTCTTATTGATAATACTTTCTACAAACATGCCAAAAAATTTGTCTGCTGGATATACTAAAAAGCATCCATGGGTATAAAGGGAATAAAACAAGAATTAGATAGTTTATTTTTAACCCAACCATTTCCTTTCATTTTAACAAGTGATTTGGGTTGGATTAGGTTCTACAAGCTCCACCTCCAACTTCTAAGTATAAAAAGCAGTCTCCATAAATCAAGCAAAGATATCCAAAGGAAACTTGGTGTAATTCACAGCTTTGCAAAAGGCCCACTCTATGCTTCAGGTTTAACTGTGAGCAGACAAATTAGAAAATGTGTGAAGAGGGCATTTGTGTTCTATGTCACTCTCTCAGTGGCTCCTGTTGGCAGGAACACAGTACTGAAGTAATCTACAACCACGTTAGGAATTTCCAAGATCTCTCCCCTGCCAAGTTACAATTCCTTTTACCAAGCTGAAGAATTATCTATTAAAGAACTGGGGGCATGACCTCTTCAGGAAAAGTGCTCAGGAAAAGGTATAACCCTTACTCTTAGGTCCATGTTAGGGTTATTGAACTCTATTTTGCTGCATGCAATTTTATCATTTCACTCATTTAACAAATATTTTGAAGACTTGTGAGCACAGTTCATAAGATTTTCAAACAAATTCGGGGTAATAAATATGGATCTTCCTACCAGAAATATTGTAACCTTTTAAACCTAAATAGGCAGATAACACTTACACTCTCAAGCCTGGTTCAGGCCACTTGACCTCCACACAATCTTACTGACTCTTGTCCTAAATCTTGACTGAGTTTCAGTCATTTCTCTCAGCCAAGTACTTAGTTTTTTGTTCAGCCATGGGAGATAAAAATGTTGCCTAAAAAAGAGTATACTATCAACAAAGAGTGAAATCTGTTAGAAGAAAGAGGTGGAACTAATAAAAACAAAACAAAGAGAAAATGTGAAAGCAAAGATTCCCTTTCATCTCTTTTATCCACCACCAAAATCGACCTCCATCAAGAGACCCTGGTAAAGGTGATTAGATGAATTCCCCTTAATTGAGTCATTTCCATCATATTCAAGATTTGCCTCAATTGAAAACACAAATACTCTTTCTACACTTTTCCCAAACCTAAGTCCTAGATATGTGTTTAGTGATTTTGTGACTATTTTGTGACTTTTTCCTCATGCCTCAGCTTTTTCCACAGGCTCCAAAAGTTCCTGCTGGGCTAATGCTCCCTGGGAAGACTGCGGCATTGAACACGTTCCCACAACCTGGCCAAAAAACATCAGTGGATCCAACCTGACTACCAATTATCCAGGTTAGCTTCTACTATATAAAACAACTAATGGAGAATCACTAGGCTCTAGATTTTGTGTAAATTGCAATGAGTCAAACATTTCTGAAACATTAGGTAATTTCTAAGTCTTGTCAACAATCAATCTTTCCACCTAAACTTACTGATCATCTAGTGGGTGCACACTACAATCCTGGTGGAGTCTATTTACAAGGAAATCTGTCATACTACAGGAGTAGCAGCCCCTCCAATCTATGAATTCAGAGCTATCAAACAGCTCATGAGGACACACACACACACACACACACACACACACACACACACACACAATAAGCAGTAAATTCCTGAAGCCAAATAATTCAAGTGTTTCTGTTTCCAAGGAATTTTTTTTTTCTTTTTTGGTCTGTTAGCTCTCTCTGACTACTTGAATGTTAAGGAACTATTCTATTGTAAAATAATTGTTTTTCCAAAGAAAATCATGGGAATAAAATAGTGATCTTTATTGTTTAAAAAAAGTCACAGTAACTCAGAAAGCCTTACAAATCAAAGAATCACAGCAACCCCATTCTACCACACACTGTAGTATATGCACAAACATTATAATAATATTCTTATGCATTAACAATAATTTATAATGGCTAAAAATTCATTTGTTTTTTAATTGCTTTAAAAGTATTATCACAATTGAAAAGTAAAATTTATTCAAGTGAAAGGAGCACTGGTCCATGAAAATTTGAAGAGAAAATTAGTTTAGGACATATATTTCATCTAAAATAGAAAGCTCCTTCCAAATTTTGGTCTTCTCTTCTTGCAGTTTATAGTCAGGTGACAATCTTAAGGCTTTATTAACTGAACAACACCAGTATTGAAGGAATTTTATTTGAATTTCATATGCATAAGGTAGCTCAAAGTCTCCACAGTTTAGAGTCAGTAATATGATTATCAATTAAAGAGTTCAGACCTGAATTCTAAGGCAAAACAAAAGATAGAATACTTTAGGAATCCATGGCCTTCCCAGAACTCTTCCAGGGATTCAAATTTCACTAATACTGCATCCCAAGACATATGCCTCCTTGAAACTCTCCCCTCTCTTCCCTTTAATGACAACCCTACCCCCTGACTTTTCTCCTAAAACTATGGACATCCTTCTCACTTGCTTTAGTTAACTCTTTTTTTTCTCTACTTATATTTTAAATATTTCTTTCCCCCAGATTTCTGTCTCCAGACATTAGTATGCTTCACTTTACTTATTACTCTTTCTATTAATCTCAAACATTCCATGACTTCAGGTTTTTTTATATCCAGATATGAATCTCCTACCAAGATCACTCTTTTGAAGTTTAGATAAATGCACATCTCCAACTGGATGTCCCATGGCATCTCAGTTCAGTGTGTCCAAAATACAACCCATTATCTTTTCACTGAAACTGCTCATCCTCATATCTTTCACGTCTTAGTTAAAGGTGTCAAAATTCATCTACAAGCATGTCTGGCATTCAGAAGAATTTAAATTTGAAAATAAAAATTTACTGAATTCATGAAACTGGTCAGCTGGTCAACAACTATTAATTGAGTCTATTACTATAACCAGACACTATGCCAGGTGCTGGGGAATGTAGATACAAGCATGAAAGACAAAGTCCCTGCCCTCATGGAGATTAGTCTAATGGAGAAAACAGCCATTAAATAATTACAAGTATAATTAATTTTTTCCATTAATTATACTTGTAATTACAAGGAAAAAGATAACCTGCCCAATCACCCAAAACAGAAAACTCAAAAATTTCTTCAATAGTTTTCTTTCCTTCAAACTCAATTTCTAATTAGTACCCAGATCTTATTAGTTCCCTCCCTGAAATCCATCTGATTTATACCTTCCTCTCCACCATTACTATCTTGCTCAATTCAAGCTTCATCATCTCTTTCCTTTAACTGGTCTCCCTGACTGCAACCTCTCCTCTTTCTGTTCTGGTAATGACACTGTTATCTTTACACATTATAACTATGATGGTGTCACAATCCTCCTGAAAACCATTTATGGGTCCTATTTAGCATGAAGATTAAAGCCCCAGATCCGTGGTTTTCGTGATTCTCAATGTCCAGCCTTCATCTGCCTTTCCAAACTTATTACATCTTTCTCAATCCCTCATACCCTGGTCTCTAGCCATATCGCACCTGCATTCTCTTAGAACTTCTTTTTCAAATACTCGATCTGTGAAAAATAAAATCGGCTGGAAGACACTGGATTCCTGCCTTTAGAATCCTGGCAAAATCATATGAGTAAAATTCCCTTTTCTTGATGCAAGAGGTCAAGGAGGGAGATAGTTACCAAAAGTCATGTACTTTGAGAGTACCAGGCCAGATTAAGAGTAGACAGCTCAGTGGGGCACCTGGGTGGCTCAGTCAGTTGAGCACCTGACTCTTGACATCAGCTCAGGTCATGATCTCATGGTTTCATGATTTTGAGCCCTGCACCGGGCTCTGCGCTGACAGGGTGGAGCCTGCTTGGGATTCTCTCTCTCCCTCACTCTTTACCCCTCCCCCACTCATGCTGACTCAGTCTCTCTCAAAATAAATAAATAGCCTTAAAAAAAAGACTCAAAGCTCAAAGTCAGGTCAGTTATCTAAAATGAATATGATGTCAACCAGGATACGAACAATAAAACCAGACTGGACAGACATCAAACATTGTAGAAGAAAAAGTATCTAAGGCAGACAATAGGAAAATGAAACCAAAAGTGGTAAGTTCAAAGCCAAAGGTAGATGACATCAATGGATTTTGTAAAATCTGATTCACACAGTTGCCAATATTAATATTGGCAATTTATTTTTTTAATGTTTATTTATTTTGAGAAGAGAGCACACACACACACGTGAGCAGGGTGGGGGGTGGAGGTAGGCAGAGAGACGGGGAGAGAGAGAATAGGCTCTGCAGTCACCAACTGCGAGACTGTGGGGCTCGACCTCACCAAACACAAGATCATGACCTGAGCCGAAGTCAAGAGTGGGACACTTAACCGACTGGACCCCCCAGGCACCGCACTATTGGCAATTTGTTCTTCAAGATTCCTCTCCGTGAAAACCATCTGTCACCCAACCCCATTCTGTTCCCTAGCTAATCCTTTTCTCCACAAGGCTCCCAGATTCCTTTGTATTTGCTGCCATTATGACAATCAGCACACTCGATCACAATTACTTGCTTACAGGTCTGTTAACTCAGGTAAAATATTAGCAACATGAGGGAAGGGGCTATGTTTTATTCATCCTTTCATCCTCAATGGGAAGACACAGTAAGTTTGTTAAATTAATGAATAAATATAATGAAGTTATTAGTGAACAAATAAATGAGTACAGTAGTCCTAATTTAATGGTACCTAATAAGTACAAATATCTATTAAACTTAGAAATTGACTTTAGAAGCTTGTTGCTCTTGATTATAGAATAGTGTGGATTAGAGGAGAGAAAAAATACTTTTTCTTGGCTTTAACTAAAGAATTCAGAAGTGAGACTCAAAAAGAAATGTTCACATAACTCAAGAAAGGTGCAAGTAAATACAGTTAGAAAATTATCACAATGTCAATACGCTGCCGTTCAATAATGCCTTGTTTTGCTTTGCTTTTAAATAGTTATATCCTAGTGAGGCAATGATATAACACACATTCCGCTCACTGGTTTATTCCTAAGCATTAATGGCTTAGTTGCTGAAGCCACCCTCCCCCTCAACATTCCTGGCATGAAATATAAAACACAAACACTTGCAATACACATATAAAATGTATACTATGTGGCTATTCATTTACTGATAAGAGAAATCCTTGCTTACCATTAGCCCTGAGACTAGAAGCATAAGTGTAAATACAATTCATAAATTATATTTCATAAAACAAATTTTATTTTATAAATAAATAAAATTATTCTTCTCTACTTTAACGAATAACCAATTTTAACCAAATATCTGCATCACTTGAATAATCATAACTACTATTTACTTATCTCAAAATCTTCTTGCAAACATACACAACTGAAATTTTATAATCTTTATGGCACATAATTCAATGCCAACTACCCTTTAGAAATGCAATATGAATTTGATAATACTTAGAAATAAATGGGTTGGATTAGATGACCTCAACAGTACCTTCTAGATAGATTCCATATTATTTTTTTTTAATTTTTTTAATGTTTATTTATTTTAGAGACAGAGAGAGCACAAGCCAGGGAGGGGAAGAGAGAGCCAGAGACAGAATCTGAAGCAGGCTGCAGGCTCTGAGCTGTCAGCACAGAGCCCGACGTGGGGCTCAAAACCACGAACCGTGAGATCATGACCTGAGCCAAAGTCGGTTAAGCCAAAGTCGGACACTTAACCGACTGAGCCACCCAGGCACCCCTGCTGGATTCCATACTATTACAATTATTTTATATTAAATAAATACAGACTATCAGGTAGAGTGGAACAGGCATTTTACAATGAAGAATATCAATCTGGCTATATGCCAAGTTAGCAAACCTGCCTTTAAACTACACAGCCGTGTACCAGCAAGAATTATCAGTCAGCACCCTTACTTTTTGTACATGTTATGCTCTCAGACTTTTGCCTGGTCCCATCTTGTACCCATTCCAAGTCTCTTAGGGAGTCTGACCTTGCTTATTCCTCTCCTGGATCTGCAACTGCTACTGCTCCTCTGATTTCCGTCCCAAACTAGTGTCTGTACTTGGCCTTCAGATCTGGATCCAGTAACATCCCAACCTGATCCAATTTGCCATGAAAGACTCTACCCTCTCCTGATCTATGTGACCAGCTCTATGACTAAATTTGGCCTTACCTACCCAAGAGGGAAATGTGCAAGATAACTTGTCAAGGGTCACAGAGTAGGTGGGATGGAGAACCATATATCTAAAATATGATGCAGTGTGATGTAATAGAAAATCAATAGAACTCAGAGCTGAAGGACAGATTTGAATCCTTACTCTGCCTTTAATGGCTGAGGACATGAACCTGGACAAAATGTTGAACTATATGACATACAAAGAGTTCTCCCTATTCAATACAACTTACTATGAAAACTTTTTATCATATACAAAAGTATAAAACCAGTAAAATGTCCTTAAGCCATCTGTAGAACTATGAACACTGGCCAATCTTGTCTCATCTACTCCCCCAACAATACTTTTTTCCCCTAAAGCAAACTCTAGGTCTCATTGTTTATCTGAAAATTTCATTTTTGTATATTAATAACACAAATCAACTGTTATTATCACATCTAACAAAGTTAACACTAATTCCATAAAATCACCTAATGCCAAGCTACGTTTAAATTTCCTAAATTCACAAAAAACTAAAAGGCAGCCTATGGAATGGGAGAAGATATTTGTAAATGACATATCAGATAAAGGGTTAGTATCCAAAATCTATAAAGAACTTACCAAACTCAACACCCTCCAAAAAACAAATAATCTAGTGAAGAAATAAGCAGAAGACATGAATAGACATTTTTGCAAAGAAGACATTCAGATGGCTAATAGACACATGAAAAGATGTTCAACATCACTTATCATCAGAGAAATGCAAATCAAAACTACGATGAGATTCCAGCTCACACCTGTCAGAATGGCTAAAATTAACAACACAATAAAAAAGAGTTGTTGGCAAGGATGTGGAGAAAGGGTAATCCTCTTGTACTGTTGGTGAGAATGCAAACTGGTGCAGCCACTCTGGAAAACAGTGTGGAGCTTCCTCAAGAAACTAAAAATAGAACTACCCTACAACCCAGCAATTGCACCACTCGGTATTTACCCAAAGGATAAAAAATATACATTCAAAGGGATACATGCACCCCAATGTTTATAGCAGCATTATCAACAATAGCCAAACCATGGAAAGAGCCGAAGTGTCCACTGACGGATAAATGAATAAAGAAGATGTGTTATATATATATAATGGAGTATTACTCAGCGATCCAAAAGAATGAAATCTTGCCATTGCAATGATGTGGATGGAGCTAGAGTGTGTTACGCTAAGTGAAATAAGTCAGTCAGAGAAAGATAAATACCATATGATTTCACTAATATGTAGAATTTAAGAAACAAAACAGATAAACATTTGGGAGGGGGGAAGAAAAAAAGAGAGAGGGAAACAAACCATAAAAGACTTTTTAAATATTTTTTAATGTTTATTTATTTTGGGGGGAGAGAGAGAGAGAGAGAGAGAGAGAGAGAGAGAGAGAGAGCATAAATGTGGGAGGGGCAGAGAGAAATGGAGACAGAATCCGGAGCAGACTTCAGGCTTGTACTGTCAGCACAGAGCCTGACGCAGGGCTCGAACCCATGAGCCATGAGATCATGACCTGAGCCAAAGTCGGACGCCAAACCAACTGAGCCACCCAGGAATCCCTAGAGACTCTTAAAGACAGAAGACAACAGCATTGATGGAGGGAGGCAGGTAGGGGATGGGCTAGATAAATGATGGGTATTAGGAAAGCACTTGTTATGATGAGCAATGGGTGTTGTTTGTAAGTGATGAATCACTGAATTCTACTCCTGAAACCAATATTGCACTGTTTGTTAACTAGAACTTAAATAAAAATTTAAAAAAAAATTCCTAGATTGAACACCAAAAATTCAAACAATTCAATTAAAAAATGGTCAGAGGGCCTGAACAGACATTTTTCCAAAGATGGCCAACAGACACATGAAAAGGTATTCAACATCATTAATCATCAGGGAAATGCAAATCAAAACCACAATGAGATACCACTTTACACCTGTCAGAATGGCTAAAATAAAAAAGACAAGAAATAACAAGTGCTGGTGAGATGTGGAGAAAAAGGAGCCCTTGTACACTATTGGTGGGAATGTAAACTGGTACTGCCTCTGTGAAAATAGTATGGAGGTTCCTCAAAAAATTAAAAAATAGAAACACCACATGATATAATAATTACACTGCTGGGTATTTATCCCCCCAAAAATGAAAACACACATTTGAAAAGATAAATGCACTCCCATGTTTATTGCAGCATTATTTATGATAGCCAAGACAAGGAAATAACCCAAGTGTCCATCAATAGACAAATGGATAAGAAAGATGTTAGGCACACGTGCGTGCGCGCACGTGCACGCGTGCGCGTGCACACACACACACACACACACACTGGCATATTAGACAGCCATACAAAAGGATGAGATCGTGCTAGGTACAATAACAAGGATGAACCTAAAGGGTATTATGCTAAGTGAAATAAGTCAGCCTGAAGAAGACAAATACTGTATAATTTCATCCATATGTGGAATCTAATAAAACAAATGAACAAACAAACAAAAAGCAGAATTAGATTGATGGTTACCAGAGAGGAGGGGGTTAGTGGGCAAAATGGATGCAGGGGAGAGGGAGATACAGATTTCCACTTTCCAAATGAATAAGTAACAGGAATAAAAGGTACAGCATAGGGTATACATCAATGACACTGTAATAGGCTTATGTGGTGATAGATGGTAGCTACAACTGAGGCAGGCACAGCACAATGTATGAACTTGTCAAATTGCTATGTTGTACACCTAAAACTAATGCAATATTGTGTATCAACCATAGTCAATTTAAAAATGAAATCATGGATTGTCTAAAACTTTTCTTTAAAATTTTTTATAGTTTGTTTTTCCTAAATAGGATCCAACTAAGAGCTACACATTCTATAACATTTTCTATTAGACAGTAAGGGAGAAAGCCTCTAATAGGCTTTCTATTCCTATATAGAATAGTATAGAATAGAATATATAGTATATAGTATAGTATATAGTATAGTATAGTATATACTATATAGTATAGTATAGAATATATACTATATAGTATAGTATACTATATATATATAGTATAGTATAGAATAGAATATATAGAATAGTATAGAATCACAGATTTATCTGTGATTTGTTATGAAATTGAGGACTTCACTCATCAAAAATCTCTAGATCTATGCTGTTCAAAATAATAGCACTAGCTACCCGTGGTTACTTAAATCAACTAAAATCATGTAATATTAAAAATTCAGTTTCTCAGTCATACTAGCCACATTTCAAGTGCTCAATAGCCACATGTAGCTAGGAGCTACCATACTGAATGACCAAGCTACAGAATATTTCCCCCATTAGTAAGTGAATAGTCATATGATATCCATTTTACATCACTGCAGGAAATTCGATTGGGTTATGCTGCACTAGTATCTAAAGATACTTTCACTTCACAGAACTTAGAAAACAAGTCTCAATATAAACCTAATGTGCAGAATTATTGAGGGCTCATTAGAGTCATTTAAGACCAACTAGACCATTTCTGGTCCAGGGTCCTTAGATGTGGCTTCTCAAAAAGACTGACTACCACAAAATAACCTACAATTGGGCTATGCCTCCAAAGTTCACTTGTAACTTCTTTTGAATTTTAAATTATTTTGTTCAGGTTCCAGGCTACTGTTAAAATCTCAATTAACTCAAAACATGGTTGGGACACCTGGGTGGTGTGGTCAGTTAAGTGTCTGATTCTTGATTACTAGTCAGGTCGTGATGTTGCAGTTCGTGGGATTGAGCCCCATGTGGGGCTCTGCACTGACAGCACAAAGCCTGCTTGGAATTCTCTCTCTCTCTCTCTCTCTCTCTCCTCCTCCTCCTCCTCTTCTTCCTCCTCCTCCTCCCCTGCTTGCTTGTACACTCTCTTTCTCTCAAAATAAAAAAAATTAACTTTAAAAAATGGTTGAGGGGCACCTGGGTGGCTCAGTGGGTTGGGCATCCGCCTTCAGCTGAGGTCATGATCTCACAGTCCGTGGGTTCAAGCCCCGCGTCAGGCTCTGTGCTGACAGCTCAGAGCCTGGAGCCTGCTTTGGATTCTGTGTGTCCCTCTCTCTCTCTCTCTGTCCTTCCCCCACTCATGCTCTGTCATTCTCTGTCTCTCAAAAATAAATGTTAAATTTTTATTTTTAATGGCTTAAATTTTATACAAT
The DNA here is from genome assembly GCF_018350175.1 of Felis catus. NCBI lineage: Eukaryota > Metazoa > Chordata > Mammalia > Carnivora > Felidae > Felis > Felis catus. The sequence continues at coordinate 145,458,754 of NC_058368.1, read as the reverse complement.
GAACAGGAGGAAAAAAACTATTATTGATTGCTATTGTGGACTAGCCTGGAAACCTAATAATTGTGTATAATGTAATTTCAGTTTGTAAAAGTGCTCTGCAAGGGGGAGAAAAGACAGTGTCATTGGAAACATGTATCCCTCTCCTTTCTCCCCTTCTTCCACAGTGAAAAAGTAGAAACAAGGAAAGCAGAATGTTGGAAGATGTCTTATTTGGGAAAAGCCCTCCCCAGGCTGAGGTAAAATGGCTTGTCATATACATGGGATATATGTAAATTAGGCATTATAAATAAAAATCACAATTTCTAACAAAGGTAATCCCTTATAATTTATTTAAACTAAGGAATATAAAGGCTTTGCCTGATTATTCCCTCCTACATCACAGTCTCAAAAGAAAATTTCTTATTATGTAGGGTTAGTATAGGCCTTTCAAATCTTAAAAAAGATAGAAATCTTAGACTAAAAAGATTACTAGATTTGACTATACTTTTTCAATTATCTATGCCAGGGGTGACTGGATGGCTGAATCCATTAAGCGTCTGACTTCAGCCCAGGTCAAGATCTCATGGTTTATGAGTTCGAGCCCCATGTCGGGCTCTGTGCTGACAGCTCAGAGCCTGGAGCCTGCTTCGGATTCTGTGTCTTCCTCTCTTTCTCTGCCCCTCCCCACTCACGCTCTGTCTCTCTGTCTCTCTCAAAAATAAAATAAACATCAAAATAAATTTTAAATTATCTATGCCAAAAAAAACATTGCAAACCAAGTTAAAATACAAAACCTAGGCAAAATATTTGTAACGTACACAACAAGTGCTAACTAACATCCTTAGCAAATAAAGAATCTCAAACCAGCCACAAGTGAGTACCTTCATATCAAAATGGATGAAGAACAAGAATAAGCAATTTATAAAGCAAAAAATACAAATGGCTAAAAAAACAGAAAAATTTTCTAACTTCACTGATAAACCAAGAAATACAATGAAAAACAAAGAGATACTTCTTTTTCCTATTGAACACCCAAAAAGAAAAACGATTTTAATTGGTAATCTCTAGCACTCACTAGAACAGAGAGAGCTGCTAGAGAGAGCAGAACTACTGGCACCTCTAAGGTACGACTAGTGTCTTTCTCAGCCCCTAAGAGAATATAATACACTTGGAAGTAAGTCTTCACCCCAGTAAAAATGCAAAATCCATCACATAAATGTAAAGCATCATTCTCAATAGTTATGGTGGAGAATTTTATTAAGGGAAGGGGCATGAAAAACTTAAAAACTTTACTTTTTATGTAATATTACTTTATCTCTATTATATTTCACATTAAGGCACTTGAAAGCCCTTTTAGTCTGCTAGTCGGCATCTTCTCTGCAATGCTTCTTGGCACTGACTCATTAAGTATTCTTCATCTGATTCAAGGCAAAATATGCTTCTGATCAAATATGCACTCACATGCTCTTTGGCAAGCTACAAACCAAATTAGAAAAATCATAAATCTGGTGCTAAATGTTCTGGAGGGATGGTATATGCTATACCTTCCTTATCAGAAAAGCACACATATGGATTGCAATATGTCAACAAACCCCGTCTGTGACTTTTCTCACTCCTAATTTTAAAAATCATAGATCAATAAAGTAAACTATATTACTATATTTGGGTTAATAACTAACAAACCTAACTCCTTACTTTTCAAATGGAAATCATTCAAAATTACTTTGAAAGACACTTGAAATGTACTTGAAATGTACATTTCAATAACTAGATCTGCATAAAAGTTAAAAATAAATACATTTGATATCCCAAGGCTGGTACCAATTTTAATATCACTAACCACTTATACATATGGTTCTCCAAAGAAAGTTTGCTGTTAAATAGTCTATAAAATCATTCTATCACTGTGAATATGCCCCTTCATTTAAGAAAACCTTCAGTTTCCCAATTTACATCAATAAAAGAACATAACAAAAATGAACATCACTAACCTTTAACCATATATGCAAATGTGCATTTTCATGCCAGTTTTGTCATGCCAGTTTCATTTCACATGAAAATCATTTTAAAGGTTTTTCAATAATTAAAGCATTAGTGTCCAATAAACCATGTACATGGTAAACAAAATTCTTTGCAATTCATAAGGAATCAGGCAGGGTCTAAAAATACAATTCTGTAAATGATCATCTGATAAAATGAACAAAGACTGAATTTTGCAAAATGAGACTTAGGTATATACTTATACTGCAAAAGAATGAATCTTTCAATTAAAGTAATAAAATGCATTAATCAAAATTCTGCAAATAAGACTATCAAAAATTACTTTAAAATATATATAATAATCTATGATCATTAAAGTGTCTATACAAAAGATGTTAAAACCTCTCAAATATATTTCATAAAATAATGGTTATCATCAATTTTAGAAAACTCATTACAATTATCATTCAGTAAATATTCACTTCAGGACCTATACATGCAAAGTTCTGAGCTATGAACCATGAAGAGCAGAGAGATGGTGAGACATCTTTCTGGGACTTGCCAAGGAGAAAACAATCTAACAGTAAGGATAAGACATAAATATCCTAGACCCATGGAATTCACAGCTTAAAAGAGATGTTTAAGTTTATTTAACGCAATATATGTAACTACTCATGAAAAATCTTGTGTTCCAAACAGGAAAATTTCTTTCTGATTTGTTAAAAGTTCACTTTATGCCTACGGAAAATAATCAGAAGCCTTCTCTTCTCTTGAATCAATTATTCCACTTATAAAATATTCTACATACCCTTTACATGCTTACCTTTTATTATGTTGATTTTATCTTGAACAAAACACACATACACATACAGCAAATATTTATCATCCATTATTTGTTGTGAATATTTTACCTGCTACAATTTTTCCTTTAACATTATTCATATTTTGCTATTGTTTTTTGTTTTGTTTTGTTTTCTCTTTTTGATGCAGGAAAATCTACAGATCATTTCTTCATGGTTTCTATCTTGAGGCCATTCTTAGAAAAATTACAGTGTCACCAGTGTTTTCATCTACTAGTTATATGGGTTCATTTAAAAACTGTGTAACTGTTCAGTCCATCTGGGGCTTTATTCTCAGGCATACTGTGATATAAAGGGTTCAATTTAATTATTTTCCACATGCTTATAACATTAACACTGAATAGAAGATAACAAAAATGTTTTTTAAGGGAAAGAGAAAAGAGAAGAAAAGAAACAATGAGAATCATGTCCAAAAACAAGAACAATTAAGCTAGCATCAGATTTCTCCACAGCAACTTTCAACAACAGAGGACAAGTGACCAGTGTTCGCAGAGTTCTGAAGAAAAGAAATTATGTCCCAAGAGCAGTCTGCCTAACCAAGATGACTACACAGGATAAATACAACAAAAGACATTCTCAACATGAAACAGCCACCACTGAGACCTTCATAAAGAATTCTGCTTAAAGGGGTGGCTCAGTTGGTTGAGCGTCCAAGTCTTGATTTTGGCTCAGGTCATGATCTCACAGTTCATGGGTTTGAGCCCCATGTCAGGATATGCACTGACAGCATGGAGCCTGCTTGAGATTCTCTGTCTCCCTCTCTCTCTGCCCCTGCCCCACTCTCTCTCTTTCAAAAATAAATAAAATATTTAAACAATTTTAATATAATTTATTGTCAAGTTAGCTAACATACAATGTATACAGTGTGCTCTTGGCTTCAGGAGTAGATTCCCATGATTCCTCACTTACATACAACACCCAGTGCTCATCCCAAAAAGTGCCCTCCTCAATACCTATCACCCATTTTCCCCTCTCTCAGCCTCCCCATCAACCCTCAGTTTGTTCTCTGTATTTAAGAGTCTCTAAATGGTTTGCCTCCCTCTCTGTTTGAAACTACTTTTCCCCCTTCCTTTCTCACATCGTCTTCTGTTAAGTTTCTCAACTTCCACACATGAATGAAAACATGGTATCTTTCTCTGACTTATTTCTCTTAGCATAATACCCTCCATTTCCATCCAAGTTGTTGCAAATGGCAAGATTTTATTCTTTCTCATTGCCAAGTAGTATTCCATTGTATATATAAACCACATCCTCTTTATCCATTCATGAGTTGGTGGACATTTGGGCTCTTTCCATAATTTGCCTATTGTTCATAGCACTGCTATAAACATCAGGGTACATGTGCTCCTATGAATCAGCACTCACTCCTATATAACCTTGGGTAAATTTCTAGTAATGCTATTGCTGGGTCATAGGGTACTTTTATTTATAATTTTCTGAGGAACCTCCACACTGTTTTCCAGAGTGGCTGCACCAGTTTGCATTCCCACCAACAGTGTAAGTGGGTGTACATTTCTCCACATCTTTACCACATCTGTTGTTGCCTGAGTTGTAAATTTTAGCCATTCTGACCTGTGTGGTGTGGTATCTCACTGTGGTTTTGATTTGTATTCCCCTGATGATGAGTCATGAGTATATTTTCATGTATCTGTTGGCCATCTGGATGTCTTCTTTGGAAAAGTGTCAATTCATGTCTTCTGCCCATTTCTTCATTAGATTATTTTCTTTTTGGGTGTTGAGTTTGGTAAATTCTTTATAGATTTTGGATACTAACCCCTTATCTGATATGTCATTTGCAAATATCTTCTCCCATTCCATCAGTTGCCTTTTAGTTTTGCTGATCGTTTCCTTTGCAGTGCAGAAGATTTTTATCTTGATGAGGTCTCAATAGTTCATTTTTGCTTTTATTTCCCTTGCCTTCAGAGATGTGTCAAGTAAGAAGTTGCTGTGGCTAAGGTCAAAGAGGTTGTGGCCTGTTTTCTCCTCTAGGGTTTTAATGGTTTCCTGTCTCACATTTAGGTCTTTCATCCATTTTGAGTTTATTTTTGTGTATGGTGTAAGAAAGTGGTCTAGTTTCATTCTTCTGCATGTTGCTGTCCAGTTCTCCCAGCATCATTTGCTAGAGACTGTCTTTATTCCATTGGATACTCTTTCCTGCTTTCTCAAAGATTAGTAGATCATACATTTGTGGGTCTGATTCTGGGTTCTCTATTCTATTCCATTGGTCTATGTGTCTGGTTTTGTGCCAATACCATACTGTCTTGATGATTACAGCTTGGTAGTAGAGGCTAAAGTCTGGACTAAAAAAATTTTTTTATTAAAATTTTTTTTAATAATTCTAATAACAGAAACTAAAATATAAATCAAATGTAAAATTCAAGGGTTAAAACGTCAAGGAAAAAAATCATAGTGAGTACTGAATTCTAGTTAATTATATTCCAGTTAAATACAGAACTAGAATTAAACAACTATAAACCTTAATTACAAAACAGAATGTAAATGTTATAAAGCTCAAATAAGTAAAAATAATGTGTAACAACCAAAAATAGGGAGAGGACAGGAAGGTAGAGTATATATGCACATCTTTCAAAACAGATCACATATAAAGTCTAAACAGAAATTTGCATCTTAAAATCATGGCTCTAACCTCATGTATCCATAATCTCTTTACAGATATTCCAAAATATATACTACCTCTTACAGTGAAGTACATATTTGGAAGTTCAACAACTGTTTAAGTACTTTTAGTATCCTTTCCTTTTTATAAATTAAAGTGAAAATACATTGAATCCTTTTTATTTACAGTAACAGACATAGTATGATCAACAGATCAATGGGTTACCCTTTTTTTTTTAAGATTTTAGTTTTAAATAATGCCTATACCCAACATGAAACTTGAATTCAACAGATCAATGGAAAGGAAAGAAAGAGGGAAGGACGAGGAAGCAGAGAGGGAGGAAACTGTATTTCTCGCTATCTAATGTATTATGGTGGGTATCTGAGGGGTGATTTTTGAATTTCTTCTTTGTATTTTAATTTTTTATAATGAACTTACATCATTATACAAGGATAACAGTGATTTTTTTCCTCTGTTATAAAAAATCAAACTAAAAGTAGACATAAAATAAAGATAAATAAGCAAGATTACGAGGGTATTACAATCTTCTGGAAGCTACAAAATTGTGTTTGATACACAAACAACAAACCTGGATATCAAGATTATAGTTCATACATTTGAGCCAAGAACCTCTCAGATTTTTTAACTTCTTATACACAGAGTTGTGAGGTAGAAGTCCACTTTATGGGGTGCCTAGGTGGCTCAGTCAGTTAAGCCTCGGACTCTTGATTTGGGCTCAGGTCATGATCCCAGGGTCATGGGATCAAGCCCTGCATGGGGCTCAGCACTGAACATGGAGCCTGCTTGGGATTCTCTCTCTCTCCCTCTCTCTCTCTCTCTCTCTCTCTCTCTCTCTCTCTAGGCCCCTCCCTAGCCTCAAATAAAAAAAAAAAAAGTTTTTTTAATCCTTTGTATTTTAGGACACTACTAAAGCTCTGTGCATATTTAGGAAGCCTGATCGCCTGAGTAAACAAACCCAGTGACCTCTGCTCAGTCCCATCTTCAACCATCTTCTGCAACAGTGGACTCTGCAAAGACACCCTCCTTTACATTCTGGACAGTGCCTTGCACACAGCAGCCACACAAACATTGTTAAGTGACGAATGGGGCATTCTCCTGACTGCTCTGATCTCTGTCAGTGTCTCTGCAGGCTTCTGCCCACACTTCTTTCTCTCCTTGCCCGCCTACACAGAGGCGTCCCCCAAGGGTGGCTCTCACTTCACTCCTCTTCTCAGTCTAGTTTCCCTGAATTATCGCATCCACTCTCAAACTCTAGGTCTGGCTCCTCTTCTGAGCTCCAAAACTAAAATGGGAAGTTTGTGCTAGACATCTCGACAAAGATGCTGTCCAGCATCCAGAATTTGACACGCTGAGGTTGAATTACCTTTCACCCACCCACCCCTCCCCCATCTATCTCTCATCCCATTGCCAACCAGCGTCTCCCCTTAAGTCTCAAATGGGGGCAGTGGCAACACATTCAGCTTCCTGGTCACAGAGAATGAGAACCTGGCGGCTGTTTTCAACCCGTCCTTGTCCTGTGTCCACTCCTTTTATACCTCCATAATGTCTCTCACACACATTCCATCCTTCCTGCCCACACTGACATCATCTAACAAAAGCAGCACCCTATGATGAAAACACTACCAGGTCTGGACTCAAAAGACATAGCGTTTGAGTACAAGCTTTGCCCTGAATTTGCTTTGAGACCTTGTATACACTGACTAACATATTTTTAGCACAAATCTTTAAATCACAGGATAACTCTGAAATATCAAGTTATCTCCAACCTTAGGAACAGTAGTATTGTATATACTATATGTGTGTGAATACACACACACATATGTACATAGATGGCTACAGAAACACATGTGCACACACACAAACATGTATGATATCTATACAAACACATGAAAAGCATTATTATTATCTAAGCTGGTATAATATCTCATCTGATCTTGCACAAAAATGTTCAATTTTAATCTCGGTTCTCCAGGCAACCTTTTACCCTGAATGAAGGATTATTTTATTAAAACATCATTTGCTTCCTTTTAATGGTCTGCAATTTGTTCTCCTTTGCCAAAAGAATAAAACCAAAACTCTTTATATAGATTTCACAGTGCTCCTTTATCTGACCCCACCGTAGCTTTCTGACCTTATCTCCCAGTACACCCCCTCTATCACCCATGTTCTATCAAGACACAACACTATAACTTCCTTTCCCCAAATACACCCTGCGTTTATACTGTTCCCTCCAGTCTAGAATTTCCATTTTAGGAAACCTCTCCTTCAAGGTCCAATTCAGATATCACCTTCTCAATAATATCTCCACGGATCTTCATCAAGATAAGTGGCCCATATTTTTAACCTTGTAAATACAAAGATCTTTGTAATTCTCTCTTCAACTAGGTTATAAATTCCTGAAGGACCGAGACTATGGCATATTCGCCTTTGACTCCGTTGCTTGTCGAGTCTAATACAGTTTATTATGCATTTAATGAACGTGTGTAGAATGGAAATGCACAAAAAAGGCTCCTTTAAGTCTTTTAAATTCAAAGAATTAGAAGCACGTAGAAAGTTAAAACTATATTATATAGTGAAAATGTATAATCAGTAAATGATTAGGTGTACATATCTTTTTTAATGAAAATGATGAAAAAAATTTAAAAATACATCATTAAAGCTTCAAGCTAAACAAAAAGATTGTTTGGTGCTCCCTCTGCTGGCTTTGCAGCAAGCTAAGAATGTTGAACAATAACACTACAAAGAAGTAAACACAGATTCAGCTCATCTGCTCCCAGTATATACCTCCTACAAATAACCACAGTTGAAATTTTTAATTGAGTTCATTTGGAAATAACCCTATCTGCCAAAAAGTTGGTCTAAGAAAATTGTTTAAAAAGAGACCAAACCGATCTTATGATTTGAGTGGTAATAATTACTGCCAGAATTCCTGTTCATACCTTTTTTAAGTAAACAACCTACTTTATGTATAAACAATTTTCAAATTTAGCTGAAACTATTGAGAAACAAAGTAATTAATATATAGTTTTTAAGAACCGATGAGGAGCATAAAAGGTTAAATTCTCCCTGTGTTTCTAAACAGAGTTATTCTGAGTACCCTGAAGGCATTTAATTCCAAAACAGGAAGCCACATAGAGGAACACTTGGTTACACTAATGTTATGCAGATCTTTTGGAACATACTTTTCTAAACACTTGCTGAAAGAACCTTTTCTATACTGCACGCTATCACATGAAGTTGGAGAAGGGTCCCACGGATACTGTAGTGCACATACTGCTCAAATTGCCCTTTGTTACTTCTCTATTTTCCTCCACTTTTCTTACTTTAAATGGTCTTCTGCTTACTCATAGAAAGAGTGGTAAGAAAATCAGGTTGGGGTCAAGGCATGTTTATTCACATACCACAGTTCAGTTGTTTTGGCATATACGTGGCATAAGAGCTATGATACGGCTTATGGCGGTCAACGGTTTTAAAAAATGATTTAGAACTGGTGTCCCAGAAAGATTAACCTGAAACTAGCAGAAACATCTCTGCTAAAGGCTAGTGTCTTTTCTAATAAATTCGTGTTTCCTGTGCTTAAGGTTACTATAAAATCTCTTTAATCTAAAACATGTTAAATGAGACCTCACCCTTGTCGTTGAACAAAGGATAATAGTAAACCATAGGTGAGGGACACAGCAGTGGATTTATGTAATTGAGTCGCATCGATGCTGGAGCTACCTCTGTTACAAAGCAAGCCACTTAACATGGTAGGCTCCATTTCCCAACCTTTCAAGTAAGGGTTAGACTACTAGTGACCAGAAAGATACTACTTGTGATTCTGTGACTAAACAAATGAACTAGATCCTAGATCCACTTTAAGTTACAGGTATAAGGCAGAAAAAAAAAAAAAAGGTGAGTGCATTTTTCATATGCCATTTGATCTCACACACCATTTCAACGCCATCCATGTTTAAAAATAGCTCTTTTTCTTAGTTTCTATCCTAGTTTATATTCAGTTATGTTTTAAAGAAAGTAAATGATCACTGAGCAATTATCCTTCTGTGTTGGAAATTAAGGTTTCATGCACATTCTTGATTATCCATAAAAGTGAAATGAAGTTAATATTAAAAGCAGCAATACTAAAAGTCTAGTCAGAAGAAGCCCAATAGAAAAAAATAGTCAATATATTTTGATCTGCTTATACTTACTTTCAATGAATTTATGAAAATATTTATTCCATTCATAACATTTAGGCAGTAAGCATTTTGTTGAAATCAGCTATGAGAATGTCAAAATAGTATTTTTAAGCTATTCCACAGAGCTTGGAAATTATTTTTCCTTAAGAAATCTCCATGTGAACAAGAACAAGGGTTTTAGCCATGACAGTGTACTACTGACAGCATTCTTGTGCAGGGATACACAACATTTACCCCCACCCTCACTGGGATTGCAGAGATAAGAGACTGGTTGGTGAGTGGGTACCATCCTGTTAGTGCCTCAGGACAACAGCAGCCAGGCCTAGAGGAAGAAGCAGAAGGTCAGAGCACAGAGGATATTCCCAGGCTCACTGTGACTCTGTCATCCAGTGCATGGCAAGTTCTAAAATGCTGAGCTGCTGTCTTTTGAGCAGGGCTGTCAAATCATTAGATTTGTTTTTGGAAATTCAGCTCATGAATATGTCCTCTAATGTTCAGAGGGCATCCCTGCTAAAATGTACAATTACATATAAGGCTATAGCAAAGAAACCCTTACAACCCAAAAGATTTATCAGCAATTCATCATACGGTGATTTATTTCACTTTAAATTATTGAATGCTCTATTCAGAAATGATACAACAAGGTTTCAGAGCTGTAAATTAGCTGGCAGTTAGACAATATCTTAAAAAGCATTCTGAAGTGTAGAAGAAAAATATTCAGAATATGTGATTCATTTTCATTTAACATAATATATATTCAATGTTGAATGAACAGAGGAAACATGATGTGGTTTGTTGTAAACTGGAAACAGTAATATCCAATAAACGTTACGCTTCTTTCATTCTTTATGGTAATCCATTTACCCTATTAGCCAATAGCAGTGCAGTAAACTACTGAACAACTTGTGAACATTTCTGTAGAGAAAATTTCATTCCTGAACGAAATTACTGACATTTTCTGCAGAGAAAATGTCAACGAAGGCCATTTATCAGGCTCCAGCTGTGTTGATGTCATTATGTGCAAGTGTGTGACATCAAACACTGATATTATAAGGTGTTCATCATAATAATTCAGTCCCTTCTAGACTCCATGGATGCAGTATAAACTGATAACAATCAACTCATGTTATGTCACATTTATTTCATAACACCTACATCAATAAATACTACATATTTTGAAATAAAAATACATATAAACAAATATAACTTTATATCCTAAATGTTTTTCCTATGGAAAATAATAACAAAAGATTTTATTAATGATGATTCACTATAATTTCACATTGAACTTCAGTGATAAAACTTAAGTTCTATCTCCCGTTTAAGACCAGCAGGCCTCTAAAAGTATACTTCCTTAGACTCTTGCTTAAAAGTGAATTTAAGAAAATAATGGTGTTTAAGAAAAAAAATCAGTTGTTGTTTTTTTTTTTTAAGTAGGCTCCAAGCCACAAGGTTGTGGGGCTTGAACTCACAACCCTGGGATCAAAGAGTTGGATGCTCTACCAACTGAGCCACCCAGGCATCCCAAAAACTATTAGTTTTAAATTGTAACTCTATTCTATTGCCTTTAGCTAATCTCAATATGGCAGCCAAAACTAGTAGAGTAACTGGTCAATTTACATCACTATTTAGTTTGACTGCAAAATCAAATGTTAAATCAGTTTCCTGAATATTATACAGCAAAACAGGTTACTTTTATTTAATTTTTTATATTGATATTTTGTTAATGTACAAAGTTAGATCCAAAACCAATAGAAAATATTTTAGTATTATCTAAAAACATGTTGTTGAACAAAATAAGACAGATACAATATGCACTATGTGATATATTTATATAATGTTAAGAAAAAAGAGACAAGGGCACCAGGCTGTCTCAGTCAGTGAAGCATGAGACTCATGACCTCAGAGTTGTAAGTTTAGGTCCCATGTTGGGTGTAGAGACTATGTAAAAATAAAATCCTTAGAAGAACAAACAAACAAACAAACAAACAAACAAAAGAGGCAAAATGAGTCTAGTGTAGAAGTCAGATTAGTGTAACGATTAGACAGCAAGTAGTGACTGAAAGTGTCAAGAGGGGGGTCCTGTGTTCTGTTTCTTTATCTGGGTATTGGATACATAGGTATCATCACTTTGTGATGAACACTCATTGAGCTTTAAACAAAACAAACTAAAACCTGTAGGCAGAAGCAATTGGGGAGTCATTGAAGTCCACCCCAGGCATACATACATGCACTGTAGTTTAGTATGGATGTCTAAAAGAAAGATGAATCTTTTAGGAGGGAAGCAGGACAAGAGAGACAAGCTGAGGAATGGACCTATTAACAAGCCACAGATATGTGGTAGAAAAAGAAAAAGAAAGGGGCAGGCACATTTATGTAAGACTCAATCCCAATCCCCTAAACACAGCATGCGATAGATAAACTGAGAGGTTCATGGAATCAGGGCTGGGACTATGGACTCAATGGGGTCCCTGTTATATTAGGACCTCATTTTAGAATGCAAAGGGAATCATACTTGTTGATCTCCATGTACCAGATACTGTGCTAAAAGGTTTACAAAGAAATTATGTTACCATTTACTAGACCAAGGATACAGAAAGAGCTCAGAAGATGTTTACTAAATTTAATTGTCATAATCCTTACATAACAGATATTATTATCCTTGTCTACAGATAAAGAACTTGAGGCCTGATGAGTTAGTTATTTGTGCAAGCTTTTAGAAAAAACAAGTGGTGGAAAAGCTCCGTCCTTTTTTCTTTGGGAGGAGTTGGGAAGAAACAAGGAAAGTGGCAAAAGTAATCAACTCCTCCATTTTAATTTAATCTTTCTCCCTGCAAAACAAGTCATGATCTTTAGAAGGCATGGCGCAAGTCAGTTCAACACAGCGCCTATCATATGAGTTAAGGATTTCATCTGGGGATCAAATTAGGATCCCTCAAATGAAAAGTTTTCAAATTGAGCATGAGATAAGGCCTAGAAGCCAAGAAACAGGAGGACCAAACAGCTGGGATCCAATAGTTGCTTTCCTGAAGCAGAGCTGAGCTGTACACCATCTAACACATATCATGAAAGGGCATCAGTTAGGCACTGTGGAGGACTGTCTCCCTAAGAGCTCCCCGCAACCCTGTCCTTCTATGCCTTGAACCATATGAACGCTAGGTTGAAGCAAAATGCTTTCCAAAATTATTCACTATAACTAAAATGAATAGGTACAGATACAGACACAGATATAAATAATCAAAACTATGCCTTGAAAATATGTATAGATAGGCCAAGTGTGGGCAGTGTGTTTATATTCTGGAAAATCCATTTAAGTCTCTAAAAGACCACAATCTAACAATGTCTACCAGAGTACTGTTAACAACATTTGATTTCCCTGTTTGGAATCTTGGAAACAAAGTTTCTTTCTTGTTTTCTTTTCTTTTCTTTTCTTTTCTTTTTTCTTTCTTTCTTTTTTTTTTTTTTTTTTTTTTTCTGCTAGGCAGAGAACTTTACTAACCTTGTTTCAAACTTTATTCTCAGGCTTCTTCAGCTTAATTAGCTGCAAAGAATGAATTGTGTATAACCAAAATCGAAAAGAGCTGCAGTGTCCAAGAGACTTGGGCTTAAAAATATTAGAGATCTAGATTTTATCAGATCCATGAACAATAGTTTTAAAAAGCAGTCATAATATAAAATAGCTCCCAGTAACTCCTTCAAGTTTTATCTTCTTCAGAAGGTGCCTCTATTCATTTGCTTCGTTCTTTGAAGCTTCATCCAAGTTTTCCACAAGATCTGGAACGTCATCATCGCCCTCCTCTCCGGTAGCAAGCGGTACCTTTCCATCCACACACTGTGTGGGCAGAGCTTCAGCCAGTCTTAAACTAGTCAGACCGTCTGCACCAAGTTGGTTCAAGAAACTGGGTAGCATTTCTGTCAGCTGCTTTGCCTCAGCGTGACCTGTAATGGTGAAAGTTTTCGCTGCCAGGGATGCCTGAACTTTAGGGTTCTTAAAGTGGACCCCTGTTCCTTGGTTTGTGAACATATTCACTTCTTCAATACCAGAGATATTGTTTACCCCCAACTTCTTTAAGGAGAACTGGATTTTTTTTTTTTTTTATCATCTGCTGTAGCTGTTCTAGGAGCCACCTTCTTCTTTGCGTGAACAGTTCCCTTCCCACCAATGCACACTTGTGCTTGCAGTTCAGGGAGTTTCTTCTACTTCATGACAGCTTCTTTCATCTTGTTGGAACAGAAATGGGACCGCGTGCAGGGGATGTTTGCACTCGGGGTGCAGGGGGTATTCTCAGGTGGACCAGCTGAGATTAGATACACACATATGGGGACACAAGAGGATACTAGAGCCAGAGTTTCTTTTTTATATGACATTTTTCTAATCTGGCAAGCAATAGATTTTCTCCTTCTGTTTCTAATGGAGTAGGCATCCAATAACTATTGTGTCTAACTTCTCAATCTTATCTGTGTCAGCGAGAATGAGCACGGGCCTAGACATACTAGTAGAGTGTTTTCAGTCTACCTCCCACAGACTTATGGTGCAGACAGGGTAGTATCATTTAAAATTACAAAACTCATAACTTTAATATGTTAGATCTCTTAATTATACAATTGTGAATACAAATCCAAAACACCTACCACATAAAATATCTTAATATTTTCTAAAGAAATTCACACAATTCAAATACCAAAGGAAAATAAAAATCCACCACAAAATGAAAGATACTATACATTTCATGTGTTACAAATCTTATATCTTGTATCTTGTGATACAAATGTATCTGTCCTATAGCTATATTGAATGAAATCTGCTTTAATCAATTGATCAATACTTCCTATAGCAAACAAATCAGTAAGAAAATTCATAAGGCATAAAACTTCAAGCATCAGAAAGATTGCTAAGTGTGTGGGGTCATTATGTGTCCACAGAATACTATTTCACTAGTGCTTTCCATTAAAAGAAAATGCTGGCTTCTGAAAAACATGAAAACAAGACTTGTGTAGTATTTACTTTAAGGATTATTTGTTATTATTGAGATGTAGTAAGTAAAAATCTAATTTTATCAAAATCTCTCATAAGAAAAGTTAAACTAAAACTCAGTATGGCCTGTGCACACATATATTGAAATAATCCTGGCACATCGTATCAGAAGGAACTGTACCTATCATGTCTCTCCCTAAAACATCCCTGATAGGCAATTTTCTAGTTTGTTTTTGAATGTTCAACAACAGTTACATTGGTATCTCTAAAAAAGCCCATTCAATTTGGGGCACACAAAACTATTAGGAAATTCTTCTCTATATTTAGTAAAATTTGTCCTTTTTAAGCCTCCTATTGCTACCTACTGCTTTTATTCTGCCTCCATGGCAGCCAGGTGTGGCCATAAGACTAAGTTGCCAAAAAAATGTCAGTGCAAATTCTGAGAGGGTTTCTTAAAAGAAAGAAGGTGTGGCTTTCCCCCACACCATACTCATCATCTTCTTGCTGTCTGGAATAGGGATGTGACTGCAGGAGTTCCCGTGATTTACCAAGAGGTGATCCTGAAGATGGAAATAATCATTCAGTCAAGATATTAGAGTCATAGTCCTCAATGACTTTGTGGAAGGGTTGCTCTAGCCCTGGACTATCCATCCCCAGACTTCACTTACACAAGGGAATAACCCTGTGTGTGTATACTCATAACCCAGAACTTAGTTAGGAACTTAATTCCTACTCACGTACTGAGTCTGCAGATATGTTTTCAGTATTTGAAGAGCAACATCACATTCTACCTACATTCTCCCTACTTTAAATTTTTTTTTTCAACGTTTATTTATTTTTGGGACAGAGAGAGACAGAGCATGAACGGGGGAGGGGCAGAGAGAGAGGGAGACACAGAATCGGAAACAGGCTCCAGGCTCTGAGCCGTCAGCCCAGAGCCTGACGCGGGGCTCGAACTCACGGACCGCGAGATCGTGACCTGGCTGAAGTCGGACGCTTAACTGACTGCGCCACCCAGGCGCCCCACCTACTTTAAACTTTTAACACTTTCAGCTTCCTCATCATCTAAGTTACCCTCTTCTATAAAGGTTCAAGTTTTTCAGACTTATTCTTAAAAGTTTCAGAACAGAACTCAATGCATCCACCAGATGTGAGCTGACCAACAGAAAACAGATGGATTATTAACTTCCTTTGTTGTCTTTATAAGACTTAAGATGCATTAGCTTCTTCAGCAGTCCTCAAGACTAAAGATTCATACCGTGGTTATAGGTAGCCAAAAAAAGATCTAGTTTTTACTTTGTTTTGTTTTTCACTGCAAGTACTATTAACCAGGCTTTCCCTACTTTGTATATGTTTAGTAATTTGTTTTTTCTCTTTAATCTAAGTGTAAAACTTCAGATTTCTCCTTATTACATTTCTTCTTACAGTCCATTACTCCATGCAATGCAAATAAACCTTGAACCCCAATTTTGAAATTCCACCTAATTAACTATCCTTCTCAGTTTCCATCTTCTGCTTATTTAGTTAGCAAGGTTTCTATGTCCCCACCAAGTCCTTGGCAAGAACTTGACATAATCAAGGTGAAAGAAAGAGCCCTTCAGTGATCCACTGAAGACTTCTCTGCCAGTGGACAAGCAGCAAATGATCAATACTCTAGGGAGGCTGGTCCAACCAGCTGAGTCCCAAAGGTCCATTCCTTCTTTCAAGAACTCAGACTCAAAGACAGGGCCATAGGAGGCCACAGGTGGCGCTCAGGAAGCCTGGAGCCTGACCACCACCACATAGAAAGAGACTGGCAGCATGGGCTGACTCACTGTGCTGGCAGGTAAGTATGAAGAGGTAGAGGCAGGAAAGCTGTAGCACTTGTTTATATAACAAATAAAAGGAAGTCTCTTTCTTTAAAAAGAAAAAAGTTTTCTCCTTAAAAAAGAAAAAAATCTATGAGTATATCGAGTGTAGGGGGGGACTTGACTAGTGATTGATTGACAAAGCAGTGTAAATTCCATAACTACCCCATTTGCATAGATATTGATTGCAGTGGGCTTCAAAAGACTGATTATGCAGCTTCTTAGATTTGAAATGAGTGTCTTATACCTTAGCCCTACAGAAAAACCAAGAAGCAAACATTAAAAAACTTAAATATGCACAT
The DNA here is from genome assembly GCF_018350175.1 of Felis catus. Taxonomy (NCBI): domain Eukaryota; kingdom Metazoa; phylum Chordata; class Mammalia; order Carnivora; family Felidae; genus Felis; species Felis catus. The sequence goes on along the minus strand of NC_058368.1, from coordinate 145,441,995 downwards.
GTGAAAATGTATTTATGATTAATGATAATTTATTAAGTGCAATACTGTGCTAAATTAATATATGCAGAGTAAGACTGACTTGTGCTGATGGAATTATCTTGTTTATGATTACCGTTATTGACTTTAAAAGAGATACACCACTATTTTCTGAATAAGAGGTATAGTCCAACATACACAATGTAAAACATTACATATTTACTCTACTGTCACTAATCATTAATTTGATGTAGTCTCAGTCATTGTAAATTAAAGATTCCTATATCTATAAATGTCATTCCACTTATAGAAAAAGAATATACATAAATGATATTTAAATATACACTTATTATTTCTGATTAAAAGAGAAACATACATAGTGAATTATAATACTTTATCAATTAATAATTACACCACTATCCCTTAAATACATTTCATCTTAACTGAAATTACTCAATATATGTAAGCACTTACTGTTTTTAAAGTAATTATTAAATATTGGTAGCAATTAAAATACTTTTTAAATTTATTACACTACCATGAAATAGAGGACAAACTGCATCCACTCTTTTCTCTGGGAAGTTATACTTTTTTTTTCCAATTAAATAACATATTGAGGTTGGCTGACAAATCATTTAGATTTTTCTTGTTTTTATGGTGTTTTTCCAATGAGTAATCTAAGAAAATATAAATCTAGGTAGGTTGCAGTTTGAACCACTACTCAGATAGCTTTTTATTTTCCTTTTGGTGAGGGAAAGAAGATCTACAAATTAGTATTGTTTTGTCTAGTTTTTGGTCATGGTTCAGGTCAGTTTTAAGTCCCTACTTAAATCTAAATTAAATTAAATTCAAAATGTAATGCTGCTTTATTGCTCTTATAGATTCATTTTTCTGTTTTACTTCAATGCTGTCAACAAGTCTATGTGTTGTGGGTAGGCTGAACAAAGTTCCATGCAATTGGTCAGGGTGGCTTATTGGGGACCATTTAAAAGAGAACTATCTATTCAGTTCTTGTTAACTCATATTGTTCTTGCAGCTGACTAGGACTGTTTCAATAAATCTTATTCAATTCTTAAAGGACCTGAAAACTTTTCATTGATCCCACTAGCTAACAGCTTTGTCTTTAGGTAATCAAGTATGGAAGTCTAGAAACAATGATCTCTCTTGATCTGCATAATGTTAAAACTAACATTAGCAAATAATTAAAAAGAAAAGGCTGAGCTCAATAAAAATAAATTAAGTTAACTATTACCATATATTCTATTTCTTTAGATATTAAAATACTAAACCTAAGGAGAGACTAAATGTTTCATTCTTCTGTCTCAAAACTAATTAATTAACCTAAACTAAAAGTATTTAATGCCTTTACCTGATGAAGTTCTGGAGTGATGGGGTTCATGGGGTAAAGAGCTGATGGCCAAGAAAGAATTCTTGAAGATGTCTTTGGTGCAAAAAAGTGATTTTATTAAAGCAGGGGGACAGGACCTGTGGGCAGGAAGAGCTTCAGTGGGGTCATGATGGGTAACTCATTATAAACCTCAGGTTGGGAGGGGGTCAGGGATAGAGTTAAGTCTCTAAGGAATTTTGGAAGCAAGGTTTCCAGGACCTTAAGGGGCTAACTGTTGCTAGGGAAACACCATTTTTTACCATTTAATAAAACCTCAGTCATGAAACCCTTTAGATGTATATGGGGGGAGGGGGGGCATAAGCTTAGAGTATGATTGCTAGCATATATCCTGGGGCAGCTGAGATAAAGGAAGTAGACTTACAGGATCCTCAAGGTTGGGATAATGTTAAGCTAAGGTTCTCTTTTGCCCCTAGCAAACTGTCATCATTGAGGCAGCTGATCTCCTAGAGGGAGGTCACTCTGCTGGGTTTCAAGGACTTATCAGTGGGCTGTAGGCAGTAAGGGAATTTAATTTTTCATTTGTCTTTGTTTCTACATTACCATGGCAAGCACTTAAACCCCTTTCTTTTGTTCTTGGGTAGCCAGGAGTGTTTGAGGAATATCACACATATTCCACCTGAGGGGGTGCTAGTGGCAGTGGCTGTGCCAGCCTGTATTTTGCCCCTCAGCCTGCCTCACGCTCCCTCATCATACCTGGACTTAGCTTCTGAGAGCCTGGGCTGAAAGACAACTTTCCTGAACATCTTGAATGAGACAATAAAACTACTGCAGAATCTACACTGAATGTCACAGTGGGAAACAAGATTTCTTTAGAGCAACAATTGATTCATTTCCATATGGTAACTTTATGGGTTTTTGTTTTGTTTTGTTAAACCAGTGTTAAAATGTCAATTCTCTTCCTTCTAGTTCTCCAGATCCATACACCAATTTTCTCCTAGGCCCACACTACTGTGAACAGGGTATAATAAACACCATCCCAATTTTACAAGATTGGTTTGTTTGGTTTTGTGAGCAACATGAATGATAGTTAAGGAAAAATAAATCTACTAGAGTAGAAATATGCCTATTATTTTACACCTTATAAGTCTGGCATCTTCAACTATTAAAATGGAGCCACTATCATGGGAAATTATTTGAAATGTATTTTTAAATTAAATGAAGAAAATGATTCAAGTTTCTAGTTTGGGTTTAGGTTTTAAAGATGGCTACCTTGTTGCTGAGGTTAAAATTCTTGCAGAATGAATCTGTTGTAAGTTCTCTTGAGACTTCTTTGGGCAAATATTTTGTTGTAATTGGAGATGGTCCTAGATCTTTCGATAAATCTTTTCACCTAATTTAAGCAACTGTAAAAAAGACTTTATAAATACTTTGATATTTTACTACTGAATCATCACAGCTCTGTGACCTTTGATCTTTATTGATGAATGTTTGGGTTTGGCAAAAGGTGTTTTTAAATTTTAATACTAATATTTGGAGGGATAAAGGTCATTAGCACCCATAACAACAATAAAAATGCTTTGTATTTACATGATATTTCTTCCTCAAGAAAGAAAAGAAAATTCCTTCTTCAAAAAAAAACAATGTTGACTGGAAATTTTGTTTTACAAATTTATAACAACTTTAAGATATTTTAAATATAACTGGCTGTAATTTTGCAGGGGATCTAATTTTGCTATATGCAAAAATAAAATATATTATTGCTTCAAAAACCGTACACAACTACCAAGCAAATGGAGCGAATTTACCTTAATCTTGAGGTAACTCATAAGATTTCTTTGTATGTAATTCATAGGTATCTCTTTGTATGTATTTTCTAAGTATAGTTGAAGACATATATATATATATATATATAATATATATATATAATATATATATATATATAATATATATATATATATATAATATAATATATATATATAATATATATATATATATATATATAAAATAGTATGAATATTAAAGACAGTAGTTAGAAGACAGAAGATATTATTTGATCTGATTATTTTACAACAAAAATTGGGGCAGTGGGGTGTGGCAGAGCACAGTTATAAAAGGATATGGAATTACTAATTGGTTATTTCTTTTGCTAAGGAAGTCCATTAGTCTATGTAATGTGTTCATAGAAACCTTCACTTTAGAATGAAATGCTAAATTACCAGGCCAGCTCACAATTCTCACTAGGATGCTAACATCAGCTAACAAACTTTGTCATATTTTAGATAGATGAGTCTCATTATGAGCTCTCAAGACTTCAGTAATAAAGTTGGCCTAGTGAGCCCACAACCTATAGACCCCTCCCCTCGATGCCTCAGAACCTGGCACAGGCACCCACCAAGGAAATACAATAATGGAAAGGAGAGCCAAAGGGCTAGAGGGCAGCAAAACAAATTGCAAAGCAGTGTCGATACCACGAACTGGAAAAGACTGTGAGGTATTAAAACAGCAATATTCCAACAGGGGAAGGGTTCCATTTTGAGCTAATTTTGGATTTAAGTTATTCCACAAAAAACATATCAGAGAGAAAATAGGCTACAAGGTTTAAGCTGTTCTAAAATAAATATGAAGTTAGACTTATAAGAGCTACCTTTTAAGCTCCTCTACTAATAGTAAAAATGGCTGAGATTGACATCTGCAGAAATTTTAAACCCAAATCATATGACAAAATAGACAAATCTTAGAAATAAATGTGCAAGTGCACCTGCTTTTCTCACAGCAGAGCATAAAAATATTCCAAACCCAGACAGACTGTAGAAGTGAAGCTTTAGGAGTCTTTATTGGACTATAGAAATGATATCCATGTGAACACTAATGTGCCAGTGTTTTCATTTGAAAGGTCAGTAATATCTTTTTTTTTTTTAATTATTTTTTCAACGTTTTTATTTATTTTTGGGACAGAGAGAGACAGAGCATGAACGGGGGAGGGGCAGAGAGAGAGGGAGACACAGAATCGGAAACAGGCTCCAGGCTCTGAGCCATCAGCCCAGAGCCTGACGCGGGGCTCGAACTCACGGACCGCAAGATCGTGACCTGGCTGAAGTCGGACGCTTAACCGACTGCGCCACCCAGGCGCCCCAGTAATATCTTTGATAATAAACCCTGGTTCCTATTGTATAATATTAGTGGCAAGCCAACTACATCTAAGGCAAAGGAAAGAAGCTGACAGAATGCTTGTCTCTGCAAAGTTTCAAGAGTTCGGCTGTCATAAGGGTGCACAGAGATAAAGAAATGTAAGAGTTCAAGTTCATTAATGTCTGTTAATTTTCCCGCTAAAGTAATACACCTTATTGTAAGAAACACAAGATTTTTTCTTTAGAAGACAGGTTATATCTAGGAGTAAAGAAGTGGTTTAGAAACCGAGAGAAAGCTGAGAGACTCTCATGGGGAAAGGCACCAAAACACTGGCCCAACTTCTTCAGCAGTGATATAAACCTTGGCGCTTCCTGTCTAATGCCATCCCTCCCCAGCCAGGAGGAGCCAAGCAGGAGCCACGGTGGGCTGTGACGTGCTGGGGGAAAAAGAAAATACTGGCTGCAAGTATATATACCACTCCTGGTTAAAATAAAACAAAATAATCTGCAATTCTTTATTTTTTCTTTTTTATTTTTTCTTAATGTTTTTATTTATTTTTGAGACAGAGAGAGACAGAGCATGAACGGGGGAAAGTCAGAGAGCATGAACGGGGGAAAGTCAGAGAGAGAGGGAGACACAGAATCTGAAACAGGCTCCAGGCTCTGAGCTGTCAGCACACAGCCTGATGCGGGGCTCAAACTCACGGACCGCGAGATCATGACCTGAGCTGAAGTCGGACGCTCAACCAACTGAGCAAACCCAGGCGCCCCTGCAATTCTTTTAATCAAAGATCACATTATAGACAAAAATGGAGTTAAAATGAAATCAAAGGCGGCTCGCATACAGAGATAATTAGTACCTCCTAATTTTATCATAATAATAATAATAAACTTATCCCATTGTCCAAGTAAATTTGATGTCTGGTAAAAACTATTCTTAGTCTCTTATTTTACTTTTAAAAAATAATTTTAAAAATCAAACTACTCTTTGTTGGATATTTATTACCTGTGACATAAATATTGTTAGGTGATATGTTAAAAATAATGACTTTAAAATTATTAAAGTCAAAGATGTTTGGGCATCTGGGTGGCTCAGTCAGTTAAGGAGCCAATTCTGGATTCCAGCGCAGGTCATGATCTCACGATCTGTGAGATTGAGCCCCCCATCCCCACCCTGCCAGTCCACCAACAACATCAAGCTCTGCAGTGACAGCCTGAAGCCTGCTTGAGATTCTCTCTCCCTCTCTCTGCTCCTCTCCACCTCTCAAAATAAATAAATAAACATTTTATTTTTTTTTTAAGTTCACTTATTTATTTTGAGAGAGAGAGAGACAGAGAGAGAGCACGCAAGCAGGGAAGGGGCAAAGAGAGAGAGAGGGAGAGAAAGAATCCCAAGCAAGCTCTACACTGTCATCATGGAGCCTGATGCAGAGCTTGATTTCATAAACCATGAGATCATGACCTGAGCTGAAATCAAGAGTTGGATGCTTAACCAACTGAGCCTCTCAGGAGCCCTCATTTTCATTTTATAAAACCTAGTGTCTCAGAACTTTATAAGGCTTCTCTGTGAGGGTTTCCTTTCTGGTTTATTTGTCTGTCTCTGACTGTAGAAGTTATACATGCTCATTATTTTAAAAAATTTTTAAATATGAGAAGAGAAACTAGAAAATAAAAATCAGGGGAACCTGGGCGGCTCATTCACATCTGACTTTGGCACAGGTCATGACCTCACAGTTTGTGGATTCAAGACCCGCATAGGACTCTGTGCTGACAGCTTAAAGTCTGGAGCCTGCAGCCTACTTCAATTTCTGCCCCCCTTGCTCTCTGCTCCTCCCCCAGTCACACTCTGTCTCTCTCTGTCTCTCAAAAATGAATAAACATTAAAAAAATGTTTTAAAAAGAAAAATCACCTGTAATTCTATCTTCCAGAGAACTACTGTATGTGTATGTATATGTGTGTATTTGTATGTATGTATATTTCCCATGGTATCATCTATACATAATAGTTTATAACTTGTCTTCCTCACTTAATATGTTGAAGACATCTTTTTGTGTTAATAAATATCTACCTCATTGTTTGCAATAGACTAGTCATAATCTGAATGTATATACATACCTATATTTAACAACTGAGGAAAATAACTGTAAAAAATTATAAAAATAATTACTGTAGGATTTAAAATAAATAATTGCATATATAAAGATTAATCACTTGACTAATAACTAATACTCAAGTTATTTCCAGTTTTTATCAGTAGTTCTACAGTAAAATTTTTTGCTTATAAATTTATAGGATTATTCATTAGGACAAATTTTGAGAATTAGAATTGCTAAGAAAAGTAACTATTTTAATTTTCATACATATTACCAGATTGCATTCCAGAAAGGCTGTACCTGTTTTGTCACCAATGCATATCACCATTTGTTTTCTTCCTTGGCAATATGATAGATGAAAGTGGTATTTCTGTGTCATTTCTATTAGTATCTCTTTGATATTATTAGAACAGAAAATCTTTTCACATATTTATTGGTCATTTTAATTTGTTCTTTTGCCAACTGCCCACTAATAAAAGCAAATAACAAATAAAAATAACATTTTCATTTTTCTATTGGGATTGTTCATCTTTTTCTTATTGATTGACAAGGCCTGCTTATATATTAGAGCTATTAATCCTTAGCAGGGTACAATAATTGCAAATGCTTTTCCCAGTTTGTCATTTGTCTTTCAACTTTGTTTACAGTATGTTCTATAGCATTGTTATTTACTTTTAATGTAGTGAAACACAAATATCACTAGGCAAGAGGAAGTAACAGAGAAGAGATTTATCTTGCCACCTGAAACAACTAAAACACTTAACAAAATATATGAAAGAATGATTTTTCAAGACATTGGACATCAGGCAGCAAAGACATGGGATCCCTGAGATGTGGGAAAACAAGAAAGTAAGTCCTAAGATTGTTCCAGCTTATTGCCTAGAGAGAGCTTTCAGGCCACAGTGCAGGGAGGCATAACTCAGGCCGAGCCAACCAGGCTTCCTGACTGTAGGAGATGGAACTGAGAAGCCAGGGAGGCCATGACTGTTAAGAGCTTTCAGGGCAAACAATCAGAGAGGAGAGGGCAGCACAGAAAAAAGAAATCCCTCACATCTTCAGCTGAGTATGGATTAGCTCATATGTTTGAGGAAAAAACTCAGGTCAAGAAAAGAGCCATCCAAAAGAATTAGAGAAAACTGATACCTGCATAGGGCTGAGAGTAATTTGGGGTCCTCCTAGCCATAATTCATGGGGCACTGGATAAAGTCCTCTGAAGAGATTTATCTCATTAATGAGCAAAATCAACCCCACACAAAAGGCTGCTCTGGTCCCATCTAACAAAGCTTAACTTTCAGATTTGAAAAGGATCAAACTGTTTCCAGATAACCTAACTGTATCCCAGAACAAGGTTAAAAAATATTTAGAATAAAACAAAAATAGGGGTGCCTAGAGTCAGTTAAGTTTCCAACTCTTGGTTTTGGTTCAAGTCATAATCTCACAGTTTTGTGAGTTCGAGCCCCATGTCAGGCTCTGTGCTGGCAGTGCGGAGCCTGTTTGGGATTCTCTCACCCTCTCTCTCTGCCCCTTCTCAGCTTGTGTTGTCTCTGTCTCTATCAAATAAATAAATGTAAAAAAAAGAAAAAAAATAAAAATACCCAGCACAAACTAAGTAAAATCCACCAAGTCTGCCATCTAATTTTAAAAAAAAGCATGTAAAAAAGCAGAAAACTACAAGTCAAAATGAAGCAAAAAAAAAAAAAAAATCAATTGAAACTAACCCAGAAATGATATCACTGATAGAATTAGTAAACATAGCAAAACAGTTATTATATGTATTCCACCATTATGTTCAAGAAGCGCAGGGGTCAGATTTTTTTTTTCTTTGTTAAGGGCAGGATAGTACATAATTTAGGTTTTGCAGGCCATACAGTCTCTGTAACAACTACTCAACTCAGCCACTGTAATGCAAAAAGCAGCCACAAACAATATGTTAATGAATGGATATGGCTGTGCTTCAATAAAACTTTATTTACAAAACAAATCTTGTGGGCCAGATTTAGTGTATGGATATCAATTGTCATCCCCTAAACCAGAGGAAACATTAAACATGTTTAGTAGATTTTCAAAAAAAGACCTTTGGAACATGAAACTCATAGAAGAAAGCATAGGAATAAAGCTCCTTGACATGGGTTTTGGTAATTATTTTTTGGATATGACATCTAAGCACAGGCAACAAAATTAAAAAAAAAAAAAAAAAAAGAAACAACAGATAGGACTCCATGAAACTAAAAAGCTTCTGCACAACAAAAGAAACCAACAACAAAGTGGAAAGACAACCTACAGAATGGGAAAACAGTATTTGCAAACCATATATCCAGTAAGGGGTTAATATCCAAAATATATAAAGAAGTGATACAATTCAACAGCAAAATATTAATAATAATAATAACAACCCAATTTAAAAATCGGCAAAAGACCTAAAGAGACATTTTTCCAAAGAAGATACACAAAACGTGAGATGATACAAGAGAAGATGTTCAGAATATATTCATTAGGGCAATGCAAATTAAAACCATAATGACATATCACCTCACATCTGTTAGAATAGCCATCATCAAAAATACAAATGAGGGGCGCCTGGGTGGCGCAGTCGGTTGGGCGTCCGACTTCAGCCAGGTCACAATCTCGCGGTCCGTGAGTTCGAGCCCCGCGTCAGGCTCTGGGCTGATGGCTCAGAGCCTGGAGCCTGTTTCCGATTCTGTGTCTCCCTCTCTCTCTGCCCCACCCCCGTTCATGCTGTCTCTCTCTGTCCCAAAAATAAATTAAAAAACGTTGAAAAAAAATTATTAAAAAAAAATACAAATGATAACAAATGCTGGTATTGATGTAAGGAAAGAGAACTCTTGTGCACTGTTGGTGGGGCTGTAAATTGGTACTGTGGAAAAAAACATAGAGGATACTCAAAAAATTAAAAATATAACTATCATATGACCCAGCAATTCCAATTCTGGGAATATGTCTAAAGGAAACAAAAACATTGAAACAAAAAGTTTCTGCACCCACATATTCACAACAGCATTATTTACAATAGCCAAGACATGGAAACAACTTAAGTGTCCATCAGTGGATCAATGAATAAAAGTTGTAGTATACATAATGGAATATTATTTAGCCATTAAAAATTAAATCCTGGGGTGCTTGGGTGGCTCAGTCAGTTAAGCGTCCAACTTCGGCTCAGCCTATGATCTCACAAAGTGTGGGTTCGAGCCCTGCATCGGGCTCTGTGCTGACAACTCAGAGCCTGGAGCCTGCTTCGGATTCTGTGTCTCCCTCTCTCTCTGCCCCTGCCCTGCTCACACTCTGTCTCTCTCTCTTAAAAATAAATAAATGTTAAAACAAAATGAGGAAATCCTACCACTTACAACAACACAAACAGACTTTGATGGCATTATGTTAAGTGAAATAAGCCCAAGACAAATACTATATGATCTCACTTAAATGTGTCATTTTTTAATACTCATAGAAAAAGATCAGACTTGTGATTACCAGAGGTGGAGGGTGGGAGAAGGAGGAATTAGAGGAAGGTGGCCAAGAGGTAAAACTCTAGTTATAAGGTAAATAAGTACTGTGGGGGTAATGTACAACATGCTTACCAGAACTAACACTGCTATATGATATACAAGAAAGCTGTTAAGAAAGTAAATTCTAAGAGTTCACATCAGAAGAACAATTTCTTTTTTGTTTTTTTCTTTCTTTTCTTTTTATTTTATCTATATGAGAAGATAGATGTTAGCTGAACCTATCATGGTAATCATTTCGCAATATATGTAAGCCAAACCATCATGCTATACACTTTAAACTCATACACTGATATATGTCAATTATATCTCAATAAAACTGGGGATGAGGGAAGGGAGCAGGAAGACCCAAACCAAATTTATAGAGATGAAAAACACATCTGAGAAAGATCAGCGCAGAAGAAAAGATCGGTAAACACGAAGACAAAGCAATGAAACTACCCAAAATAAAACAGAAAAAAAAAGACCAAATAAAGAAATGAACAGCGCACCAATGAGCTGGGGCAATTTCAAGTAATCCAATATGTGTGTAAATGAAGTCCCCAAAGGAAAAGAATGGGGTCGGGGGAGATAAGTAAATACTTATAAAGCTATAAACCCACATGTATAAGAAGCCCAATGAATCCCAATCACAAGAAACATGAAGAAAACTATACCAAGGCACATCATAATCAAACTGCTAAAGTCACTGAAAAAGTGATTTCAATTATGAATAAGGGTAGTACAGATATAGTTGGCAAGTTCAAAGAATAAGGCTACCACATAATCCAAACCTATTTAGATCTTAAATTGTAGAAAGTAAGCAGTAAATGTTCAGAGGGTAAGGGATATATCTAAAATTTTACCCAAATCTACTTGGTTCCTGTTTTCAGGCAGTGTCTAGATAGCAAGAGAGATACTGGGGGAGATCATTATAGTAATGGATGCCAAAAAATTATGCCTCATTATGGCCATGTTACGTTGTAATGAGATACTGCTACTCAGGAAATGGAATCTATTTACTTACCCCCTTATATCGGGTTGACCTTGCAACTTGTGACCAATACAATGTGGCAGAAGTGTGACTTCTGGAGCTTAGGCCTCCTAGGCCACCTAGGATGGGTTCTGCCCCATACCTTCTGATTTACTTCCTCAGGACCCAGCCACCATGTAGAGAAGCTTGGGCCAGACAACTGAATAAGACACAACAAAGAGGGAGATATTGCAGCCTCTTAGACCCTTCAGCTCCAGCCAATCCACCAGACAAAAGCAGCCTCATAAATGAGTCCAGGTGAGACCCTGGAGTAACAACCTAACCAATCTACAGATCTTAAGAGAGATACAATCACACCATTGTTTTCAGTCACTAAGTTTCAGCATGGTTTGTTACATACCAATAGAGATCAGTAACATATTTTTTTTTGTTATCAGTGTCATGTTTAGAAAGCCCCTGCCACTTCATATTATAAAAATGTAAACCTATAGTTTCCCTTTAGCACTTTTATATTTGAATTTGTGCATTTAGCATATGATGTTTTGGCATATGATATGAAGATGGTACACAATCTTGTTTTTCCAAATAGTTACCTGGCTATTCTAATAACATTTAATACATAACCATTCTTTCCCTCCATTGGTTTGATAATTACTTTTACCATATACTAAATTTAGAAGATAACTTAATGGGACAACCCAAAATAAAAATGTTCAAACTGATATTCAAATATAAAAGCTATTTAACCAAATTTGTAGCATTTCTATAAAAATTCCATATTTCCATTTTAAGTATGTAGATGCATCTATTATAAATACAATTATTTTTACATTCCAAGAAGAAAATCAGACACATGTGTTTCAAACATTTTGTTATGGAAATAGTCTTATTATTCAGAAAGCTTTTTAGTATTACATTCTCTATAATATGATTTCACTGGTACTAATTAACCCTGGCCTTATAATGTGGTTTCTACAGCTCCCTGACTATGTATTAACCAAATGACCTTAAGTCAGTATTAATACAACTGAAAACACTTCTTGAAAAGCCTTCACTGCAATCTATAAATAAGAGATATAATTCAAGTCAATTTTGTCCACATTACAAAAATATGGGAAAAATAGATCTTGTTAAATTTTAGGTAGAAGTTTGTCAACATGCAGGTATCCTGGGAATTTCTTAGTTCACACTAAGGTGTGAAATCTGTAAGAAGACATTTTATGGAAATTATTGTAATAGCAAGATTGAATCCTATCTCCCTACCAATAAAGCATGCTAATAATATTAAAGGAGAAATCCAATTCCTAACTTCAAGTGAAAAAGTATACATTCAAATGATCACTCCTGAGTTGCATCCTTCTAGTGCTACTCCACTGTCAAATTCTTCCTTGAATGTCATGGAAGGCAGAGAATTGAAGGAAGGGAGAAAAAAAGCTTAAAAAGGCATGGGGCACCTGGGTGGCTCAGTTGGTTCAGTGTCTGACCCTTGGTTTCAGCTCAGGTCATAATCTCATGGTTCAAAGAATCGAGCCCCATGCTGGGCTCAGCACTGAGAGCAGGGAGCCTGCTTGGAATTCTCTCTCCCTCTCTCTCTGCCTCTCCACTGCTTGTTCTCTCTCTCTCTCTGTCTCTCTCTCTCTCTCTCTCTCTCTCTCTCTCTGTCTGTCTCTCTCTCTCTCTCAAAATGGATAAATAAGCTTTTTTTCTTTAAGCCTTAAAAAGGCAGTCTGCGAAAACAGTATGGAGGTTCCTCAAAAAACTAAAAATAGAACTACCCTATGACCCAGCAATTGCACTACTAGGCATTTATCCAAGGGATACAGGTGTGCTGTTTCAAAGGGACACATGCACCCCATGTTTATACCAGCACTATCAGCAATAGCCAAAGTATGGAAAGAGCCCAAATGTCCATCAATGGATGAATGGATATAGAAGATGTGGTATCTATATACAATGGAGTATTACTCAGCAATCAAAAAGAATGAAATCTTGGCATTTGCAACTACGTGGACGGAACTGGAGGGTATTATGCTAAGTGAAATTAGTCAGTCAGAGAAAGACAAAAATCATATGACTCTACTCATTTGAGGACTTTAAGAGACAAAACAGATGAACATAAGGGAAGGGAAACAAAAATAATATAAAAACAGGGAGGGGGACAAAACAGAAGAGACTCATAAATATGGAGAACAAACTGAGGGTTACAGGAGGGGTTGTGGGAGGGGGGATGGGCTAAATGGGTAAGGGGCACTAAGGAGTCTACTCCTGAAATCATTGTTGCACGATATGTTAACTAATTTGGATGTAAATTTAAAAAAATAAAAAATAAAACAAGTTAATTTAAAAAAAGGCAGTCACAGCAGAAAAGCTGATTTCTAAATGAGGTCCCTAGAAAGAACAACTGCCTATATATTACTCCCTCCCCAAAAAATATCCTACATTACTAAGATTGCTCCACTTGATCTGGTCATGTTGCCTGAAATCACATCAATTAGAGATCCGTTTCAGTCAACAAGTTTTCTCTTACTACAATATAAAAAAATTCTAAGATGTTAAGTGCCTATTAAACATCAGCATATTTGTGTTAATTTATTTTCACTGGATTTTTCAAATAAGTTCTGGAAACCACCCACATTAAAGGGATGGGATTTTCCCAGTTATATTAAAAGCACCTTCATTCTCCTTTTTATTAACTTTGAAATCTAAAATCATTTTTTAACTAAACTTTTAATCTTAAAATGATTATAAAAACACATCAGATATACATGGATTATAAAAAAATAATACAAAAAGTCTATCCTTTACTCAATTGCCATCAACTGTTATATCTTGCAAAAATAATGCAAAATTAAAACAAGGATATGAACACTGATACAGGGAGGATACAGAGCATTTCCATCATCACAAAGATCCCTTGTGTTGTACTTCCATAGCCACACTTCTCTCCTTGCCTTCTCTCTTGCCTTAACTGGCAATCTGTATTCCAATCTATAATTTTATCATTTTAAGAATGGTATATAAATGGAATCATACATTACATAACCTTGGGGGACTGGTTTTATCTACTCAGCATATTTCTCTGGTGATTCATCTATGTTGTGCATATCAGTACTTTGTTCCTTATTATTGCTGTATACTGTTCCATAGTATGGCTGTGCCACGGTTGTTGTTGTTGTTTTCTAACTATATATCCATCAAAGGGTTGTTTCCAGTTTTCCATTATTACCAATAAAACTGCTATAAAAATGTGTGTGCAGGTTTTTGGATGAACATATGTTTTCATTTCTCTAGGATAAATGCCTAGGAGGTAACTGCTGCATTAAATGACAGTTGAATGCTTAGTTTTTTAAGAAACCACATATCATTTTACTTTTCAACCAGCAGTTGTATCAGTGATTCTCTTTCTCTGTATTCTTGCCAGCTTTGACATTGAAACTGTTTTTCTGTCTATTTAAAATTTTGTTTTAGCCATTTTGATAGGTGTGTACTGATATCTCATCATGGTTTTAATTTGCATCGTTACATCCTTTCCAATGTCCCTTCATGTCTTTTGCCTATTTTCTATTGGACTGTTTAAAGTTTTGAAAACTCTTTATATATTCTCAATAAAGGTCCTTTGCTGGATATGTGGTGTGTAAATAATTTCCCAAACTCTGGGACTTTTCTTTTCATCCTCTTTAAAAAAAATTTTTTTTTAACATTATTCATTTTTGAGAGACAGAGACAGAGTGCAAGCACAGGAGGGGCACAGAGAGAGAGAGCAAGAGACAGGCAGAATCCGAAGCAAGTCCAGGCTCTGAGCTGTCGCACAGAGCCCAATGCGGGGCTCGAATCCATGAACCGTGAGATTATGGCCTGAGCCGAACTCAGATGCTTAACCGACTGAGCCACCCAGGCGCCCCTCTTTTTATTCTCTTAACTGGGTCATCTGCACAGCAAGAGCTTTTAAGTTTGAGAAAGTCCAAGTTACCAATTTTTCTTTTTATGGAGAATGCTTTTGGTCTCAAGTCAAAGAATTTTTTGCCTGGTCCTAGATCCCCCCAAAAATCTCTATTTTCTTCCTAAAAGCTTTACAGTTTTATATTGTAGTTTTAAGTCCATGATTTATTTTGAGTTAATTTCTGTATGAAGTGTAAGATGTAGGTCAGGGTTGGTTTCTTACCTCTGGGAGTCCAATTGCTCCAGCTACATTTGTTGCAATAGCTATCTGTCTTCAACTGAATTGTTTTTGTATTTTTGCCAAAAATCAGGTGAACATATTTATATGGGTCTATTTCTGGAGTCTCTATTCTATTTCACTGAGAACAATGTGTCTATCCCTCCACTAATACCACAAAATCTTTACTATTGTGGCTACATTAAGTCTTAAAATCGGGTAGGCTGATTCTTCCCATTCTAGTTCATTTGATTTTTCAAAAAAAACTATAGGACAATATTGTCTATATCTACAATAAATCTTACTGGAATTTTGATAGGAATTGTGTCAATCTATATGTCTAGTTACGGAGAATTGTTATCATCTCTCTCTCCAATCTTCCAATTTATGAATACTTTCTATCTCTCCATTTTATGTAATTTCTGTTATTTCTTTTATCAGAATTTTATGGTTCTCAGCATATAAGTCCTATTAACATTTTATTAGATTTATACCTAAGTATTTTCCAATTCTTTAGAGCAATTATAAGGGATATTTTTAAAGTCATTTCCACACGTTCATTGCTAGTATACAGAAATACAATTGACTTCTGTATGTTTTCTTGTATCCAGTGAGCTTGATAAACTAACTTATTAATTCTAGGTTTGCTGCATTTTTAAAAATAAACTTCTTAGGGGGCACCTGGATGGCTCAGTCAATTGAGCATCCAGCTTCGGCTCAGGTCATGATCTCATGGCTCGTGAGTTTGAGCCCCATGTCAGGCTCTGCACTGAAAGCTCAGAGCCTAGAGCCTGCTTTGGATTCTGGGTTTCCCTCTCTCTCTCTCTTTGTCCCTCCTCACCACCCCATCTCAAATATAAACATTAAAACATTTTTAATAGATTTCTTAGAATTTGCTACATAAAAAATCATGTCATGTCATCTGCAAATTGAGACAGTTTTGTTTCTTCCTTTCCAATCTGTATCTTTTATTTCCTCTTCTTGCCTTATTGCACAGACTGGACTTCTATCACTATTTGAATAAGAATGGTGAGAAGAGATAATCTTGACTTGTTCCCAGACTGAAGACAACAGCATTCAGCCTTTCACCATTAAATAGAATAAAAACTATACATTTTATCAAATAAAGAAAGTTTCCTTCTGTTTCTATTTTTCATTTCGTATCAAGAACAGGTGCTGAGTTTTGTCAAGTGCTTTTTCAGTGTTGATTAATTTGATATCATTTTTCTTCTTTAATCAGTTAACATAGTGGGTTGTATTAATTTATTTTTCAAATATATAAACTAGTCTTGCATCTCTAAGATGAACCACATGTGGTCATGCTGTATAATTTTTATATTGCTGAATGTTAATATTGGTTAAAAATTTTTCCATCTGTATTCAGAAGGGATATAGATTTATAGTTTTATTTTGTGTACTATCTTTGATTTTAGTATCAGTATAATAATATTAACTTCATAAAATGAACTGAGAAGTGTCCCTCTTCTTATATTTTCTAAAAGGCTTGTATACAACTGGCACTAATTCTTCTTCATATGTTTGGTAGAATTCTCATATTTAAATCCCTTTTTCTTACACTTCAGCTCTTTCCCTTATGACCTAGGTAACCTAGACACATTACTCAACAGTAAAATGAAGACAGTAAAATTTACCCTACACAGTATTTTTCAGTTAAAGGTAAAGAGCTTAGAACAATATCTGCACAGTGACAGGTGTAATTATGATTATGATTATGATTATTTCCTGTATCCAATCAGTCACTAAGCCCTTCAATTTTCCCTTTAAATATCATCTCCAGAGTGAAATCTAGGATGAGATAAGAGAGGTGCCTAGAGCACAAAATTTAAGGAGGTACTCATCCTAGGTGAGTATGCCTCTCTTGCCTCACCCTAGTACCAACCCTGCTCTTCTCCATCACTTCTTTCTACTCCTGCAATCAGTCTAATTTGCACCTTTATTCACCCCTGTGCTTGGACATTTTAAAAGCCTTCTAATGGTGAATCTAATTCAATCTCTCCTTGTTCTAATCTAATAAGACATCTCCAAATATTCTTAAAAATAAAGCTCTCTGTTCAAAAATTGCCAAGAGTGCCTTACTGATTACACAATATAGTTCAAATCCTTTAGGAACCGACATAGGTATACAATACTGTCTTAAGGTTCACTGGCTGCAAGCAATAGAAACTGATTCTGGAGCTAAACTAAACAAAAAGCAATTTATTGAAAGGATAGGTGCTAGTTCCTAGAATTTAAGGAAAAATTTATCTCTGCCTGGGGAAAGACAGGAACCATGTTAGCTCTGGGGATGTAGATAAAAAGATCTAATAGACTCCTCAGGGCATCACATTCAGAATGAGTCTACTCCATCCATTTTCCATCCTTGGGCCTCTATTAGGTTAGTCATATGCTCACCCTAGGCCGGGGGAGGACAGGACACTTTGATTAACTGTCTTAACAAAACAATTCCCAGTTGGGGAACGTAGGGGAAGATACCTAAGGGCTAGGTTTTGACAGTGAGATTCACCACTATATCTCTAGCATATAGAACAGTGTCTGAAATACAGTATGAGCTCAGTAAATATTCGCCAAATGAATCAGTTGGGAGAAAATAAAAGTACCTAATCAGAGAAGTGAAAAATGAGTGGTGAACAGGGGAAAACAACAGATATCAATATAAAAGCTCTCTGCAATCTAGCCATACCTTACATGGATGTCTTCCATTCATTTGGGAATGGATCTCCTCAAGTCCCATTAATAACAATTGCTATTATTACATAGCACTTTTCAAGATATTGAGTGATTCTACATACTTGAGTTTACATCATCCTTGGACTTTTTCATTTACCCAAAATTTCACCCAGTCTTCAGTCTTTAGCTTAGTTTCAATTCTGTTATGAAGCCTTTGTAAATAATTTCAGACCATATTTATCTCTCTCTTCCTTGAAAACTTATGTCACTGCTATGGGTTACTATTTTACTCTTGATGTGTTGCCCTTGCCTCAAAAGCTAATATTTGTTTGAGTTCTGGGTCTTGTAAAGTAGGATCTTATAATTCCCTGTATTTTTCCCCTAATGAATTGGGTAATACTCTGCACCCAGAATATATTCAATATATATTAAAATGAAAACATTAGGCAAATATTTTTGTAAGATTTATTCTTCTCAATGCAATTAAAACCCTTACTAACCTACAGATGAATATATAATTCAGCCGTAAAATATTGTTCTTTATAAAATTAGCATGAATTTTAATTTTGGAAGTATGCTGATATAAATTTTATCAAACATATGATGATTATAATGCACTTATGAATGAATACTACACATTGTAGTAGCTCCTCCTTCCTCTTTCTCCTCCTCCACCTCACAATAAGCCATGTCTTCTGAGTACATACAGGCTCCTGTATGGTTTCCTGCCTTTGAAACTGGGAGATCTGAGACTCATTTCTGACTAAGACAATGTGAAAAAAGTGATGTTGCATGATATATAAGGTTAAGGTTGGGGGCGCCTGGGTGGCTCAGTCGGTTAAGTGGCCAACTTCGGCCCAGGTCATGATCTCGCGGTCCGTGAGTTCGAGCCCCGCATCGGGCTTCTCACTGACAGCATGGGGCCTGCTTGGGATTCTCTCACTCCCTTTCTCTCTGTCCTTCCCCTGCTCACACTCATGTGTGTGCGCTCTCTCTTTCAAAATAAAGAAACTTTAAATAATTAAATAAAATAAGTAAATAAAGTCACTATATTTTGCAGGTACTTTTAGGCAGAACATATAATCAAAATACAACCTTAAAACATAATCACTCAGGCACATGCAAAACAGTATTATAATATACATATATTTTGTATTTCAGTTATATCCCTAAAGCTATTACTATTTTGTCTATTGTTGTTTTTCACGGTTTTATTTGTTAATTCTATTGCCACTTTTAGTTTTATTCCATTATTTAATATTATGAATTATAATTGGCTTATTAATAACAGTAACATAGTAACAAAAAATATTTTCTCTTTGTAGAATCCACTCAAATGTTTATTAAAATATGTAACTTTTAAATAATTTTTGAAAGTAGGAATAACGTCTTGATTTTTCTTTATACTAAGTAGTACAAAGTAGTTATCCAATAAAAGTTGAGAACTGAATTGATGAGTAATGGGAAAGGATCCTTTGGTGAAAAATTCCTTCAAACGCCTTGTAATGAATCCACCACTGACCCTGTTAATTTTTTTTAAAGACTTTTTATGTGACATCCATAGTCACATCTGTTTAAAATTCTTAAGTTTTTATTCTAATTCAATAGTACCCATTCTAATTCATTATTACTCCAAAATGCATATTGTAATTAACCAACAATCAATTCACAAGTAAAAATAAAATATTTTGACATTTTAAATGCATTTGAGGGCCTAATATGAAATAATTAGAAATAAATACAATAGTCTTTTAACATAGCTTTTGAACAAAGCTAGAAAAACTTTTCTAAAAGCCTTTCTTAAACTTTTTACCAAAGTTTTGCAAATGTCCATTGTTATTTTATAAACTTAATAGAGCAATAGTTTCTTAGAAATTAAGTGAGTACCTATTGCAATTCTCTTTTCTATATGTACCATTAATAAGTTTGAATTGTCTGCTATAACTGTTTATATACCTACTTTACAAAATCAGTCTCTAAGAAAACCTTGATTGTGACTATCTGGAAAAATTACAAATATATCTCTATTTACTAAAACCTCAGTCTTCCATACTTACTGATTTGCTTTCTAGTTCATGAAAGTAAATAGATTTCTAACCATTTCAGTAGTTTAGTTAAGAAAAGAAAGAAAAATCACTAACAGTTGTATAAAAGGCTGAGAACTTATTTATCTCAATGCATTCACAGTGTACTTTTAAAAGAGAAAAATCTAGATGTCCATCAGCCGGAAAATATATTATATAAGGGACTGAGAATAAATTAAACATGCGCAAAGATTCTCAAGAGGGTCTTCAAAATGAAGCTGCCCATGAGACATGATGTTAATCAAGTAATTGAAGGAAAATAAAAAAAAAAAAAACAGGCTGGCTAAGTACCTATTTACTGAGCTATTTCTGGGTTCAACAAATTGGGAAGATCTAAGAGATAAGTATTTAGGTATTCCTAAATTACACCTCTCATATTTTTACTACCGTCTTTAAAATTTCTCACACAGTCGCTTTACAGAATTCCTGGAGATATGGATTGCTACGGCCAAGGGGCCTGGGGGGGCGGGAAAGTCTGTTTCACCCTTTTTTATCTTCATAAGACAGAAGTTTAATGATTAGGACTGGAAGTCCATCAAAAAACCTGACTGATTGGCTTAGTTCAGATAGAACCATACAGCATCGTATCAAACTGCAAAACAAAGGAAGAAACACCAGGAATTTGAATCAAACTACAAGGGCAAGGTCAAAAATAAATGGAGATTCATACAGGACCAAGTATAAGGAAAAGCAGAATGGTGGGCCAATCAAGATGCAAAATTCAGTGTCAGGTTAGGAGAAATAGGTCAGGAATAGCAAATTCAGATCCCAAAGTGGGAAAGTGAGGCACTGAGGTTTGGAGTCCTGGGCTGAACCAGGCTCCCTGGTAGAGAGGAGAAGGTTCCAAATGATCTCTTCAATACACCAGATTGTACTTGATATGAGTTACACCTCTACCTATCCGTAATGTATATGTTAATTCCTAAACACCTAGCCCCAAGGATCCCAATACAGCCTTTACACACTTTCCACAGCCAAATGTTAAAGAATTTTCTCCTGGCGTTCCTACAACAGTGGTCACAGCAGACAAATGAATGATTACACCTTTGCATGATCCTTACTTATAACTGCTTATGTAGGAGATGACCAAGTAACTCTGAAAAGGTAAAATAATCATTTTATCATCTAAGATTTCTAGTGTTCTCTTCTTTGGATATAAAAACATATACTAAAAACCTACACTGGACATTAAGGTAAAAACTAAAAGGAGGGAAGCTATCAATCTAAGAAAGTACAGTGGATAGTGGCTAGACAGAAATATATATCCTTTGAATAATATAAATCATAAAACCTCAGTATTAAAGACCCTTCAGCCAACTGAGATGCATGGAAAGATTATGATGGAAGAAAAATTATTGTATTACACTCAAGTTAAGAAAGTCAGTATTCTTCCATTCGTAAAAACTATGATCCCAATGCACCAAGACCTCACTCCCTAATAATAATTGATCAAAGGAGAGTGATTTCACTGCTTACTTGCACTGTAGTCAGTGAAAGATCAGAACCTATAAGAACCTGCCAACAAAATACTCCAGACAAGTGCAAAAATCTATGAAGTGTAAGGAGTATAGCCCCCACACTATAAAGAAAAGAAAATCTTACAGCTTTTTCTAAAGCATCAATCAAATCAGAACGAAGTGCCACAGAGAGGATTTTGCTTTATGAAGTGCTGGCTTCCTTCAAGGTCATTCATGACCGTGATGCAAAGATGTCTGCAATACTGTGCTTTCAGTCTCCGCACCAGAGGAGTGCCTAGGGTCCTTACTTAATGAGTTTACTAGCTGGGCTTCATCTTAATAGAAGCAGTTGAGTTCTAAAAAAAATTTTTTTTTAATCTCAGCTCAGTGCAGTCTCTCTAACAGCTACAAAAAAAAAAAAATAAACAATACTCTTATTATAAAATAATGCAGAGTAAAATAAATGTGACATCCAAAGGGTCACTAAATATTGTCATTACTAACCTCCGTTTCTCTCATTGTGCTCTCTCATTATTCATCACTGTGCTCAAAATCTACAAAATATTTACCTTTTAACACCAAACTTCATAATTGTTGCTCTCCTTTCTCCTGAAGACACTGTTCATTTACTAAACTTCAAATCTTTAAAAGATAATCCAAGTTGCAAAGGATATAAAATGTCTAAACCAATAGATTGTGAAGTAAGATTAGAATTAGGGAGAAGATAAATCTGAAAATGTGTGGACCTAGCATGCAAATTTTTTTAACTATCGGAATGTACTCATACTTCCACATTAAAAAGGAAGGAGGAGCGACTGGGTGACTTAGTCCATTAAGCAACCAATTCTTGATTTCAGGTTAACTTATTCTTGACCTCACAGTTGTGGTGCTCAAGCCCTGAGTCCCACTCTACACTGACAGTGTAGAGCCTACCTGGGATTCTCTCTCTCCCTCTCTCTCTCTCTGTTCCTCTCCCACTCACACGTGTGCAAATGTGTACTCTGTCTCAAAAAAATAAACCTAAAAAAAAAAAAAAAAAGGAAGGAGACCAGTGAGTACTCTCCATACATTTAATATATTATTCTATCCCTATCTTATTGAAGGTGTCCAATTTAGTCTATTATTCTATTAATGTGTTTTACTTGATAATGCCATCTGGCCTTGTAGTGTTAGAGTCATCACTGATATTTACTAAGTCCTCTGGTTATACTTAAGTAATTCCATGGTAAACTAGCTTCTCTGAGAATATTATTATAATCAGAGGCCTTCAAAAGGATCACCAAATTTTGCTTCTCCACTGAGATCCTCCTATCACACTCAGCATATAAGAACTGAATGGCCAGGAAAACCAGGTAAATTCCAGACAGGTTATCAATGAGGACCCTATCCAGGGTCATAAGAGGAGCCACAAAATTCTAGCTGCATTTTTAAGTCTATGTCTATTAAAAACAATCCAAATAACAGTGCTGAGAAGAATTTTATAATTTAAAAGTGCCATAAAAACTAAAGACAACAAATAATACAGTAATCAGTACAACAAATAATAATATTCAACGCTAACAATGAAGAAAACCTAGAAAATCTAACACAGACCATAAAATGCCAGCAAAACTATTTTCATCTTCCAAATTCTCCTAAGAATGCATCACTACCTCCTAGGAGTGCTTTATTTCTTTTGGTACCTTTTAACACAATGCCTGGTGCTCAACAGATATTCAAAAAAATATTTGTTGAACAAAGCAGTGAATGAAAAAAAAATGAAATTAAGTAAACTATAGGCACTAACTCCCTGAGGTTAGTCAAGTGCCATTTAGTACGTGGAAATAATCTTTCACAAATTACTTAAAGATAACCAGAGAACTTAGCATACATGGATTAGTCGATATTCAAAGACATTTTTGTTTTGAAAAAAAAGTATTTCACTGGAAAAATTTTAATTTATTAACTTCAAAGTCACTTCTATTACACTAAACAATAAACCATGTAACATAAAGCAGTATCTGTAACTAAACATTCTTTATTAAAATATAGATTAACAAATTCTAAATCTACCAAATTTCATATATAATAGAGAATAAAACCTTCCAAATGTAAAATAAATACAAGCTAAATAACTTCTCTTAATAACCTCAACCATGTTGAAAACATGTAATCCTATTATTTGACATGGTTGTTGGATATCCATTCACAACGTCCTTTAATTTCTCTCACCTGCAATGTTTTCAGGGACTGAAAAAACCCTAGTCCAACCTCTCTATGTTCTCCCATGCAAGTTCTTTATATCTTGCCCTCATGGTATTTCCAACTGTCTGCCTTAAACAAAGAGTCCTTGCTGGCGTTGGCTTGTTGCTAGTCAGTATTTAGCTCTCTCTTTCTGTAGCTAAGAGAGAACAACCATCTGCTTCCCACAGCTTTTCATCCCTATGATAGCTTTCTGCTCTTTCCTCTTCCAACTCAGAAACAGAAAGCAAGAGATAAAACAAAGCGTCTTAGGTCCACAACAAGATGCAGAACACCCAGGAGAGTTCCCTCCCAATCAGGAAAATGCTTCCTTAGCAACCAAGTTACTAAGGCTAATTAACCTCCTTTCTCTATCAATATTCAATTTACATTAAAGCCCTTTTTGGGTAAGCCCTTCAGTTTTACAATGAGCTTTCTGGCTGAGAAAAAGGTGTTTCTGTCTTAAAGGAGCCGGGCCTTTTCTTCTGAATGCCTGTAAGGGTGATTTGAACTTAACACAAGCATTAGGGTATTTCTTAATGTGATGGAAGCATCTGAAAACAGAAATGTCAGGGAAATTAAGTACAATCAACCAACATATGCCTAACGTGAGACTGAGACATTTCAGAGCAAGTAGAGACTGGACACCGTGGAAAATAAGACATAAAGATGCTTTGTAGCTGCCATTGCTTCATACTTGCCTTGGCTGATTTATATCCCTTTCCCTGACCAACAAAGCCCAGGTTACCACTAAATAATCACAATATCAGTACAACTTCAGAGAAAAAAATGCATGGAAGAGAGGAGCACAGACAGTATAGAGACCAAGAAATTTCATTTCAGGTGAGAAAGTTAAAAATTGGAACTAGTGAGGAAACAGCACTTCAAAGTCATGAACTATTTCAGAAGTAGTAAAAACTATAACACATTTAAACAAAAGGAGGTGGTTTTAGAACCATGTACAATTGTACAATGAAAATTCTCCCCTCTCCAAGATTTCATGCAGTGAGATGAAGGTTAAATTTTTTTTTACCCTCACAATTACAGTAATATACTGTATTCCGGTTAAGGTAAAGAAAATTTCACAAATATTATACAAGAGGTAATTAGTTGTCTTCTGATATTCATTTTCCAGGTCTTGATGAAGTAAAATCCTTTGTTGACTAATTTTAAAGTTTCTTTAAATTCTACATATGATGTAATATGGAACAACTTGTATACAGCAATTTATAATGGGCTCTGTTATAAATCATACTTTGGCAGCTTTGGTAGCAGCTCTCCAGTATCAACACACGATACCACCGTATTTCAAAATAATCCTTGCTGCTAACAGTCACTACACAACACAGAAATTCAGCACCAGTTTTGTTTCCCAGTGTTGTCAATTAACCTTGTAGAAGTCTATCCACTTGCACACATTTACTCTGAAACAGTAAAGCTGCCTTAAGTTGCATTAATAAAAATTAACATTTGTTAATCCTTGCACCCATTATCCTATTTGATCCTCATAAACCACCCCTTGAGGCAGGGACTGTTACAGTACCCTTCGACTGTTGATATGTTTGATGTTGAGAAAGAGCAGAGAAAGGAATATAAACTTTATGAAGCACTGTGTTTTATTTTCACAGCACTGGCCAGTTGTTTCTTCCATGATATCATTTAATGCACACATCAACCCCACTTATGCTCAGCCCCCGATTCCCCACCTCCTGACTCCCTTAAGTATTTGGGGCCCAGGTTTACAGATGAGGGATTTGAGGCTCAAAAAGGTTCAGTAACATGTTCAAAGTACACAGCTAAAATGAGGGAAGGTTGGGATTTAAAACCAAATTTGCCCAACTCCAAAGCCCTTGCTCTTTCAACCATGCCATGCCACCTGCTACCCAAAGCCCACGGCGGCCCCATTACACTACTCTCAGAATCCTTTCAACTAACATTAGCAATCACCAAAAGTCTAGGCAGTATTTTCCAAATAAGAGTCATAAGCCATTAGCAGGTTCTGAAATCAAGTGGTGGGCCTCGACGAGCATTTTTTAAAAAATTAAATACAGCAGAATAACTAGTAAAACAGGCTATATTTAAAAAAAAATTGTTTCATAAGCCTTGGTTTCAGGTATGTGCATATGCAATATACTGGGTCCTACTATAAAATGCATTTCTTATTGTGGGTTTATATCAAAAAGTATGAAAGCCACTGGTCTCAAAGGATGCACTCACATAGACACAGGACAGGGAAAGACTTACCAAGGGACTGGAAACTATTCAATGCTCAGTTCTGTTCACTTAAATAACATCAGGAAACACAAGACAGGAAGCCCCTTCTCAGACAAGGCAGAAAAAGGATTACCTAGAATCAGCATAGGAGGAGGATGCTGATTGTATAATTACACACCTCCTTCACAGCAGCTCCAGTCCATCAAGTAGATAGTATGGTTTATTTTTTATAGCACTAATTATGCAATTATCCATAACATTAAATCAGTTCCACCTGCTTCAGTCTAGCACAGGTTTCCTGAAACATTCATTTGTTTATTATTTTTAAAAAGAGCACTAAACTACCAATCATACATACAAGTATGGAAGCTGTATAAACTTTTTTCAAAAAAGATCTCTGTCGAATATGATATTTTTGGTCTTTTTGGAAAAATCGAAATTTCATGTTAATATACTTTGGAGCTTCTATAAACAACATATTTCAGACAAGTATATTCTCACTTTTTTTTTTACCTTTTTATTTCACAAAATACCTATCATAGAGCAATAATGCCACATTGGATATTTTCACAAGAAAAGCCTTTCTATGGAATAAAACTTTCTATTGGTAGTTCTTTATAATAGTTTTTCTGGTAGACCCCTCATTCAAAATGATTCTCTGAGAAAATGCTACAGGGTAAATTGAAGCTGTGAATCCTATGCTCAAGGATTTGAGCAGATGAGTAGGGGGATAACACTAGAGACTACAGCTTCCACTAAGTTGCTTCCTATCACCTCTAAGCAAAGATATAAATAACCCTCAGCTACCAACCAATATCGGCAACAGCTGTAGAACATCCAGAAAGACTCACCAGATACCCTCAAACAAACAAAAGACTAAAACAGGGAACACAGACAAGGACCAGAGCTAGGAGAAAGCACATTCAAATTATAGAACTCATCTGATTCTCCTACCCACATATTCACACTGCCTTTTGACTCCTCCTAACTCTTTAAACTTGTCTGACACACTCAAATACTATTCATTCGTGAAATGCAAAGAAGATCCAGCACACTCCAGAATGGCTGGGGCAATCACTCATGTCCTCCTTATTCCCCACCTAACCTTACTGCAGTTTCATCTCTGCCTAACTTCAAACCTGTGACATCATCATTCCCTCTAATTTGGGGGGAAATGTTTGTACTACTCTTCTTGGTGTTTGAATCTCAGCTTTCATTGATAGATTCTGACTTGGTCTGTCTCTCTGTTTCTCAGTCCTCCTCATTAACTTGCATGGAGATCCCAGATTCAGGAACCTAACAACGTACCAACAATCTGGTCAAGGCCCTAACACAGACAGCCTATTGCTCCTCAGAAGAGGAGATTTAGTCAAACCATATTAAAAACTCTAACTACTTCTCAAATCAGTCTAAAGTCTCAACACTCACATGTGCAGCCCCAAATTACTTTTAATGCAGAGCCACTCTTGCTTACCAACATTCCCTTCTACACTCACCACCATGTAGACCTCCGACAGCCATTCCCCAGAACCTGAGACGTAATAAGTGGTTAAAAAGGAAAAAGAAAGAAAGAAAGAAAGAAAGAAAGAAAGAAAGAAAGAAAGAAAGAAAGAAAGAAAGACAAAACAAAACAATCAAAAACAAAAACAAAAAAATCCCCAAGATACTAGACTTCCTGCCAGGTCAATTCCAACACCTTGTGTCACCAAATGAGTATGATTTGGAAAAACATTTTGGAAGTTAGTATCACACTTCAAGAATGTCCAGCATGTGCTACAGCCTCTTCCCTAAATATTGAAAGTCAGTGTAGAAACAAAGATTGGTCAATGGGTTCATAAGGCAGCCAAAGGGACAGAGGAACAGATGGAATCCCAGCCCTCAAGTTTCTTGTTGCCAGATTCCACCCATGTGTTTTTAAGTCAGTCTGATTTGTCAAAATGCCAGCTGTCAAACTGAAAAGCTATGGGCACTTCAGCTTTATTCGAGGTAGTTGCCCAAGATCCTCTGATTAGTTCTGTAGTCATGACTCTTGACTTGGCTTCTCATTTTCACCTCCACCCTGCCCTCTGGATTCATCTTTGTATGAGTTGACCTTCAGCACTCCCCAAGGATTCTGACTTCGGGAAGATATTAGCCACAGAATAATAGTGATAATAAACTGTTAGAAAGAGAGAATAAAAAGAATACTTTGTCACCAGTGTCACAAAGTCAAAAAGGAGAGAGAATTTATGAAGAAAGGTCTTAGTCAATAGCGTCAAACGTTGCAGTGTGGTCAAGGGGGAAAAGAACACTAGATGTGGTGATTACAAGGTAACTAGTAACTTAGAAGAAATCAATTTCCATAGCTTGATTTTGATAGAAGTCAATAGAAAAAGACTTGAAGTTGAAATGAGTGACAAGAGTGAAGGTATTACAGATTGCTTATTCAAGAAATCAGGTAGTGAAGGATAGAGGTGAGACAGGATTATAGAACAGAGAAGTGGAAACATAAGTGTGGCATAAAAATGTGGGACCATGGAACTTAGGTGTTGTGGGCATTACTGAGACGGCAAGGTCAAGACTAAGTAAGAAAGCAAGAGAAATAAAAAAGGGACTGATATCATGGAGGGTCTTGAGACAAAAACACTGTACAGAGCACATTCAGAGGGAGAAAAGTATAAATATAGTTAAAAATAAGTCTATAAACAGGAGAATTACATAGTTTGAGATCATCATTATATTTTTCTCTTTTGTTTCACATCTAACAAACCCAAAGTGATGCTGAGGGTGAACTACTTATTTCAAAAATAGTTACTGGAAAGAAAGCATTAATAATAGAACTTCAAGATTAATCAATGGTCATTTTAACTCTCTCATCCAAGAGTCTTACAACTTTCAGATTACAACTTCTCTTCCTTCAAAATATGCTGGGGATGAGCAACAAGAGAAGAGAGACCACATTTAATTACCCAGGCTGCTGTACCCTCTGACCCACCAGCCAAAGAAGGCATTCTTTTAGGCATCCATCTAGACATTCTTTATGTAGCACTGCCAGCTTGATAGCCTTCCTACTCTTTCCAATCCATTCAAAACTATAGCTGAGACAAATCTGTACTCTGCAACTAAGACTCCTTTGAGGTCAGCTAGAACTAGATGTAACTTCTCAATGCTTATCACAAATACAAAAGACTAACAATGTGCTAAGAGCAAAGAATACCTCTAAAATAGCAAATTTGCAAGCACCATATGGAAAAACATTATTGAAGTTCCCATGTCCCATTTATGCAATCAGAAGCAATATTGTTAAAAACACTTTGATGCCTTATTCTTAGTTTTTCCTCTTAGCTTTTCACTTTGAAAAACTGTAACAAAGTCCAATACTTCATTTTTTCCACAGTCTACTACCTTAGGCACATAAATCCAGAAATAAACTTTAATAAATATTCCCCAAAACTTTGTAAGTTAATAATGATAAAATATTTATTCTAACAGTGCGGACTTTTAGTTAAGTTAGCAGTAAATTAGATGGGAAATTCTAGAGAGTTCAATCTACAAAAATTAAAATACAGGCTATATTAGTTTCCAGCATTTATATGCCAGACACTGGGCTAGATTGTAAGGACACAGTGGTGATCAGAGTAATCTAACCAGATCAGTGCTCAGACTTCAGCAGTAGGGTTTGGAACCACTAACCCAATTTGAAAATGTTTTGCTCTCTCCCTGCAAAAAAAAAAAAAAAAAAAAAAAAAAATATATATATATATATATATATATATATATCTGTGTTTTTAATAAAGCTCTTTAATAGTGGGCACTTCAGGTACTAGTGGGAGAAATATGGGGAGCTATAGAGTCCTACTATGTAAGTAGCCATCTATATGCATAACTGTCCCTAGTTCTGAGCAATGGTTCCACAGTAAAATAATATTCTGTACAACAGTTAATCTTTATCTGACAGTTAAAAAAAAATCCCAACAAGTAACTAATTTCACTCAAGCTACCAAGAAAACAACCCTCTAAACATCTAGAAGATTACAGTTCACCATGAGATCACACATTTCCATTGTAACATTCAATTTCTTTAGAGTATATGACAACATTGTTTTTGAGCCCTGCATAGAAAATTACGCTAATGGATATTTCTTTTACTCCAGAAAATAATCTTTTAATTAACTTTTTCAATTTAACTAAGGGAAAAAAAAGGATTTTAAATATAATTAATAATTCTGAAAACTCAAATATTTTAGATTCTATTTAATCTTTTGTAAGATCAAATCTCATTGTAATATATTCCAAGCAATGTACCCTATCCCCAACCATACACTGAGTTTCCACTGGCTTAAAAAAAAAAAATTCTGGGGTCCCTGAGTGGTTCAGTCAATCGAGCATCCAACATTTTTTTTTAAATTTTTAATGTTTGTTTATTTTTGAGAAAGAGAGAGAGACACAGAGTCTGAATGTGGAAGGGGCAGAGAGAGAGGGAGACACAGAATTCAAAGCAGGCTCCAGGCTCCAAGCCATCAGCAGAGACTGATGCAGCAGGGCTCAAACTCACAAATTGTGAGATCATGACCTGAGCCAAAGTCCAGGTGTCTGACTCTTGATTTCAGCTCAGGTCATGATCTCAAGTTCATGGGATCAAGCCCCGCAAGAGGCTCCAGGCTAGGCATGGAGCCTGCTGAAGATTCTCTCTCCCTCTCCCTCTCCCCTTCCCCTGCTTGCACTCATGTGCACTCTCTTTCTCTTGTTTAAAAAATGAAATTAAGTAAAAATTTTTAAAAATCAAAGGGGCAGAAAGAAGTGCAAAATAATGGTTTCACTTTCATTTATTTTAGATTTGACTGTAAAATCAAGATATCCTGCTCAGAAATTCTCCATGAGAAAGTACCCAAATAAAGTTTGAAACCCTCAATCAATCCATTAAGTATATTTCTTAAAGTATTTCGTGGAAAGCATCTCAAACTCATTATAAGAAACAGTAGGAACATACAATTAGAACAACTAAAGTAATACATTAAGTGTCCTTCCTCAGAAACAATTGGTTCCTGTTAGACCTTTATAACTGGACATAAACATTCCACATTGAAAGCTTGTCAGATTTTGATACAGAAATACCAGTTCAGGAGTGCCTGGGTGGCTCAGTCAGTTAAGTGTCTGACTTTGGCTTAGGTCACGATCTCATGGTTTATGAGACTGAGCCCCACGTGGGGCTTGCTGCTGTCAGCTGAGAGCTTGGGGCCTGCTTCAGATTCTCTCTCTCTCTCTCTCTCTCTCTGCCCAACCCACAACCCCCACCCCTGCTCGCACTCTATCTCTCTCTCTTAAAAACAAACATTAAAAAATTAAAAAAATATATATCAGCCCAGTATTCTCTCAAGTACACATCTATGGCTAGAAATAACCTTACTTTTGATTTTTAAAAAGCCTCAATACTAGAGCTATACATAAAGGAAACTTTCCAATATAACTTGCTGCTGAGATAAAATACAATGGCCATGCCAGGTGCCTTTACAAAAGCTTTTCTACTAACTTGATAAATAGAAAAAAAATTAGTTATCTGCCTGAATTGACTCATCTTGATTTCTCTCAAAAAATAGATTCTCTCTTTGCCAAGGAAAAAAGAGTACAGAGAATTTCCAGTGTAGAACTAACCTTAGGAAGCCATTTAGGGGAGTGGCTGGGTGGATCAGTTGGATGACCATCTAACTTCAGCACAGGTCATCATCTCATGGTTCATGGGTTCAAGCCCCACATGGGGCTCACTGCTGTCAGTGCAGAGCCTGCTTCAGATCCTCTGTCTCCCTGTCTCTCTCCCCCTCCCTCAGTCTCTCTCTCTTTCTCTCTCTCTCTCAAAAATAAATCATTTTTTTAAAAAGACATTAAGGCTATAGGTTCTCAATTAACCTAACACACTCTGAATTTTGCAAAGTAATATTCATTCAGGTACGTAGGGCCTAGAGAAGAAGGAAGATTCAGGAAAGTGAAACATTTCCCTGTACGACTCCCTGGCTTCACAAGAGAACACTAAGTTGCTTTAACCCTAAGATTTCATTAGATCAAGCAGTTTTAGTGCCACATCTTTATATGTACTTTCTGTCTTTATATGTACTTTCTGGCGAGTATTAAGAATAACTTAACAAACATAATTCTATAATAAATAATATAAAATATAAAATATTTTATAATATAATATATTTTATAATATAAAATTTATAATTTTATAATAAATACTATATTTAGTGTAATAATCCACAGTTTAATTACAGCTGCAAATCCTAATCGGACCCGGTTGGTTTTGAGCATATCCTATACTCCCTACTTTCAAATACCACATCACTCTATGGCATATTTACACTCTAAATAAAATAAAAATTGCATTGTCTTTTAATTTTATCAAAATACCTCAAGAAAAACACAAGAGTGCAATTGGATCTGCTGTATTAATAGTTATTTTCTTTAACAACCCATTTATCTATCAGTGTTAAATTCATCATATCAATAAATAAAAACTGACTACTACACATGTGTCCATTTGTATCAATGCACATTAAATATAAAAGGCTTTCTGGTATTCTAACATTGCTTTAATAATTACATCTCCAAATACTAGGGGTAATCATGCTTATTACTCATTAGTTACATTTACCAACAGGTCTATACTTTAGTCTAAAAATAGCAGTTGCTTTACAAAGAAATTGTTAATACTGAGAGCCGTTGCTTGTCACTTGTTCCATTATTAAACACACATACACACAACATTATGACATAGGAGTCTATTTTGGACATACAAAATAGAACTCATCCTAGAAGCCACTTAATAAAATCCTTAGGGCAAATGAGTATATTTGAAGACCTGGTTACCTCAGAAGATCATCATTCTCTTGAATATGTTCTTTTGGCAATTGAGATCATCTCCAGTTACTGATTCTCGGCTTTATGCTTCAGGGAATTTATGATAGGTTGTTTTTGTTGAGGGCTTTCTATAATATTCTACCTGCCCTGGACTAAGGAAAGTCCCAGTTAGTGAACTACAAGGCCCTAGGACAAAAATCCTTCCTCCAGTAGCATGCTATTGCTATCTTTATGACTCTATCATTTTCATAGTTTTAAAAAATGTAATCTGAAGGTACAACCTGAGGCTCTAAAGTAATGAAGATAGTAAATGAATAAATAAAATATGCTCCACACCTATCTCTGACACCATTTCAAGAGGAAAAATTCATTTATATCAAAGATTTTAAGTTGAGGCAATAGATTTCTTTTGGTGACTGCTAAGGAAAATACCTTGCTTAAAAATTCCCAAAGTCTTTGTTGTTATTTCACAAACTCAGAAATGTCACAAGCAAATCATATTAACTACTCTCAACAACAAATGTCCTTTTTTTTAAAAAAAAGAGAGAGAGAGCACAAGGGATGTGCAGAGGAAGGAGAGAAATCTTAAGCAGACTCCACACTCAGAGTGGAGCCAAAGCAGGGCTCGATCCCACAATCCTGAGATCATGACCTGAGCTGAAATCAAGAGTTGGACGCTCAACCAAATGAGCCACCCAGGCACCCACAACAATAACTGTCTTATCTAATATGACTAACCTATAAGAATTCCTATTCCTCAAAGCCAACTCTAAACAGCACGCCATTATATTTCAGAGAATTGTGTATACCCTCTCATTCTCTTAACTACCATTTTGAATTACGTTTTAAAAATTTCAAAAAGGATATAGATTGTGATTTTCTCAAATTACTTCACTTATACATTCCATTATATTTCACTTTGATTTTTAAAATCCTATGATTATATACATACCATTGGAGATAATTTTGTAGTCATAAAAATCATGAATCCAGCTATCTTTCTACAATCAAGAATGCTGGTTCTGGTTAGGACAAGGAAGTGAGTAGGTTTCCCATATCATACATGGCCAAAATAAAAACAAAACAAAACAAAAACAAAACAAAACAAAACTGAAGCAACTATTAGCAAAGTCATTCCTTTAAAAACTTTTAAATCAGAAGTATACAGATTTGGAACTTTTGGGCTTTAAAATCTAAAGAGAACTTAGCAGTCCCCTAGCTTAGTCTTCTATACAATAAAGGACTTCTTTCTATAATAGAGGCTAGGTTACATGCTGGTGGCCTGAGGACCATGTGCAGCCCATAGGTATAGTCTGTGTGACCTGCACAATTTTGTTTTGTTTTGTTTTCTTTTGTTTTAATTAAGCCAACACACAAAAATCCAGATCTTTGCCTTGTCTTGAAAATCCACCTGGAGCTGTATGTCTGCTGCCCCTATTGGACGAGTCATGCCATGTCCACTTCTCCACAGTCCTGCCACTTTTGATACACCCACTTCACTCATTCATCATCTGCCTGGTGCTTTAAGCATCTCAACATTTCAGTCAATGACCACTCACTATTCCAGACAGAGGGTTATCCACTCTGTTGCTGAATATCTCCACAAAAGGAGAGGGAGTATACAATTCTGCAAGTTGACTGATTTCACTGTAGGCAACACTAAACATTAGAGAGAATTATCTAGAATATTTTACAAACACAAACTAGTTCTATCCTCAGAAGCAGAGTAAATTTACTCTTTCTTCCACAGAAGAGGCTTCTAGGTATCTGAAGACAACTAACTTGCCTAGGCCTTCATTTGCAGTTTAATGTCTCCAAAGCCCCAGATACTCCTCATAGTAATCTTTGCAAGCTCACCTGTGGCCCCTGAGATGCTTCTCTGCATGGATGAATTCTATTTATGATTTATTTGTTTTAACTCTTACTTGTGTATTCATTTATTATACATTTTAGTTATCAGTGTTCTTCACATGTAATAATGTAATAGTTCCTTGATCTAGATGAGTGGTTCTCAAGCTTTTTGGTCTCAGGATCCCTTTTCATGTTTAAAATTAATTGGAGATCCCAATGAGCTTTAAAGAAAGTTGTATCTATTGGCATTCACTGTATTAGCAACTAACACTAACATTATTAAAAAATATTATATGTATTAGTTCATTTCAAATACATGTTAACATAATGGCATATTTCTATGAAAAATAAACACATTTTCCAAAATAATATCATCTCCCTGCTTTCATCTAAACACAGAACTTATATAAATATTTCGCTGTAGATCCCATTTTGTTGGTTTCAGGTTACTCTTTGTCAGTGGACACTGCTGAGGCCCCACCCACCTCCCCTTAAGGCCAGTGTACCCATCCCCACTTAGCTGTTTTGAAGGTTGGCTGATAACACAAAGCAGAATACCTAGTAACACCGGAGACACCCTGCTTGGGAAGCTATGTCTACCTCTACTTCATCCAATGAATGACCGACAAGCCAATAATTGTCACAGAGTACAAAAAGACCCATCCCAATGACACAAAGCAGAAGTAAATCTAGGTGTAGTTTGTGCTCCAGAGCTTCCCATGGGGTCAGACCCAAGCTAGTTTCTAGCTGAGAGCACATTCTTCCTTAGCTTTTATCCCTTGTCCTATCCTGCTTCTGTCACTCACTCCCTTCTAAAAGTTATCCCTAACAAATCAGTGAATAAGCACCTCCATCTCAAGCTCTGATTCTGGTGAACCCAACCTAAGATATCTCTCATCTCACCAAGATTACTGCAATATCGATGCTGTCATACATCAGTTCAACTAACCATCTCAGCTGCGCAGCATCTCAAATATGCTAGGCATTCTATTATAGAGCAGTGCAGTGGTTCTCAAAATGTGATTGCTGGCCCAGCAGCAGTAGCAGCATTCAGGAACTTTTTAGAACTGCAAACTCTCAGGCCCATTCCAGGCCTACTGAATCACAACTGCCATCACAGAGATGTGCCATAATTAACCAATCCATTATTGTTCTGTATTTCCGCAGTTTCCATTTTTTGCTAGTATAAATAATGGTGAAATGAATGTACTTGCAGTTAAATCTCTGTGTACATTTCCAATAATTCTATGAATATTTGTCTTCAATTTACTTTGAGGTAGAAGTATTAAATTAAAAAATAAACTGTACTGATAGATGAATAGAGGGACAGACATGTAATAAAGCAAGCACAGCAAATGTCAATGAAAGACTCTAGGTGAGGAGAATATGGATGTTGACTGCTAAATTCTTGCAACCTTTTCATGTTTGAAATTTGTTAGAAAATGTTGAAAAGATTTCTATTTTATGAGGTTAATTCCTAGAATTGGAATAGATTTTTCGTAGTATGTGCCCGTCTTTAAACTCTGTGAAGTTAAAACATCAACCAGAAAGTGTCAGTTCCCTCACACTGTCAACACTGCTTTTTAGTTCTTTTCAAATCTCTGCCAACTTGTTAGGCATAAACTGGTAATTCATCTTTTAAATCACCATTTCTGTGTGCATTTTTTAAGTTAATATGTAATGAATTGAAAAGCTTCCTAATGCGATGTTGGTTATTTGAACTACGAAGCAGTAATCAGGATTTGAGCGCCTACCCAGGGGCACTTAGCTTATTACCAAGCACAATACCCTCAAGAATAACTTGCAAACTGAATTATACTGGCAAGAGTTACTTCTAGGCCAGTGTCATACACAGGCAGTGGGGAAAGAGAGGTGGGAGTCTAATGCCGGATTGCCAAATGGGTCTGACTTAACAGGTCCTAGGAAATGGTTCTTTCTTCCTTCACAAGAAAATCGTAATCTCGCATTTTACCAGAATGCTCAGAATTCCAAGCATTAGTATTTTCTTCCTTTGTGTTGAGGCAATTAGATCCCCATCAATTCTATTTTAGAATTCAAGTACTTTACTTCAGAATGGGCTCTACAAAATTATGGTGTATCCAAAGGATGAAATGCAATGAAGCCATTTAAAGAACTATGGAATTCTACATTTACTGACATGTAAAGAAGTCTATGATATATTACTTGTGCATTGAAAAAAAAAGTATGTACATGTCTGTACGACAGAAAATTTGTGGAAAGATATTTATTATAATAGTGGCTACATCCAGTTAAAGGACATATGGCAGTTTTTGTACTCTTTACATATTTCTTGTTTACTTTTGCCATAGATATATAAAAATTTCTTTATTAACAATAACAATATAAGAAGGCTATTTGCATTTTGATAAAAATAAAATTGAAAGTATCCCAGAAAACCACTAAGCCATCAGCACCTTATTAAAATTTAATTTAGGAAGATTTTTAAGTCAAGGTTAAAGTCCCCTAAGGAATGAGACCCAGATCCAGCATAGTTTAAAAGGCATAGAGTTTTAAAGGGAAAAGAGTTAAAGGCAGACTAGGCAAAGAAGTCTCCAGCTATGTATTAATCAGCTAAGGGACATGTCTGTGTTGTCCTGGGAGGATTTCACTGGAGAAAAATCAACAGGCAATGGAAGTCGTCTGTGGTCTTCAGATCCAAGAGAAACCAAAAGGGTGAAGGCTCAGAGACTGTAAGGACTCAGTAGATCTTTACACTACCACAATTCCTGCTTTCGATATTATAGAAGAAAATACTTCCTGACCAATGATATTCAATTTTTGCCTTACAACAGGCCCAGGATCCAATGCCAGTTAATGTTTTCAAATATATGTTTAAGATTTAAATTGTTTCCTTTATACTTCAAAAAGACTGAAAAGGAGAATAAGACATATTAAACCACTTACCTCAATGGGAAGACATGTCTGTACACAGGCAGATGCTCCCGAATGTGACATCAGAGTCTCGGGTTTAATTTGAAAGTGTGTTTTGCACATGTAGCCTTCAGAAGAGTCCTGTGTTGCATCACCAAAGAATACATAAGAAAATGCCAATTATTTTAAGAATTCATCATTTTAAGCACTATAGTTTTCCATAAGTTTGAAACTGAGCAATAAAAAACTAAATACATTCAAAGAAATGAGATAATATGGATAAAGAAATTCATCCAATAAACCCTGGACATAGTAGCTACTCATTGAATAGAAGTTTTAATCCTCTACCATTCTCACTTATTAATGATGTTTCCCCCTTCTCTTAGATCTCCCTGCTCCTTCCTAAGCAGTCCATAGCACATAAGTCATAGAGCAAAACTTCTGGTTGGCACCTGTTAAAAAGCGTTTAAACTTAAATATTTCATCACATATTAATATTGATTTCATGGCCTATATAAAAAGAGAAATTTAAGGAGAACTTGCAACAGATCTTGAAGTTAGAAGGGACCTTCCATTTTGACTTCTTGTTTAAGACAAGATCTCCATTAAACATCACAGGGAAATAATTATGCAGCACTTGCCTGAGCACTTCCAGGAACCCACGCTTTACTCCCTTACATGACCACCGCCTCCATTTTCATACACAGTACATTGTTCATTGAGAAAGTATTATACTGCATTGAAATGTTTATCTTTAACCTTAACTCAATGGTTTCAATTCTGCTCTCCAGAGTCTAAGCTCTTTTCTACAAAGCCATTCATTCTTTAAAACCTTGATGACAATACCACCATTTTCAAATGTTCCATGGGGAAGATGGGACTTCCAAGCCCTTTACCAATTTGTACTGCTAGCCTCTTTCTTATATTTGCTCTTAAATACAGTAATGGATAATGTTTATCTAATTGTGGTCAGTTCCATTTTTTTAAGCAAAATTTGGTTGAATTCAATAAGGTCCTGTATATGGGGCGCCTGGGTGGCTCAGTCGGTTGAGTGTCCGACTTCGGCTCAGGTCATGATCTCGCGGTCTTTGAGTTCAAGCCCCGCCTTGGGCTCTGTGCTGACAGCTCAGAGCCTGGAGCCTGCTTTGGATTCTGTGTCTCCTTCTCTCTCTGCCCCTCCCCTGCTCATGCTCTGTCTCTCTCTGTCTCAAAAATAAACATTTAAAAAAATTTAAAAAAAAAAGGTCCTGTATAAAAATGTTAATACCTCATGTACAAACATACCTACATATCAATGAATATTATTAATTCTCCACCAAACTATCATACTAACATTCACATTTTAACAGAAATAGTTATAATTAATGAAGATGAGATTACTGATTCTGATGCAGCAGTTAAAATACAGAATAGCATTCCAACTAAAACAATTCATAATTCACTTAAATACTTTCACTAAGATTCAAAAATCCAGTTTTTATCTATAAAATAAGAAAAGAAAAATTTTATAGTACATTTTAATATATTGCTTTTTTTTTTTTTAATTTTGTGTCATGCCAACAATGTAAGAGCATTGGATTTTAGGTACTTGAGCTAGTTTGAATAATGTCCCTTCTAAATTCATGTCCACCTGGAACCTGTAAATGTGACTTTATTTGGGAAACAGGGTCTATGCAAATGTATAAAGTTAAGAGGAGGTCATACTGGAATAGGGTAGACCCTGAATCCAATGCAACTGGCAACCTTACAAGAAGAGGGAAATTTGGTTACAGAGACACAGATACACAGTGGAGAAGGCCACAGAAAAACACAGGCACAAACTGAAGTGGTGCATCTACAAACCAAAGAATGCCAACAGTTGCCACCAATCATCAGAAGGAAGAAGAGGCAAGGAAAGATTTTTCTCTAGAACTTTTAGAGGGAGTGTTGCCCTGCCGACATATTGCTTTTCAACTCCCAACCTCCAGAACCATAAGAGAATGTACTTGTTTTAAACCATTCAGTTCATAGTACTTTCTTATGGTAGCCCTAGGAAACTAATACAGGAACTATATTTTCTGAGAAATCTGGCGGCACCTTTACAATGCCTCCCAGTTGCCTGGGCTGACACTTTACCAGCACTCACAAAAGAATGCTGCTGTTTGGTCCTGATCAGCACCAGTTCTAATTGGCTGGATCCAACTTATTATGACTGGTTGATACCACTGCCACAGGTTGTTAGACATTTTGAATATCATTCTTCCCTGTAAAGTAAGCTATTAGGTATCCAATATAATCACCTTTTATTATTTCATTCAAGTTATACATTTTGTAGAATTAATCATTTTTTTTAATTCTAGTTCTGCATCATCTAAACACAAAGTACATCCCCGATGTCCTTCTACCACTGAAATCTCTATATTTAGACAACATAAATGACATTTAATATTGGTTTAAATTGAGAAAGATATATGTAGTGAGTGTAGTTGTTGTTGCTGCTTTTTACATCAGGTATTTATTGCCCCATCTTCTGGAAGAGTAGTCAATTATCTTCTATGGAAGCATTCCCTACTTCCCTGTCAGTGTGGACATGGCCTCCCAACTATGAGAATGATCAAAGAACTCTGATCTGGCCAATAAGGACATCAGTCCTGCTGACCTCAGAAACTCAGACGGGCAGTCTACTCAGGGCCAATGAAAACAGTTCAGGACTTCAGTTAGGGGACGGGGAACGGTATTCTCTTTTCGACTGGATTTCAACCAGGAAGACGGGCAGCCTTGGCAGTGTTGGCAGCCATCAAGTAATTAAATGGAGCCTGAGAATGAAGCCAATGCAGAGGAAAGCAAAGCCATGAGATGCAGAAAGACCAGATCCTGATTACACTATTTACACCACCCATACTTAAAGTTAGTTCTACCCTCAAATTTTGCAATTACCCGGCTTCAAAAAGCCCCTCCTTGGCTTCACCCAATTTGGATTGGGCTTTCTGTCACTTGCAACTAAAATAATCTTTCTATAAAATGACCTATATTGTGTTTATTATGTTAAAACTAGATGAGTTTTCCTGCTGTTGAGAATGGGCCTCCTATAACCACAGAAAGAGGCTCCTAAATCATGAAATAGTTTGACTTGAATGACTAAACTAGATGGTTTTCTACTATATTGTATGATCACCCTCATTATACTAGATAATCAATAGTTGATTATATAAAAGATTTACCAAATACAGTAAAACCATAATGATACGTGTTTGTGAGACAGAAAGTACTGGCAGTCTGCAATTTAAAAATAATCTAGCTATAGAGGGAACAAAAAAAACCCTTTAGACATTCAGAGAAGAGTTAGAACTGAACTGTGTGTACTAAATCTGATTCATCAAATGAAGGTAACTATTCTGTTTCATGAGGGCTGATCATACAACCTCTTCTAACGGCAAATTCTAATACAAGGCAAAATACATCTCCTTTGACACCAAGAGGTTAAGTCAAAAATTCCTATACACCTGTGTTATAAAATCTAAATGTATTATCTGATCTCTTATCCAATGAATTAAGATAGAGAGATGTGTCATTTTTTTTTTTAATTTTTTTTTTCAACGTTTTTTATTTTTGGGACAGAGAGAGACAGAGCATGAACGGGGGAGGGGCAGAGAGAGAGGGAGACACAGAATCGGAAACAGGCTCCAGGCTCCGAGCCATCAGCCCAGAGCCTGACGCGGGGCTCGAACTCACGGACCGCGAGATCGTGACCTGGCTGAAGTCGGACGCTTAACCGACTGCGCCATCCAGGCGCCCCTGTGTCATTTTTAATATTACTTGTAATTTAAGGGATGTTGTTTCTATTGTGGGTACTTTCTGATACTACTTATTGGTGTCTATAAGGAGATACATGGGATTTTTGACACAGCCTATATATATGGTAAATTTCTTTTCAGTATCAATCTCTTAACAGTCAACATTAGCCTTGAAAAATTAAATATAGAAAAAAAAGAGTTTATAGAATATTAGCTTCCTTTCAAACATTTACTTTCACAGAAGTAGGCCTTCTCCTACGCTGTTTTAAGGCAGAAAAATATGTTCTCCTCTTCACTGTTGAAGGTTGCTTTTGTAGAGACAAGCAAACATAAAAGCATGAGGAACTGCCCCCTGAGCTAGTACTACAGTCTGTCTGGCCCAATAAATGATAATTAACTCAAATCTCAACTGACTTTCCTGGTAGACACTCAACTCTAGCTTCCCTGCATTCATTCTGTAGTTATGATAGCCTACAATTCAATGTCAAGTTTTCTTTAATTTTTTAACACGTGTTAGTTTTATTTTCCCCAAGCAATCCAAAGTTAAGACTAGGCCCCAGCCCCTGGGGAAGAAAGGGTCCTAACTACAGAGTCTGCTTGCACATAAAACACTGGTTCCTTGTCTCCACGGAGTCTGAAAACACTCTGGACCAGAACAGGAGAAGGCAGGAACAAAG
This sequence comes from Felis catus, assembly GCF_018350175.1. Taxonomy (NCBI): domain Eukaryota; kingdom Metazoa; phylum Chordata; class Mammalia; order Carnivora; family Felidae; genus Felis; species Felis catus. The sequence continues at coordinate 145,400,115 of NC_058368.1, read as the reverse complement.
GAAACCTTGCAGTTTATCCAACTCAACCCTATCGTGTTAGGGATTAGAGGGTGAAGGACTTAAGTACTTTTAAGAGATCTGTCTTACAACTAATTGGGGGAGCCACTGGAACTGGAAAACAGGCCATATGACCCCAGGGCTCTCCATACCACACTAAGCAATTCTGCCAGAGATCAGCATCATGGTAGAAACATGCTTACTGACTGTTGTGGAGTGGTGAAAGCCCAAACTTTGCACACTGAGTAACAAGCTGAAGCATTGAAGGGTGATCTGGGAACCAGGAGCCTCCTTGTCATCTGGGAGCTTGTTAGACACACAGGATCTCAAGCTTTGCTCGGGAACCTCTGAATCAGAATCTGTATGTAACAGGATCCCAGATAATTTGTGTGCACTTTTGGAGGCACTGAGGCAACATGTACTGCAATCCCTGATTCAAAGGGATTGCAGACTGATTACATTAAACAATGGTTCTCAACCTTAGCTGGGGTTCCCAGTCACAACTTTCCTGTAGTCTGTAATGCAGCAGCCAGGATTGAGAATTACTTCACTTAATTCATTCAAGTTCCCATTTGGAACTCTAAGAACAGAGTCAACCAAGCAATCTGTAGCTGTCTCAGGGGAAATGGCCACAAACAACTCCCAACCTTTAGGAATAGTATGCTCACTTGGAGCTCTCCATATACGAAACTGGCCTCTGCGAACACTCATCTTGAGCTGTGACAGTGCTGAGACTGCTTTTTAAGTGGTCTTTACTACTACCTCAAACCTTACTTTCTGGCAATTTGCCCAGCCTTAACCTAGGCCTCTGTAACTGCCATTAATCTCATAACTTAAAACTGTCACTGTCCTGTATCTAACTACACTTCAGCCATCAGAACTCCGTGCTGCCCATCTGCCACAAAGCAGGTTGCTTCATTCCATCACTGCAGAAGAGAAACTAATAGAATGTGTCCAGGTGCTGTAAGCCAAACACCAATTAAAAAGAGAACACTTCCTCCGCACAGTCAAAACTCAAGTTATCTCCACAGAATGCCCTTCACTTTATACCAAAATAAGGAATAAAGACTTAAATGAGAAAAAACAATGCCATAAATGTGCTAGATGAAAACACTAGAAAATATATGTAAATGATTTTATATTTGTATGTTTATATATATATATATGTATATATGTATATATAAAGATATTTTAAAAATAGACAAAAACTTCACAGTCATAATAAAATATTGATAATTTCCACTCCACAGAAAAAAAAAACCTTAACACCATAAAGTCAAAAGACAAACATCAAAATATGAAAAATAGATTTGCAGCCATATCATAGAAAAGGACTAATTATGTCAATATATAAATAGCTTTAATTTCTACAATGTATTGACAGTTCCAATAAACCAATAAGAAAAAGACCAGCAACTCAATAGGAAAATGAGTAAAGGATATAAACAGTTCACTGCAGAGGAAGTACATAGGGATATTAACCATATAAAAATAGGTTTAATGTTTCCCATAAGATAAATGCAAATTAAAACTGTGTGATACCATTTTTTTACCTATCAGATTGGCAAAGATAAAAAAAAGCATGAAAATATAGCGGGTAGATAAAAATATAAATAAAATGGTAGACACTGTCCTATGTTGCCAGGGCAGGGTAAATTAGTATAATCTCCTCAGGAACAAGTTGGCAATACCTATACACATTAATAATGCACGTGTCTTCCACCCAGAAATGCATCTTACAAATAGAGTTGCACATGTAGGAAACAGAATTCATGGAATGATACGTATAAAGTATTGCTTCAACAGCATAAAATTGGATATAACCTAAATGCCTATCAGTGAAGTTAAATAACATTGTGGTATATCCAAATAATGGAATGTTATGTAGCCATAAAAATTGAGTAAGTTCTACAAGTAGTGATATGGAGTAATAACTAAAATAGATCATTAAGGGGAAAAATGTGCAGAACAGTATGCGTGTGTGTATATTATGTCATCATTTGTTTAAATACAAATGCATATGCTTTTGTGTGTACTGAATATATCTGGAAGGACACCCAAGACACTGGTATCAGTGGTGACCTCTGAAAGTGTGGGTGAAGAGGGTAGTAGGGTTAGGAAGGAAACTTACTTTTTTAGTATACAAAGCCTTCTGTGCCAATAAGTAACAAATACTTCATTGATTGTTAAACAAATCCTTCATTGATTGTCCTTTGAACATATGTCTCCAGGCTATCACACTGCTGTAATAAATCCCAATCTTGAACTTCTAGGGAGAAAATGTCTTGGAAGCTGTATAGAAAGCTATAGAGACAAGTTTTCTAGTGTGGTTCTGATTGTGTATTGGAAGGGGATCTAAAGATTTCTTAACAGAACATGTTTGTGTCTGCTTTCTCACAAGTTGCCATGGGCTATGCCACCCAGAGAGCTGTTATGCCTTTTGGAATCCAGCTATCCAAATAATTATAGGGTTTCTGTTGTTGAATTTTAATAAGGTTTTAATGGTCTCTAGAAAAACACTGCTATCTAAAAAAAAAAGAAAAAGAAAAAGAAAAAAAAAGGTGGTTACCTAAGGACTTCAGCTCTGCTTTGTAGTAGTCTTGCACATAGGACTCAAACTCAAGTTAACAGCCCAGAATGGCAAGGTTGCTGGGGAGGAATTAAGGGATGCAGTAGTTTCTAGGTCACTGCCAACACTGATCAGTCCCTTCAGGGTCAGTGGAACCCTGAGTAACAGGCCAAACCTAGGCCACAAATCTCAGGAGGTTATTCTTTCCTTCTGTAAGAGATCAAATCAATACTACCAGTAGCTGCCCATAGCTGATTAATCTAAGGGGTGAAAAAAGAAAGTAAAAACTGCCTCTGGAAAGCAAAGATTATACTGGGTAGATCAGATGTTAAAGTAGTACCTGTCCATTTTTTAAAAAGCCAAAGTTGGTGTAGGAAAGTAGTTAAGGATTTAGAGATCCTCCAGAACACAATTCTAAAAATGTTAATGTGTCCCCACCTCGTGCCCACCCCTCACACCCACCCAATCTTACTAACTCTGGTTCCAATTTCTGATATCATTATACCTTCCATATGCATTTGGAATGCATTTCCAAAAATTTCAAAAGACCAAAAACTCAAGAAACCAAAACCCAAAAGTAAAAATGAGGATATAACATATTTCAGCTTTGAAAAAAAGCTTTGTACATCTCTAATTTTCCCTGGTCTTTTAGTATTTTGGAGTTTATTCAACATAACACAGTAATTTATTAAATAATCTACCCTTACCTCAAAACTTTCTAGGGCAGAGGATTGGAGATGTACCTCAGCTCCAGCTAAGGAAGCTGGGGCTGTCCTTGTGGGGGAAAAAAAAATTCTGGCTGGGTCCCATCCAATATAGGCTGATACCCCCTTGCTTCACCATTTTCACAACACAACCCATAATTATTGCTTTTTTCTGTTTGACCTAACGTGTGAATGCCTACTGAACGTATTTGTTCATTCGCTGGAAATCAAACAACAAAACACACGTGACCACAGGCCCTTGACTGGACACTCTCTGATTCTTCCCAATTAAAAGAGCTTTCTTAAGCAAGGCCAAGGTATGAAAAGAAAAGATAATCTGTAGGAGTTTGACTGAAATATTCTCTCCAAGGCAGCAGCATATCAGTGGGTTATACTGCCTTCTATCACAATACCTAGTTCAGCAGTGAATCTTGCCTACATTAGCACAGTCACTATATACTTTTATTAGATTTAAATTCTAATCCATCTATAAACAAGACAAAGAGAAATAATTAAATTATTATTAAATATAATAAACAAAATCTAAATATTATAAATCTTGATGATATAAAAATAATAATATAATTTAAAAAACAGAAGTAGAACAGGAAGGAATGTGGGAGATAGTATAAGCACATTTAATTCCTTATCTATCACAACAGGAATCAATTTTTATTGTCCAAAGATGAGAAATCAGGAAGCAGATGTACATTATTTAAGGTTAAAGGGATAACTATGAAAATAACACAGACGTTCAATAACTCACAACAAAGGATGCCATGATATAATATTAGGTGGAAAAAGTAAGTTACAGAACAATGATCCCATTTACATAAATATATTATAAGTGTGCATTCATATATTTGTATTTACATAGAAAACAAACTACATATCTGAAACAGGGGAAAGAAAATATTTTCTTCTGTATTTTATATATCTATGTATTATAAAAGTTTCTGGAGTGACCGTGTACTGTTTTTCCTTGTAAAAATTAAAACAAATAAAGTAAAATAAAGATCCAACCCATGTAAGAAAACACTATTCTAGGAAGACTAAATAAGGAAAGTTTTAAACTTTCCTTCCACTCTGAAGTCAAAATTATTCTAAAAACCACAAATGTTTTTACATATACTAATTTTTGTTTTTCTCTCCTTTTTAAACTAACCCTCTAGTTGGTAAACCAAAACAAGGTCAATACTTCTTTCCTAGAATTCTAGCATATCTTTGGCAAACATCTTTTTGGCTACTTAAAATTCCAATTTTAAGGGTCTTCAATTCTTTGTTTCATTCAATGAAGACATACAGAGAGGCCTGTCACTGTGCTCATTTGCCTAAGAAGTTGGTTTTCTAACAACAGCTCTGCTCCCTTTTCCTGGCAGGACTCTCAGACCTGCCAAGTCCCCCCTCTTTTCACCTCCAGCCCATTCCTGACTTCGTAGATGAGCAGGAGAACACACTACCCTCCCCTTCCCCAAATGCAGGTCAAACACAGAAAAGCACACTGGCCCCAAGAAAAAAAAGGCAAAAGAAAACCGGCTACTTGTCAGACCAGAAAAGGGTACTGAACCAATTTAGTGACCTTATCTGACGGAAGCATGCATTTCTGTGTTTACACAGACCTACACAGCCTGCTTATTTCACACACGTTTTTAGACAATGATTACAGTTTAAAGGATGCTAAATCCCTTCTCTTTCTTGGAGCCAAAGCACCAAAAAGTAACTAAATTTTTTTTTTCAACGTTTTATTTTATTTTTGAGACAGAGCGAGACAGAGCATGAACGGGGGAGGGGCAGAGAGAGAGGGAGACACAGAATCGGAAACAGGCTCCAGGCTCTGAGCCATCAGCCCAGAGCCCTACGCGGGGCTCGAACTCACGGACCGCGAGATCGTGACCTGGCTGAAGTCGGACGCTTAACCGACTGCGCCACCCAGGCGCCCCAGAAAGTAACTTTAAATCACATCAGTTCCATTTTCCTTATTAACACTTTCAACAGGTATCTGTACAATGTTAAGTTTCACTATAAAGCATTTTGTGGGATTTCAGTCTCTTTTTCTTCTTTTGTTTTCTTAATAATGTTTGCAGGTTTTCCAACTTAGCCATTTGGAGTTTTCAATTTTCAGTTCATAGATATGGGACCTCCATCTGTGCCTCATACTTTTTTTATATTAAACAATTTGGTTTTGCCTCCTAGAGCATTCCGGCTTATCTGTGCCCAAGGAATGGCCAACAGCTACTATAAGTGATTAGAGGGGATGTGGGAAACCTGGTGCAGAAAAATATTTTTTTTCTCTTTGCTTCTACTTCCAATTTAACTTTATAGAGATTTACCATATTTTGTTCACTCTAGTTGAAATCTTCTTAAAGTTTTGTCATTGCTTTTCTAATATCATAGAATAAAAAACAAACATATAAATGACACAGGTTCTGACTTTCCCTGTCTTGATTTCTAGATTTAAATTTACTCCAAATCTGATTTCTTTCATAAATAATTTCTGTTTTATAACATTATCTCTTCTAAGCAAACCATGCAAGAGAATTAAGAGTACTGAAGTTATTTTATACTGAAAAGTAAACTGAAAGAAATGTGATAGTCTGACACTAGAAAATTATCAGGGTAGCATGTTGTCACTTTGATTTCAAAGCATTATTCTTGCAAAGCAGTACAAATAATTTGTTAACTTTACTAGTTTCTCACAAAATAAAATGTGCCTGACCTTAAGCAGTGTATTTTTTTTCAACTTTTATTTATTTTTGGGACAGAGAGAGACAGAGCATGAACGGGGGAGGGGCCGAGAGAGAGGGAGACACAGAATCGGAAACAGGGTCCAGGCTCTGAGCCATCAGCCCAGAGCCTGACGCGGGGCTCGAACCCACAGACCGCGAGATCGTGACCTGGCTGAAGTCGGACGCTTAACCGACTGCGCCACCCAGGCGCCCCTAGTTTAACTCAGAGAAGGCTCCTGCTGTGAGGGTGGGAGGAAGAGAAACGGAAAGTGAGAAAGGTCTTCCTTTTGTATAGGTGCCATACAAAGTACTGCAAAATGGGTAGCTTAAAACTAGAGATATGTATTATTCTCTCACCATTCTGAAACTGGGGGCTTGACGTCCAAAATTAAGGTGGACATGAATTTGGGGGGACACTATTCAACTCAGTATAGATAGCAAAGCAGAAAGAGGTGAGTGAAAGGCAGTCACACAGCTGCTGCACAGAACACAGAGGCAGCTTGCCCAGAAGAACAGCCAAGGTAGGACAGAGTCAATGGTTAGTACTTCAGAAGCTGTTCCAACCTGAGCACAATAAGCCAGATTCTCACGGCTACTGCTGAAAACCAAAAGGGTTTTGACCAATCATAGGGAAGAAGATACTGACAGCTTTTAGAGAAGGCTGCACAGTACTAGTACAATCACTGCTTTTTATCCATGAGGCCTGAATACTGTGAGATTGAAGACTTTACTAAAATCATTCTACTTGCCAAAAAGAGCATTCAATATCCACTAATTGGATCAATATCAGGAATGTGGCAAACTCACACTGACAGAAAAGAGGGAAGAGGAAGAAAAAGAGGGAAGATGTTATCCTCTCAGTCTTTTTTATTAATGTAACAAAAGTTTCCTGACATATTTCCCAGAATGAGTCACAATCTCTGCCCTCATAGTCATCTCCATTCCAAGCCTGTGCATGTTTAAAGCTTTTCTACTGAATGCCCTCTCCTTCTGTATCTTCTATCAGAACTCCTGCTTCCCAGAGCATGACATGAGCAAATCACAGAAGAAGAAGGAAGTCTGTTGCCTCTGTATCAAGGCAAGAGCTATGTGAAAGCTGGGCCAACACAATAGCCCACAATGCTACAAATCTTAGGGAGACATCCTTTAATACCTCTTCTTCATTTCCATGAATTAATCATGTTCTCCCACTGCTCTGCTGCCAATCTTGGTTTGGAAACAGAACAGTTGAACTGATGATCATATATATCTGATAATATTTTAGGTTAAAATCTATATTTATTAAATGTAAATGTTCATATAATGGCAATACACACTAGTATTCTTCAAGAAGTTTTGCCTTCTTCTGTTTCTTTAGTAGTTCTATAGAATGGAGACTAGATTTACCCTTCCATCTTAAGCAACTAGAAAGCTAAACAAAAAAACATGAAACCAGAATTTTCAGATATTGGGACACAGGCAGTGCAGGACAGTAATCTCTAAGAGATTGGAAATATACAAGGTGAGGTCCACAAGTGTCCCAACTCATTGTCTGGAGAAAGTTCTTATAAAAGAAAAGATAAAATGGCAGACGGTTCCATGGTGTGCTTAAATAATCTAAAGAATCAACAGAAAAAGTAATAAAAATAAATAAGAGAGTTTCAGAGAGTGTCCAGGAAGATCAACATATAAAAACAATAATTTTAGGGGCACCTGGGTGGCTCAGTTGGTTAAGCATCCTGCTTAGGTCATGATCTTGCACTGACAACAAGGAGCCTGCTTGGGATTTTCTCTTTCTCTTTCTCTCTCTGCCCCTCCTCACTTATTCTCTCCCTCTCTCACTCTCTGTCTCTCTCCCCCTCCCTCCCTCTCAAAATAACTAAACTTAAAAGAAAATTTTAAAAACCAATAATTTTACAAATATAGTAGTAATCAATTAAAATCATGAAGATAAAATACACCATTCCCAATATGAACAAAAACATGTCAAATATCCAGGAATATATGTATCATGTCAGGAAAACTCTACAACTTTACTGTAGACCATGAAAAAAATCCTAAGTTTTTATGAAACTTGTAAAATGATTCTAAAATTTATGTTTAAAAAATGCACAGGGTAGTTGATTTTTTTTAAAAGAACAATGAATGGTATATTTATCAGTTATCAAAATCAACTGAAGGGCACTAGTAATAATTAAAATCTATGTAATTGTGACAGACAAGTAAAAAAGATCAAGGATTAGAATATGGAGTGCAGCAGTCGACTCATATGTTGGAATTTAATATATAAGAAAAAAATTGGATCATAGATGGAAGAATGGATGAGTCAATAATAAACATGAAGTCATCTGGTTCACCATTAAATAAAGTAAACCACATTACTATCTCACACAATCTCCAAAATAAATTCCAGATGGATTAAAGCTCTAAATATAAAATAATAATAAAAATAACGGTCTAGAGGAAAATATAAGAGAATATTTTCATAATATGAAGTTAGGGAGGATTTCCTGAGCAAAACACCAACCCAGAAGCCATAAAGCAAAAGAAGGCAGATTTGTTAAAAATTTAAAACTCCTATATGACAAATGACACTATTAACAAAGTTAAAAGAGAAGTGGCAGTCTAGGAAAAAATATTTGCAATACATATAAGAAATGAAGGATTGATAGTCATAATATATAAGTTACTCCTACAAATCGATATTACAAAGATAAACAACCCTACAGTAAAACAGACAAAGGACATAAACAAAAAATTCCTGGAAGAAATACCAGTGACCAATAAGCATATAAAAATATGCTCAACCTCAGTGTAATAAGGAAAATGCAAACTAAATCAATATATCATTTTTTACCTTTTAGAATGAAAAACTTAAAAAGATCAGTAATATCTAATTTTATAGAGTAGGAGATAATGGGGATACTCATATACTTTTTGATAGGAAAATTAATTGCTACAGTATATTTGGAGAGAAACTTTGTCTATGTTTTCATTCATTCAACAAATACTATTAGCACCTACTTCATGCAATATATTGTACTCAGCCTCAGGGTTACAGTAGTGAACAGAAAGTGAACAGGTTCTTTTCCTCATGAAGCTTGCATTCTGGAAAACAGGGAGCAGGGTAGAGGAGATAACAAATAACTAAATATGTAAAGTAGGTGGGATTAAGTGCAATAAAAGTAAATTAGAGTAGGGATGCCTGGGTGTCTCAGTTGGACCACTGACCATCTCTTGATTTCGGCTCAGGTCATGATCTGACGGTTGGGATGGAGCCCCCCCGAGGAGTCCTATGTGGGATCAGGCCCCTGCTTGAGATTCTCTCTCTCTCTCTCTCTCTCTCTCTCTCTCTGCCCTTCTCCCTTCCTTGCTTTCTCTCTCTAAAAATAAGTAGTAAGGGGGTGCCTGGGTGACTCAGGCAGTTAAGTGTCTGACTCTTGATTTCGGCTCAGGTCATGATCTCACAATTTGTGAGTTTGAACCCCACGTTGGGCTCTGCTCTGATTCATGGAATCTGCTTGGGATTCTCTCTCTCCCTCTCTCTCTGCCTCTCCCCTGCTCCAGGGCTCTAAATAAATAAATAAATAAATAAATAAATAAATAAATAAATAAATACACTAAAATTTTTTTTTCTGTTAAAAAATAAAAATAATTAAGTACATAAATAAATTTTAAAAAGGGGTAAGGGGGATTGAATGATAGGATTAGGAAGATGCTATTTTACATTAGGTAGGCAAGTAGTAGCTCCTCATTGATATGGTGAGCACTGATCTAACAAAATAAGGGAATAAGTCATAAAGCTATCTAAGAGAAGAACACAACAGACAGTAGGAATGGGAAGTGCCAAGGCCCCATGGTGTAAATGGCAAGGATATTAGTATGGCTGGAGCAGAATGAAAGAGTGGGGGAATGACAGAACTTGAGACTAGAGAGTAAAGGGTGTAAGAACTGATTAGACCTTGGAAGTCATGAACAAAGCTTTGGATTTTATTCTAAAACTGAAAGTCATTGGAGGGTTCCGAGCCACAGACTTATATGACCAGACTCACATTCTTACAAGACCACTCTAGCTGCTGTTTAAAGACTAGATTCTAAATGGGCATTAATTAGGAAGCCACTGCAACAAGCCAGGTGAGAAATGATGCAGCCTGGGCTAACGTGGTGCAGTCAAGGTGGTGAGAAGTGGTAGATTATGGATATATTTTGAAGATGGAGTTAGGATTTACTAAAGGACTAAACATGGATGTAAGAGAAAGAGAGGAGTCAAAGGTAACTTCAGGCTCTTCTCCTGAACATTTGGAAGCTAATATTTATTGAGATAGGGAAGTATGTAGAAGAAGAAGGTTGGGGTGGAGAGGGAGAAGCTTTAATAAAAATGAATTAAATGTGCAATACCTTGTACACATTCAAATGGAATGTCAATTAGGTTGCTGGAAATAAAAGCCAGAAGTTCAGGGACATGATAGGCACTAAAAACACAATTTTTAAGAGATATCAGTGAATGTATAGTATTTACAGCCAAGGAGCTGGGTAAGATATCCTAGAGAGGGAGTCTAAATGCAGAAGAAAAGAAGTCCAAAGAATGAGCCCTGGGGCACTCTGGTGTTCAGCTGTTGATAGATGAGAAGGAACCAGCAGAGGAAGCCAAGAAGAAACAGTCTCAAGGTAGAAGTTAACTGACAGGTTTATGTCCCAGATGCTAAGCAAAGAGTTTTTCAAGAAGAAAGTGATAATTGTGCTAATTTTGCAGTATCCGTCAAAATGCAAAGTGAGCACACTCTCTCATTCAGCAATTCCATTTTGAACTATTAATTCTACAGATATATAAGTATATATAAAAAATGTTCTGCATGGGTATTTATTAAAGTATCATTTGTTATAGCAAATTATTTTTTTTATGAAATTTATTGACAAATTGGTTTCCATACAACACCCAGTGCTCATCCCAAAAGGTGCCCTCCTCAATACCCATCACCCACCCTCTCCTCCCTCCCACCCCCCATCAACCCTCAGTTTGTTCTCAGTTTTTAACAGTCTCTTATGCTTTGGCTCTCTCCCACTCTAACCTGTTTTTTTTTTTCCTTCCCCTCCCCCATGGGTTCCTGTTAAGTTTCTCAGGGTCCACATAAGAGTGAAACCATATGGTATCTGTCTTTCTCTGTATGGCTTATTTCACTCAGCATCACACTCTCCAGTTCCATCCACGTTGCTACAAAAGGCCATATTTCATTTTTTCTCATTGCCACGTAATATTCCATTGTGTATATAAACCACAATTTCTTTATCCATTCATCAGTTGATGGACATTTAGGCTCTTTCCATAATTTGGCTATTGTTGAGAGTGCTGCTATGAACATTGGGGTACAAGTGGCCCTGTGCATCAGTACTCCTGTATCCCTTGGATAAGTTCCTAGCAGTGCTATTGCTGGGTCATAGGGTAGGTCTATTTTTAATTTTCTGAGGAACCTCCACACTGCTTTCCAGAGCGGCTGCACCAATTTGCATTCCCACCTACAGTGCAACAGGGTTCCCGTTTCTCCACATCCTCTCCAGCATCTATAGTCTCCTGATTTGTTCATTTTGGCCACTCTGACTGGCGTGAGGTGATACCTGAGTGTGGTTTTGATTTGTATTTCCCTGATGAAGAGTGACATTGAGCATCTTTTCATGTGCTTGTTGGCCATTTAGACATCTTCTTTAGAGAAGTGTCTATTCATGTTTTCCGCCCATTTCTTCACTGGGTTATTTGTTTTTCGGGTGTGGAGTTTGGTGAGCTCTTTATAGATTTTGGATACTAGCCCTTTGTCCGATATGTCATTTGCGAATATCTTTTCCCATTCCGTTGGTTGCCTTTTAGTTTTGTTGGTTGTTTCCTTTGCTGTGCAGAAGCTTTTTATCTTCATAAGGTCCCAGTAATTCACTTTTGCTTTTAATTCCCTTGCTTTTGGGGATGTGTCGAGTAAGAGATTGCTACGGCTGAGGTCAGAGAGGTCTTTTCCTGCTTTCTCCTCTAAGGTTTTGATGGTTTCCTGTCTCACATTTAGGTCCTTTATCCATTTTGAGTTTATTTTTGTGAATGGTGTGAGAAAGTGGTCTAGTTTCAACCTTCTGCATGTTGCTGTCCAGTTCTCCCAGCACCATTTGTTAAAGAGGCTGTCTTTTTTCCATTGGATGTTCTTTCCTGCTTTGTCAAAGATGAGTTGGCCATACGTTTGTGGGTCTAGTTCTGGGGTTTCTATTCTATTCCATTGGTCTATGTGTCTGTTTTTGTGCCATGTTATAGCAAATTAAATGCTCATCAATAGGGGACTGTTTAAATTATGGTGTATTGGACCTAATGGTGCAATAGGGGACTGCTTAAATTATCTTGCATTTAACAGGAGAATGAAATGCAATAATTTGAAAAAATGGAAGAAGTAAGTTACTGAGATGGAATGACCTCTGAATATTAAGTTAAAAAACTACCTGAAGAATAATCATATGGAGTAATTGATTCTAGACCCAGGGAAAAGAAAACATATATGTGTGTGTTACCTGCAGAATAGGAAGAAGAATGTGATGAGAGAAAACATGAGTTCCAAATCACACTTCCTGGGATATAAATTTGGCTTGTCACCTTGGACAAGTTTCTTAACTTTTCTTGGCCTTCCTTCCTCTTTCTATAAAATCCCTCAAGGAGAGGTTATCTAAGGATTAAATGAATTAATATACAAAAAGGATCAGTGTCTGATACATGGCATTCAGTCAATAAGTGTTAGATATTAATAATATCTTAATAATGTACATTACATATAATAACCACACATATAAATTCATAGAAAGAGATTTTAAAGTTTACTCTCCACACTGGTTTTCTCTGAAGTTTGGGACTGGGAGTTGGCAGAGAAGGTGAGAAGTGGCCAAAAACACTTTATCATATATATGTTATATTACTTGAACTGTTAATAATAGACTAATGCAAATTTTTACAAAAGTAGATATGCACTCCTTGTGAAAATTTTTACCTTTTTTTTATTTAAAGAGGAAAAAAATAGTAGGAATTTATGAATCTTAATGGCTATTTTTGGTGATTTTCATTCAATAATTTATGGTTCAGCTGACACTAATAAGATAAATCAAAGAATTAGGATAATGTGAAGCAGGCAACTTAACATTTTCTAGTCATTTCCAAGAAATATACACAAACAAAAGATAAACAACAGTGGCAATAAAAATAGAAAAGACAGAGAAAAAGAGCCTGAATAAAATGAAATAAAGGGAAAAGAATGAAATTGAGCACAAATTCATAGACTCTGAGTCTAACCATTCAGGCAAATCAAAAACCCTATCTATCACATTTGAGAGAGGCAGTCACGCAGCATCTCTGACACATTTCCAGTGGCATGCATTATTAGTCAGTTATACTCTATATTAACCAAATGTAGTCTTCTGTTGGTCCTACTTATCCCACCTGAAACAACACAGAATTAAGACTCTCTCTTCACCAAGACCGACTTTTGGCTACATATTCTGGCTCCACTACTTTGGATGGGACCAGTCCTGTCCAGTGTGAGCAGAGAGGGCATTCCAAACAGCAGGTTGCTACAGTTGCTCCAAATCTAAGGCAAATACAACAAAGATTCTTTCCATTCATTGATACCAACAGATAGAACTGTTAAGACAATGTGGACATACAACTGCATGACTTCTGATTTTGACTAAGTTCTGCTTGGAGAAAAGACAGGTATTTGCAGGAGGCAAATGTTAGAGTATACTCTGTGCAGACTCAACCCTTTTATACATAGCTCAAAGTCTTTATTTCATTACCTCTTTCTTTGTCTTCAATACAAACCCTTCACCAGTTCTTCCCCAGACCTTCCCAAGGTGGAGCTCACCACTCCATGTATGGCTCTGCCTCTAATTACTATTTACTGCATTTGCATGTGTTTTTTTTCTCATTATAATGTCATTAGCATGCGAGGGAGCCTGGTTGCCAGGGCAACCAGGAGTGGTGAATGCACTGCACAGCCTTTAATGAAAACTTAACCCTACTTCATTTAATTCCCACTGTGTTTTTTGGCTCACTTCACTTTTGTGGTTGCAAGAATGAAAAGATCCTGTAGTTACCCCTGCTTATGTAGAGCTGCCCCAAGGTCTGGGGAACTTCATGTGTTCCCCTGAACATACTAACAACACTTTATATTTATCGTAAGTAACCTTGATAGCCTCCTCTGATAACAATAAATTATCATTCTGATCAACACTGCTCACTCAACACAGTCCTTTGAATTTCTTGAACAGTCTATTTTTCTCAGATTAAATAGGTTTTTCAAATTTGATAGGATTTTTGCAGTCCTTATTCACCAAACTGCCAGCCCCTGAAAACATTCTAAATGATTTGGTTGAGATCAAACTCACTACTTCCATAGCATCCTGCCCATCTGGTAACCGTCTCAAAAGAAAACAAGAGATTAGTTTGACATGACTTTTTTCAGCCAACCTACAAAGGTATGCTTATCAAAGCTGGGTATAATAATAATAATGATGGTTTCTCAGCTGATCAAATCCACATTTAATTTAAAAACAAAGCAAAACCTCCATTACAACAGGCAAAAATGAGATTATACTCAGTATGAATAATAATCAAATCCTAAAATTGGGTTCAAAAATCCAACTACACACCCATAGGAGCTCTTGCTTATTAACAGTAATGCACACCTTTAAGCCACAAGAGCTAAGATGCCTTCAAGTTCAACAGAAGCCAAAGCGTGACAGGCTGTCATGTACGGATTTCTTGGAACACAGTTTGTAATCGTTATACTTGCAAAGTAAGGTAAGGACAGCAAGGTCAACAGTATTGTAGCACTGTTTTAAGAAAGCATATCTTGTATGAACCAGCAACTAATGACCATAAAAATCTTTTATTTTCTGGTATCGCTGTCTTTTACAATATGAGGAAAGACAGTGGAGCCAATCACTGAAGTAAGGCAGCCTGAGGAGTAAGAAGCCAATAGGAAATGAGCTCTCACTTCTTATGTAGCTGACCTGGAGAAGAGGAATGCTACTGTCCAATGAAACCAGCTGTGATGACAGAAAACTTTCTTGTGCTGTGCAAAATGGTAGGCAGTAGCCACTTAAAGTGTGGCTTGTGCAACTTTAAGGGAACCAAGTTTTTGATCGGAGTTGATTTTACTTATTAATTAAAATTTCAATTTGAACTGCCACACGTAGCTAGTGGCCACCATATTCTAAAGCATAGCTACTTAATAAAATGATGGGGTATTGCAAAGTAAATGTTCTGATGACATCTTAATTTTGGACCATATTCATCAACTTTCCCCCAAACAAGCAACTGAGTCATAACGTTAAGAGGAAGTCCTAGTATAGCATCCATTGTAGGCCACCTCCTCCACAGGAGAAGGTCCAGGACGTGAGAACAGTCTGCGTTGAGATCAAGGGGGGAAATTTAGGAGGAGAAAGGTAGTTAGATATACTACAGATTTGAGAGGCAGTGTAGCATAGAGACAGGTACAGAGATTCTACAGTCAGACTGCCTGAGTTCATGTACCAGCTCTACCATGAACAGGAGCGACCTTAGTTTCCTCACCTCTAAAATGAGAATCATAATGGTACTATTACCAGCCAGTGTAAAATTAAACTGAATTAATACATAGAAAACACTAAAAATAGAACCTGACACAAAGTAATTACTAGTATTTTTTTCCAAAAAGTAGGTTTCTCCTTCAAAAGTTGACTTGTTTTGATCAATCCCCATGAATGAGTTATAGAAGGCTAAGAAACCTATTTCTCTACCCAAGCCTTTATTCCACATAATTCAGAGACCACCAGAACAGCTATTTGGCTTTAGTCCAGATGAGTCTGGTTCATCATCTTCTTGCCACCTACCCATCCCACTACTGCTGGTCCTTATTCCCCACCTCAGTAAGACATAGGAGACAGCAGGCTCTCCCCCATCACACTTGCCCAGTTAGTAAATGTATTTCCTGAAATCTTACCCTCTCCCAGTCTTTGCTTTGTACTCTATTCTCTGAAATCATTTAATGACTGAATTTGAGACCTGTCACAGTTAACATTCTTGCCTCAGCTTTCCAGACTGTTACAGGTTTCAGTCCAGTGCTTCCTAACCCTTTCAAATCATGACACACATAAAAATTCATATTTGAACAGTATAGTGGAGTAAACTTGATGGGATTTGGTGGTATCTATAAGGAACTCAGTGGAAAAAATCTTAAATACATTTTCTTTATATTACAAAATTATTAGTCAATCTCCACCCCTACCAGCAGCCCCAAGCTACTTTCCACCGCTACACAGACAAATGATAGAAACTCCTTTCTCATCACTAACTAGAATTTGGATAATTCAAAGCTAAATTGTACTTCAAAATTGTCATCATTCAGTAAATCAAACAACTCTTCCTTTACTTTCATCAACAAGTGTAATGTGAAAATTTCTTAGGATAGCATAAATAAATTGTGAATACAACTGAAATCATACACTTAAATCCATGATGCAGCTTTTCCTTAACTATGCAAGATGTTGCTCTACTCGTCTTAATGATCGTTCTTTACTATTGAAACCATGCAACAAACTAAACGCCACAAATGAATCGTTTTTAACCCCACGTTTCTGAGGCCAAATTTCTGCACTAACTCCATAAATTGTATCAGCACATGTGGAGACATTATCATGAGATTCTGGCAATATTCTATTGGGTTTATTCACTCAGCTAATGAAGCTATTTTTTCAAGCCAATAACTACTTTTTAACAAATCTTCAAACAAGAACTGTTTATAGAGCAAGTCTGAATTCTCCTTCTAGCTCATAAACTTTTGACAGAACTCTTCTTTGGACATATACCACCCAGAGTATGAAACAGTGGAAAGCTTATTCCAATCCCATTTCTTCACATGCAGCTAAAAACAGATGTGAATAAAGCAGTTTCGGGTATATTGTATTCTCCATTTAGAATACACCAGACTATGTGAAATTCATATGGAGGCAGACTTTTACAACAGAGCTTCTATGAAAAGAAAATATCGTTATTATTTGAAGCTCAGTATTTTCCCAACTTTTGGTGTGCAGCCATTACATCTTCCTGTCCCTGCACTCACTCCATCAGTATACAAACCCAAGCATGTTTCCAACATACCTTATTTGTTTCAAAGTATGAATTCACAACCTTCAATATTTCACCCCCAGTAATTTCTTTTGGTATTTCTTTATAGAGAACTGATATTCTTCCCAGCATTTCTCTTCAGGAATTCTAACTGTTTCAGAATTTGGCAGTTTCTTAACAGGTGTTTATTTTAATAATAACCTGCATTAATAATTTCTTTGTACCATCTGACATATCATCAACATATTTACAAGTCTTACTTGAGAGTACCACTGTTTCCATCTCTTTTGCTTTCCTGGCCTCAATTTCTAGATTGATGGGTAAAATGAGGGCTTCTATCCATCCTACATTGAGGCAGTTGGCTTTAGCTTCGAATGGTGTGATCTTGTAACTGGTTTATTTAGCTTTATCCTAATAAACTGTAAAAGCTTACTGTTCGAACCAATCTCAAAAAGTTTTGGTTTTTTGTATTACTTGTGCAACACTTAAAGATGGGCCAGTCTCTTCCTGCCCGGGATTTTCTGCGGTGAGGTGCCAGTGCAGTTCGCTGTGTACCTTGTCTTTGCAATCATTTTCCTGCCAGTAAGGCATTTAGGCTGAGGGGGGAAAGTTACTAAGCACACATATCCACGTTTGAGATAATTTTCATTTCATTACCTAACTAGTAACTTCAATTTATTTTTTATGTGAAACTGAAGGCTTTTCTGCTTTAATGAAAAGTTATCCATTAAACTGATATATTTATATCAATAAATATATATTTATAGATATATTGACAGTATCTGTGAAATTTAAAT
Source organism: Felis catus (assembly GCF_018350175.1). Taxonomy (NCBI): domain Eukaryota; kingdom Metazoa; phylum Chordata; class Mammalia; order Carnivora; family Felidae; genus Felis; species Felis catus. The sequence continues at coordinate 145,382,221 of NC_058368.1, read as the reverse complement.
ATTTTTCAAATATGAAAAACTAACGTGGCCTATGTAGACTTTTACGACTACATGAAATCTATTTACAGGAATCGGGAATTTTCTGTGTTCATTAAAATTTTTTTAAAACAAATTTAATAAAAGTTCAAACAATTCATCATTGATTTTTGTTTATTCCAAAAATTAAAACTTTGACATATTCACATAACATATATAATATGTAAACTGATGTGGGATTAAAAATACTTTCACAAGGTATTTTATTTTTGAAAGCTAGAAAGCTTTTTAATGAATAAACATAATTAAATTACATTCAATCATTACTTGATTTTTTTAAAAAATATTTTTTAATTTCTAAAAACAAATAATAATTACTAAATTCTATCAAGAATGTGACTTTGGCTAACTATTAACACCAAAAGCAAAAACTAAGTAAGTAAATTAATAAATCAAGAAGTAATAAAATCAATGTTTATTTAGCAACACTCACCATGAGAAAATGGTAATAAAAGTAATAAAAATAATCATATATAAATTCAAAGTCAGCAAAACTATAAAATAATGCCAATGGTGATAAACTAAACTGAAATTAAAATACAAATATTTTACATAGAGTGAAAGACAAAATTTTTAACGATAAAAGCAATCCAAATATCCATCAACAGATGAATGGATAAATAAAACATCATATCATCATCATATACATATATACACACACATACAATGAATTATTATTCAGCCTTAAAAAGAAAAAAAGAATTTGAAATGTACTATAATATGGATGGACCCTGAAGATGTTATGCTAAGTAAAATAAACCAGTTACAAAAGGACAAATCCTGTGTAATTCCATTTACGTAAGATACCTAGAGATATCAAAGTCATAGAACAAAGGAAAGGGGTGGTTGTCTAAAGATGGGTGGAAGGGGGAATGAAGAGTTGTTTCATGGGTACAGAGTTTCAGTTTACTAAGATAAAAAGTCCTGGAGAATGATGGTGGTAATGGCTGTATAACAATGTGAAGGTACTTAGTACTATTAAAATGTTTTACTGAATTGAACCACTTAAAGAGGAATTAAGATGGTAAATTTTGTCATGCGTTTTTTACCATAATTTTTTAAAAATTAATTTAAGTGGTTAAAATGGTACATTTTATGTTATATATACATACATATTTAGCATAATTTTAAAAACTAAAAAAAATACTGATGACAAGTATATCATAAATATGTAATCAGACATACTGGGATGATTCAAGGTCCAATGTCATGGGTATATGCTATATGACAAGGCTACTACAGAGAACTTGCTGGCCACAGGTGCCACACCTGAAGTTTTTTGGTCCAAAATAACTGCTTAATTTAGGGAGTTTACATATGGAGTCATTTAAATAGCACTCAAATATAATTTCAACTACTATAAATTTCTGAATGGTTATAAAAGACATTGTTAATGAATTATGACCATCAGTATCTTAAGCCTGCTTGTAGCTGTTCAAGTATTCAACTTCCAACTTTCTCCCTGATCAGCCTTTAGTCTCTCTCCCAAGCTCAACATATTATTGGATAATCCAATGGGTAAGTCTCATTTTAGCTCAAATAGGGCTTGGGATCTCTAATTCCTGAATGCTATCTCAGGATATCTCCCTCCCAGCATCATGGGCATGAACTCATACCTCGAGTGGCTACAAAAAAGCTGCCTTACGGGAAGCAGTATCTGGAACAAGGTGAATTATATGACCTTCTACTCTAAACTTCTATTTCTATGACTTATGAACATTTTTATGACTCAAGGTTATATAATACATAAATCTCAGCTTTATATTCTGATTGCTTGTCCAGGTATCAGCAATGGATAAAATGCACACCAAAGAAGCATCCCTTATCATGGCTTTCAGTAGCATTAAAATCAACTGGGTAAAACTGAAAAGTAAATGAAACTTGCTATGGATGCTTTCCCGTTTCTACCACCATTTTGTTGTCAAGGCCCACATATTATCCCATGGTGGTTCAAAGTTCCTAACCCTTCAAAAGTACCACAAAGTACATAACTCAGCTTTCTCTGTTCTTCCCTACCCTCCACCTAAAACTTTGCCCTAACTTTTTAAAATCTCAATTTGGCATTAGCCCACCTCCATTTGGACACAAATCCTGGTCAGGCTTTCTGATTTTCTTATGAGAATGTCAACACCAATTCCCACTCAGTGGTCACTAAAGCATATGAACCTGTCCTTAATGGGGAACACAGATTATCTCCACTTCAGGTTCTACATCCAACCCTTAGCTCATTGACCATTCAATGTCATCAGGCAGTTTGGTTAGGGTACTGAAATTATAAATGATAGCCTTTGATATTTATTCAAATTTTAATATGTAATGGTATGTAACGGGGCAAAGGAACATAAATCAACGTTTGAAAATCTCATCCTAGACCAAATGCTTTTCAAACCATCTGTGGTAAAAGATCAGGAATTTTATTTCCAATCTGTCATAGACATGCTTTTGTGAAAAACACTAAAACGAATTACTAGGAAAAAAAATGAAATAAAAAAATCCAAAACATATAAAATAGAAGTCCCAATTTAGAAGAAGGAGGAGGAGGAGGAAGAGGAGGAGGAGGGTGGGGGAAGGAGAAGAAGAAGGGGAATTATTTTATTCTTTTAGAGCAGTTTTAAGTCCACAGCAAATCTGAAAGAAAGGTACAGAGTTTCTCCCATATGCTCCCTGCCCCCACACATGCATAGCGCCCCCCCCACTATCAGTTTCAAATTTTAAAAATTATATTTCACAGATATAATATTACTCATTCACATTGTTTACAAGTTTCTAAGCACTCATTTTCAATTTCTGCACTTACCTGCCTGCACTGGTACCAATCTAGGACCACACTTTGGAGTAGCATGGCCTCTCACATCCCAACCCAAATATCTACCTCTACCCTATCACCAGAGTCAAAAACAACACTCTCCATAAAAGAACCGGGAAGACACAGAATGGCATATGCTATGGTTAGTGAAAAAGCCACTGGGGTACATACCCATCTGCCATCTATATATTTCCAATTCATGGAAGCTGATCCTTTTTCATAAGCTATGCACCAATCTAATACATGTTCAGGTTTATGAGAGTAACAGTGTACAGGAGTCTATACATGCCTTTCACTTGGAAACCTCTCATTTTTTTTAGGGTAATTAAACCCCTATTCTGGTTCTTGAGTATTTACATAATAAAGATCTATTTAAATGCACACGCACTACACCCTCCTGAAGCCAGCAGGAGGTGGACATGAAGATCAGAGACCAAACTTCTCTGTATGTGTGCAAAGCATGTTTCCATTGTGCAATCACTTTACAAATAAGAAATAAATACTGGGTTTATAAGACTTGGAAGAAAGGGTTTATAGCTTTGACTGTTTTCCATTACTGGAAAATTTACATGCTGAAAAGTAGCAAAAACCAGTGCAAAAGAATAAACAGTGGGTGCACTTCAAGGGCTTGTTTCTTTCAAGGATCAGGAGTAAAACTGGGTTTTATTAGCTGTTTCATTAAGTTTTACTTTGAAGAAAAACAAACAGTGAAGGCATATGTGCAACATCTGATGAAAAAGGATTTTATTCTAAACAGTCTCTGTACAAAACTCATTAATGTAACATTAAATGTGAAGACTTGTCTAGCAATTTTAGGATAATTTTACTCATTTTAGTTTATTTATAATTTCTGACACAGTTTATTTAACATACTCTAATCTGTAAATCACCATGTGTACTAAACTAATATATTAAATCTGTCTTTTCAATGACATTTGCAATAAATATCTACAGCAGCTGTTAAAAGCAATTAGTATATGAAGTTTGTTTCAAATTTAACACCTAAAAGTAAGATAATACAGCTGGATATTGATAACTTGGAAAAGTAATGAAAACAGATCAGTTCTTCTTAATCAAACTCCTAATTATAAATACTTTCCTTATACAACAAGATGCTACAAGTATACTTTTTAAGAAACATCTAAATTTATGTGCTATTATAATCCAGTATCTGGAATCTAAGCATCTAATGTATCAATGTATTAAGTAAAAGTAAATGTTTTTTCCTCAGAGTAAATTTGGTGGTAATTTATTCCTCAGAGTAAACATGGTGGATATTCATCATATTCCCACTGGAAGAATTTACTCAATCGCTATTTTTCCTTCTCAAGACTAAATGTTAAGAAGCAACTAAAGTTTGTTAGTAGGAAAAAAATACATATATCCTAGTTCCATTGTGGGGGTTATATAATAGTGTGAGCCTCTGGTATGGAGAAGATTAAACTTCAGCTTTTAAACTACAGGTTAGGAGTTAAGATCATAATCTTTGGAAGCAGACACACCTTGGTTCCAATCGTGACCCTGCCTCTTACATAAAAGACTATGTTAACACTGGCTGGACAAGTCACTTAAATTCTCTAAGCCTACACATCTCATCTGAAGTAGAAACAATAATAGCTAACTCATAGGGATATTGTGGGGATTAAATGAAATCAAGTATATGTAAATAACAGGACGGTGATGATGCTATGAAAAAGGACTTTTCTTTTTAAAAACATTATTACTCATTTTAATCAAAGTAATATAACATACTGTTTTAAAAGTCAAACAGCACTAAAATGCATCCATAACACAAAAATCAGCAGTGTCTTTCTTAGCCCCCCTTCCCCACACACACACTGTGGTCAGTCGACCCAGAGGCAACCGCAACTTTCCTTGTTATATCTTATGGCATCCAAATTCCATACATTTTATGTATACAGCTTTCTGCTGATAAATCAAATTTAGATATTATCTGTTGACTTATTATGTAGACTATATATATTCAAATCCAGGGTAACCCTCAGACTAAAAAACCATAATCATTAAAAAAAGATTTCTGTTAACTTATACATTGGAAAGAACATATGGAAGAAACAGTCTGTATCTTAGGAGCCTATGTAGTTCAAATCAATTGTATCCTGTGATTAAAAGGTCTCTACTCCTCAGAGTACAGATATGAAAAATTTTCCCTCATAACTGCTCATAACTCTCTTGTGTGGAATCTCCTCTCGCATCTGGTAAGTGTAGCAGACTGACTGCATTAATCACCCCAATTTTTCAAGGCTCCCTATATTCTAACCCTTTGGTAGTGTCTTCCCACAATGACTCTGAGTTTGGCTCCCCAAGGAAAGTTTAATTAGAGGTCTTAAAGAGAGCTTGAGTGTTTCTTTTTTCTGTGTTTGGACCCTTACCACCACCATGAGAACAAGAACAGGCTACTAGCCTGCTAGAACATAGAACCAAGTTGAATCATTCCAACTGAGGCCATCTTAGACAAGCCAGCTCCCAGCCAACCCTCAGCTGAGTGTAGATACATACACAAGCCCTGCAGACATCAACTAAGCCTGTCACAGAATCGCAGAATGGTCTAGCTAATTATAAGCTTCTCAGAGATAATAAATGGTTGTTTTAAACCACTAAGTTTTGTAATGATTTGTTATACATCAAATACCTAACGGATATATCAAGGATCCTTAAACAACAACTTGGTGCCACACCATAACTTCTTAGGTGCTTTCAGTTATTAGAACTGTATCTTTCAGATAATCAGAACTCAAACTTATTATTATTTTTATGATTTTGAAGACTTCAGACTCAAAATCTATTTGAAGCTCTTTTCTCTCTAGTTCGATTCACACTCTCTGCAGCTTGGAATGTAAAAGTGAAGCAGAGTCTTGCGTAGAGGAACCTGTTGTCCCTCACTACTTCTTCCAGGAACCCATGGCTTAAGAACTGGAAGTAGGAAGGACTGCCATCCCCTGGCTTAAGTAGATGGAGTCACAGTACCCTCTTTGTTATTTGCTCTTGCTTCTCTAGCTGATACTGACCTTGCATATGACAGGCAAGCAGCTGCTAGCTCCCTCAGAGGGTGACTGTATGGGCTCTTCAGAAGACCCTGCAGAGAAACCACCTCCTGGACACTTACCTAATATGGGCAATGACCTTGTACCCTCTACCACTGCAAAGGTCCTTTTACTTCCTGGCTTGAGGAGGACAATAGGAAAACAGGCCAAACCTAGCTACTCTCTGAAGTGACTATATTAAATAGATTAAATAGTGTCCTCCACCTTTGTAGTATCATCCTCAACTCTATTTAGCACTGTTCTAACAGAAAACACAAGACTAGCCAGTCCATAGCTAAGCAAATGCTCAAGGAGACAATGAAATGATCTTCCTCTTGACTTGAAGGCATCCCGTACTCTTTATAAGCAGTTCCTTGGACAAGGAAATGAGGGGAGGGGATTGTTTCTCATTACAGACTCTGCATTTCTCCTCTGCTAAATCTTATTCTCATACTGCGATGGGGTTCTCTTCAGGAATGGTCTCTGAGAACAGTCTCTACAGGCAGCATTCTGGTCCCAGGGGCTAGTAGATTATTCATAACAATCCAAATACAGAAAATTAGTTACTCAGGGTATTTTGTCTTCAGCTTAGGGCCTTAGCTGCAATTCTGGAACAAGATAAAAAGGTCCCACTCAACACACTGTTACACGGTTATTTTTAAATCTAAAGTATGCATTAAATTCCACTATACTGCATATCATTATAGAAAAATTCCATTTTTACAGAAATGCCAGTTTTATTAAAAAGACTGCCCTGAAGAGGTTATTTGAATGATACTTATTAACTTTTTATGTAAATTTTATGGTGTTTTCATGGATCCTAATTCACCAATTAAGGGATAAAAGAACATCGGCATTTTTAAAAATTTCTCATAATTTTTCAAATAACTTTTCATCTAATTAAGTTCTTCAGAGAAATTGTGAATTTTTATTTTTTATAGAAAACCAGATATTCAATCATTAATTTAACATTATTTGTTTGTGTACCTACTTTATATTTGGTGATATCCTAGTGGCATTGGGCATATTAGCAAACAAAACAAAGATCTCTGTCCTCATAGACTGAGCTGGGAAAGAGAGACTTTAAACAATAAACATAATAAAAAAGTAAATTACAGAGCATGTTAGAAGGTAAATAGTGTGAGAAAAAGAAAACAGCAGAATAAGGGAAGTCAAGAGTGAGGGTGGCAGGTAGGGGCCCAAGTGTCTCAACATGTTGAAAATGTGGTCAGAAAGACTTTATTAAGAAGATGAAAAGTGAGCGAACACATGAAGGATGGGAGGGATGGCAAGAGGAGGGTGGTCAGCCATATCTGGAAGAGGAATGGTCTAGACAGAGGGGCCAGCCAATTTAGAGTCCCCAGGCAGGAGTGCCTGTCTAGTGTTTCTCTAGTGTGTCTGAGGAACAGCAAGGAAGTCAGTGTGCCTGGATAGTTGTGAATGAAAGGAAGGGAATTAGGAGGGGAAGCTAGAAGAGTAAGAAGTGAGGAAGGAGCATATCACACAGTTTACAGTCTATTATAAATGTTTTGGCTTTTACTTAGAGTTGAGAAGTGACACAATATGACTCGCATTTTAAAAGGGTTACACCATAGAAAGGCAACAGTGGAAGCAGGCAGATAGTTAGGAAGGTAACCCTAGCAAGAGTAAATGGTTGTTTATAGCAGAGTGGTAGCAGAGGAGATGATGAGAAATGGTCTGATCCTAGATATTATGAAGGTGGAGGCAACAGAATGACCTAATGGATTGGACACAGGGTATGAGAGAAATAGAGAAATTAATGTAAACTCCAGTAGCTTGAACAACTGGAAAAAATGGGGTTGCCATCAATTGAGAGAAGGTCAGTTTGGGTGGTACTAGGTAAGTTTGGGAGGAAGAAGACTCAGAGTTTAATTCTGGACATGTTGACTTCAGGATCTGAGAGGAGACATTCAAGCAGAAATGTCAAATAAGAAGTTGTCCTTATGGGGCGTCTGGGTGGCTCAGGAGGTTGAGCATCTGACTTTGGCTCAGGTCATGATCTCGCAGTCCATGAGTTCGAGCCCCGTGTCGGGGTCTGTGCTGACAGCTCAGAGCCTGGAGCCTGCTTCAGATTCTGGGTCTCCCTGTCTTTCTACCCCTGCCCCCCATCTCTCTCTCTCAAAAATAAATAAACATTTAAAAAGTTAAAAAAAAGAAGTTGGCCTTATGAATCGAGAATTCAAGAGGGAAATGTGGGCAGGGAATATACATCAGGGAGTAACTAGCATTTGATGCAATTTAAAATGATGACATTCAGGTTCATAGACAGCACAGTCACTAATATTATGAGGCTGTAAAAAAGGAAACTGAAAAAGAGTGAAGAGTAATATAGGAGGTAAAGCAAGAAAGTGAGAACACCAAATGAAGAAAGTATATCAAGAACACAATGATAAATCCTGTTAAAAGCTACTAAAAAATTAAATAATTTACCAATGAGCTTGGAAGTAATGAACTCAGAGTTCACTGACATCATTACATAATAACATTGTATCCAATGGTTCATTCCACTAAAAAAGGAGTTTTGCTATTTAATGAAAATTCTTCTCAAACAAATAGGTTTTTAAACACTACTCAATGACCCACTTATTTCAAATAATTCATTTTACAATGAAATGAAATACAATGACATACACACACACACACACACACACACACACACACACACACACAAACCTGGCCAAACTCCTTGCAATTTATAACATTTTAACTCAATTAAACAAATGCATATGGAGTATTTACTATGCTAATCAACAAGGATATAGAAGTGAGGATATAAAAACAAACTCCTGGCAGTCACGCTTTCAGACTACCATTGGGGAATCAGGCAAGTAAGTATACATATAATCACCACACAGAATTGTGCATCAATTATACGGAAATACAGAGAAGGGGGAATCGAAGTCAAACTTAGGGGTGACAGGTGCCTATCTGAAGAAGGTGATGCTTAAATTTAATCTCAAAAAAATATGTAGCAACTATGTACAAAAGTCACAATAATAAACACATAATAAACATATGAAAATATGTTCAAATAAACTAGCTTTTAGGAAAATGCAAATTAAAGTTACCATGTGGCCTCCGGAGGAAGGACTTCAAATACTCTTCCCCCCAAAAATGACTTTGAAACTGTTCAAAATTGCTAAAAACAACCATTTCAGGAATCTAGCAATTAACCAAACTTAAATAACATATTAAGAGGTACTTATTCATGAAACACTGTTGAAATTCGTTCACGAACGGTAGAAATCTGTGGCACTCCTGCTTATGGCTACTGCCATCCCTTCCTAGTAGTGGTCAGGGTGAGCGTTCTCCCTGGACCACAGCTAGGATAGCTTTAAGGAGAGAGAGGCTCAACTGATCCAGAACCGAAGGTGAAAGAAAATATGCCATTCAGCGGTGTCTCCACTGAAAAAGCCCTCCCACCAGTAAGACTGAGGTAGCCATCCCATTTAGGACAAGCAACCAACCAGCAACATAATGAGAAAGGTAACAGAATGATCCTGGTAATAAGAGACCCACAGAGGGACCTGAACTCTGCAAACAACCTTCTGCCTTCCATCCACATGCCTTAAGGAAACCAAGCTGTCTTCGTGTCCTGAGCTGATGGTGAGGCTGCACACATGCACAGAGGACACAGGAGAAACAAGAAGGCAGGTCAGATTAGGAACCTGCCTGAACTATGAAAGAGTTCCTTAACTCACATATAGATCCTTCAGACAGGTGGAAATCTTACTCCACCCTTTGTGGTCTGGGTGTTTGAGCATAACTCTGATCAATCATAGACCATGAAACTACGCATAATGTAATGTTGAAAGAAAGAAGCAAGACTCAAAAGAGTACATCTTTTTTAGGCATGAGCCATGTATGCTTAGCTAAGGAGCCTGAACTGTACCCTGAAATAATGAAGAATCACTAAATGATTTAACCAGGGAGTGATGAACTGGAATTGCATTTTATAAGATCACTTTGGCAGGGTAGAAGGCAGTTTGGCAGAGAGCAAGATTAGACACAGAGAGCAAAAACAACTTGAATCAAGACAATGGCAAAGGAAAGGAGAGCAAACGACGCACAGGTAAGCCAGTATGAACGATTTTTAAAGGAGGACTAAACTGGTATAATGATCCATTAGGTCTAGGTATTGAGGAGACAGAGGAAGGATGGTGAACCATCTACTGAAACAAAGCATTCGAATGATGAGGGGCTGAAAGATGATGAGCTCAGTTTTGATTACACGGAGCTCAAGGTTCACAGAACTCTCATATGTGAGACTGCTTATGTAATTAAACTTTGTGTAAAACCTATTGCTTAGAAAAATAGAGCTACTATATGGAAGTATGGAACTGTAGTGGTCTAACACCCCAGGCTCTTGCTCCAGTTCTAGCTCAAACTTGGGCATATCAATTGCTTTCTTGGTTCTGAAGTCTATCATTTATTCAAGTTTGATACAAAATGAAGAAAATAAGACTGCCCCATATACTTACAAGAGTGCCAAAAGCATAAAAAGAATGCTGCAAAACAAGAATACATTTGATTGCTGCTATAACACACAATTTGTTCTGGAAATTGTAACTAATAATATGACCAAAATAAAGCCATAATAAATATTGGAAAAGAAACGATATTTTCACTATGTCAGATGACCTGAAAGCACCATATAATTATTTTTAAAAGTACTAGAAGTAGGGGGCACCTGGATGGCTCAGTCGGTTGAGTGTCTAAATTCGGCTCAGGTCATAATCTCACAGTCATGAGTTCGAGCCCTGCATCAGGCTCACTGCTAGCAGTGTAGAGCCCACTTCCTCTTCTATATCCCCCTCTCTCCCTGCCCCTCCCATGTGCTCATGCACTCTCTCTCTCTCTCTCAAAAATAAACAAACATTTTTTAAAAAATAAAAGTACTAGAAGTAGAAGACAGTTCATTTAGGTAACCAATTCCAGAAGATACCTAGCAATATCAATCTTTAAAGTGAAAACTTAACTGTTTTCCTAAAAGGTAAGACAATGTTACAGATATGTAAGTTCACTCCAAATTTATAAACTTAAAAGAACACTCATTAAAATCCCAAATGGGAAATATACATATGAGGGAAATTCACCAAAACAATCACAACTGTACTAGGGTAGTATGATTTTTTATTATTTCTTTCTCTATATTTTTACAAACATCCATGATCATAATAATATTGTCTGTAGTTGAAGGCCTTTTCCAAGGCTTTGGAAATAAGCATTTTTCAAATTCAAACATGAAATTAACTCATAATAGGTCAGAGTACAGATATCTAAAAAGACAGAATGTCTCCTCAGCCAGCAAGATTTGACTATAATCCTATGACAACCAAAAGAGACTGGTCAATCATTACAACTTAAAAAAAAAAAAAAAATGAAATCAGTGAAGGAAACGTCAGCAGTGTCATTACACTGTTCAAGAGAAAGATTCTTACTCTACAAACCTGAAATTACAACTTGTCCTCAATGCTCTTGCAGAGCAACATGCGTGCCACTCTTAGATTATGCCATTAAATATCTCACTTATACAACTACACATGAGAATTTGTACTCATTCTGTGCTCATACAATTGTGATTGGCCAACCCACAAAACAAAAATGAATCGTCATGATGACAGGAGCAGTCTAGTTCACTTGATAATTCTATTTATTATAAATTAATAAATTAGATTCTAATCTATATATGTTTTTGAACCTCAGGGTAAGATTCTGGGCTTTATAAACTGAATACTGTAAAGATAACTCTCCACAAGGATTTTTGAAATACAGCCTGACACCCTGCCCAGTGAACCCAAACATCACTGTTAGCTGAGAATGTACTTTAAATTGTTAAGTGTGCATAATTACTGTCACAACTTAAATTTTAATTTATAAATTTGTAAAGTATTATAGTTTTCCTTTCTCTGACACTCTTGATAATCTTTAAAAATGATGTTCGAAAATATTTAATTCATAAGTGATACAACCTGTTCTTCTTGAAATGATTGCTTAAGATTTGCATATGCTTAAGTGACAAATCATATCATAACACACAATAAATTATGAATGAAAAATCTAGTGTAACTGACTATGATTCAATGTTTATTACAAAAACACAGCATGCTGCTCCAAGTGCATTTTTCTCCTAATTGTCAAAGATAAACTTAAAAAAAAATAAAAATCTACTTTAGTCTAATCAAGAGACTACACCAATACAATATATTTAATCTTTATCTAGTGACATTCAGGCCCATAAATAATATTTCATTAATGTATACTGGATGGCTTAAGTAAATATAGCATTACACCAATTTAATAGAAGTAATATGCTCATAACTTCCCTAAAAAACAAGTATTAATACAGGGATACAGGGATAATACAGGGATATGTATGTATATATATATATATATATATATATATATATATATATATATATATATTTAAATAAGCTGGAGAAAAAGAAGAAATGTTAAGCAAAAATTAAGTATTTCAAACCAACAAATGTATTTTTTACTGACATAAAGCAACATATCTAAGAAACCAGTGAAAAATGTCTTTTAGTAAACATTAAAATTGTCATTTAACTTTAGCAAAGAATCGATCGAAGCATATTCTGTACACAGAGAACAAAAAAGTAGGTATTTAATATTTCACTTTTGAAATAAAAATAATTACTTCCAGCAACTCAATGTATAAATATCACAAAAGTGAATGGGTAAGCAAAGTAACAGTAACTAAGATACTAATTCCATTATTTACTCTCTAATTTGATTATGTTTCTGATAGAAATAGCTAGTTGAGCTTATATATTATCAGCAAATTTGAGACATAGTGAAGAACTAGTCTTGTCAAATATACATGGAAAGCATTTTTAATCTCTTTTTTTTTAAGTTTATTTATTTATTTTGAGAGAGAGAGAGCACAAGTTGGGTAGGAGCAGAGAGAGAGGAGGGAGAATCCCAAGCAGGTTCTGCACTGTCAACACAGAGCCCAATCCAGGGCTTGAATTTACAAACCATGAGATCATGACCTGAGCTGAAACCAGATTCTTAACTGACTGAGCCACCCAGGTGCCCCTAATCCTCTTTAATAATGATGCACCTCAGAAATAATAGAAGTGAAATCTCTTTAACAGAACGAGGCTCTGCAATTCAAGATTTCATCACCTAATAGAAATTAACTCCCAATTGTCTGTTTAGCTCTCCACTTCATAAAAGTCTAAATCAAAATTTGTAGAAATAATGGATAAACTTGGAAGACATTATGCTAAGTGAGAGAAGCCAGTCACTAAAAGACAAATACTGTATGATTCCAAATTCACAGTAGCCAAATTCACAGAGATATAAAGTAGAAGAGAAAGTATTCCAGAGGCTAAGGGAAGGGGGCAATAGGAAATTAGCACTTAATGGGTACAAAGTTTCAATTTTCCAATATGAAGAGTTCTGGAACTTGGTTGCAAAACAATATGAATGTACTTTACTGAGCTGTAGCCTTCAAAATGGTTAAGATGGTATATATTATATATATATTATGTACTTCATAATTTTAAAAATAAATTTAAAAATTGTAGAAATAGGAGCGCCTGGGTGGCTGAGTTGGTTAAGCATCCAACTCTTAATTTTTCTCAGGTCAGGATCAGAACCCCAACCCCCTCACACTAGGCTCTTCTGTGCTGACAGTGTGGAGCCTGCTTGGGATTCGCTTTCTCCCCCTCTCTCTCTGCCCCTCCCCTGCTTGCTTGGTGTCTCTCTCTCTCTCAAAATAAATAAAATGAACTTTTAAAATATTATAGAAATAATATTTTATGTCTCTAGAATCTTTTCCTGAGTTCATTCATTAATTTTTAATATATAATGATAAATAAATTTAGAGTGGACTTGAAGTACTGATAATTTGAAGACAGATGGGGAAAAAAGAAAGCCAAGTTAATCATTTATTTTTTACTTTTTTTTTTAAAACCTACTGTTGTATTTGATTCTCATTTAGTGAACATAGTTTATGTTTCTTTTCTTTTTATGAACTTTATTGTCAACTTGGTTTCCAAACAACACCCAGTGCTCATCCCAACAGGTGCCCTCCTCAATGCCCATCACCCACTTTCCCCTCCCCCCCACCCTTCATCAACCCTCAGTTTGTTCTCAGTATTTAACAGTCTCTTATGGTTTGCCTCCTTCCCTCTCTGTAACTTTTCCCCCCCTTCCCCTCCCCCCCTGGTCTTCTGTTGAGTTTCTCAGGATCCACATACGAGTGAAAACATATGGTATCTGTCTTTCTCTGCCTGACTTATATTACTTACCATAACACTCTCCAGTTCCATCCACGTTGCTACAAATGGCCAGATTTCATTCTTTCTCATTGCCAAATAGTATTCCATTGTATATATAAACCACATCTTCTTTATCCATTCATCAGTCGATGGACATTTAGGCTCTTTCCATAATTTGGCTATTGTCGAAAGTGCTGCTATAAACATTGGGGTACAAGTGCCCCTATGAATCAGCACTCCTGTATCCCTTGGGTAAATTCCTAGCAGTGCTATTACTGGGTCATAGGGTAGATCTATTTTTAATTTTTTGAGGAACCTCCACCCTGTTTTCCAGAGCGGCTGCACCAGTTTGCATTCCCACCTACAGTGCAACAGGGTTCCCGTTTCTCTACATCCTCACCAGCATTTATAGTCTCCTGATTTATTCATTTTAGCCACTCTGACCAGCGTGAGGTGGTATCTCAGTGTGGTTTTGATTTGTATTTCCCTGATGAGGAGTGACATTGAGCATCTTTTCATGTGCCTGTTGGCCATCTGGATGTCTTCTTTAGAGAAGTGTCTATTCATGTCTTCTGCCCATTTCTTCCTGGATTATTTGTTTTTCAGGGGTGGACTTTGGTGAGTTGTTTATAGATTTTGGATACTACCCCTTTATCCAATATGTCATTTGCAAGTATCTTCTCCCATTCCATCGGTTGCCTTTTAGTTTTGTTGCTTGTTTCCTTTGCTGTGCAGAAGCTTTTTATCTTCATGAGGTCCCAATAGTTCATTTTTGCTTTTAATTCCCTTGCCTTTGGGGATGTGTCAAGTAAGAAATTGCTGTGGCTGAGGTCAGAGAGGTGTTTTCCTGCTTTCTCCTCTAGGGTTTTCATGGTTTCCTGTCCTTTATCCATTTTGAGTTTATTTTTGTGAATTATGTAAGAAAGTGGTCTAGTGTCATCCTTCTGCATGTTGCTGTCCAGTTCTCCCAGCACCATTTGTTAAAGAGACTGTCTGTTTTCCATTGGATGTTCTTTCCTGCTTTGTCAAAGATTAGCTTGCCATACTTTTGTGGGTCTCATTCTGGGGTTTCTATTCTATTCCATTGGTCTATGTGTCTGTTTCTGTGCCAATACCATGCTGTCTTGATGGTTACAGCTTTGTAGTAGAGGCTAAAGTCTGGGATTGTGATGCCTCCTGCTTTGGTCTTCTTCTTCAAAATTCCTTTGGCTATTCGGGGCCTTTTGTGGTTCCATATGAATTTTAGGATTGCTTGTTCTAGCTTCGAGAAGAATGCTGGTGCAATTTTGATTGGGATTGCATCGAATGTGTAGATTGCTTTGGGTAGTATTGACATTTTAACAATATTTATTCTTCTAGTCCGTGAGCACAGAATGTTTTTCCATTTCTTTGTATCTTCTTCAATTACCTTCATAAGCTTTCTATAGTTTTCAGCATACAGATCTTTTACGTCTTTGGTTAGATTTATTCCTAGGTATTTTATGCTTCTTGGTGCAACTGTGAATGGGATCAGTTTCTTTATTTGTCTTTTGGTTGCTTCATTATTAGTGCATAAGAATGCAACTGATTTCTGTACATTGATTTTGTATCCCACGACTTCGCTGAATTCATGCATCAGTTCTAGCAGACTTTTGGTGGAGTCTATCGGGTTTTACATGTATAGTATCATGTCATCTGTATAAAGCGAAAGCTTGACTTCATCTTTGCCAATTTTGATGCCTTTGATTTCCTTTTGTTGTCTGATTGCTGATGCTAGCACTTCCAACACTATGTTAAACAACAGCAGTGAGAGTGGACATCCCTGTCGTGTTCCTGATCTCAGGGGGAAAGCTCTCAGTTTTTCCCCATTGAGGATGATATTAGCTGTGGGCTTTTCATAAATGGAAAGCCAAGTTAATTAAATTGAGATATATTACATCATTTTATATATGCTAGAGGTGCTTTAAAACAGTCTGTACCTGGCTGTGACTTGTTAATTGTGGGAGCTAGGTGATAGGTACATGCAAATTCATTACACTATTCTCTTTACTTTTGCACCTTGAAATTTTGTTATGGTAAGATATTAAAAATAAAAACAGCTGTGCAAATTAGAAACGTGTAAAATTCAGGAGGGCAACAGGATTGATGGGAAGAGCAAGGTAGATTTTCTACCAAGATAGTGTTAAAGTATGGAATCAAGTAAAATGTAGAAATACTTTACAATCAATTTTTTAAAATATGAATTTTGTATAATTAGCATAATGGTAAAGGATTTTTAAGAAAAGCAATGTGAATTAACCAGAAAGATGAGTAAAGAGAATTAAAAAATCAGTTTAGGGGAGCCTAGGTGGTTCAGTCTGTTAAATGTCGGACTTTTTATTTCAGCTCAGATCGTGATCCCTTGGCTCAAAGGATCGAGCACCTCATCAGCTCTGGGCTGACAGCACAGAGCCTGCTTGGGATTCTCTTTCTCCCCCTCTCTCTGCACCCCCCTCACTCTCTCTCTCTCTTTCTCTCTCTCTCTCTCAAAATAAGTAAATAAACTTTATTTTAAAAATCAGTTTAAAGAATTATTCACCATGATCAAGTGGGATTCATTCCTGGGATGCAGGGCTGGTTCAACATTCGCAAATCAATCAACATGATACATCACATTAACAAAAAAAAAAAAAGAGAAGAACCATATGATCCTGTCAATCGATGCAGAAAAGGCCTTTGACAAAATCCAGCACCCTTTCTTAATAAAAACCCTTGAGAAAGTCGGGATAGAAGGAACATACTTAAAGATCACAAAAGCCATTTATGAAAAGCCCACAGCTAATACCATCCTCAATGGGGAAAAACTGAGAGCTTTTTCCCTGAGATCAGGAACACGACAGGGATGCCCACTCTCACCGCTGTTGTTTAACATAGTGCTGGAAGTTCTAGCATCAGCAATCAGACAACAAAAGGAAATCAAAGGCATCAAAATTGGCAAAGATGAAGTCAAGCTTTCGCTTTTTGCAGATGACATGATATTATACATGGAAAATCCGATAGACTCCACCAAAAGTCTGCTAGAACTGATACATGAATTCAGCAAAGTTGCAGGATACAAAATCAATGTACAGAAATCAGTTGCATTCTTATACACTAACAATGAAGCAACAGAAAGACAAATAAAGAAACTGATCCCATTCACAATTGCACCAAGAAGCATAAAATACCTAGGAATAAATCTAACCAAAGACGTAAAAGATCTGTATGCTGAAAACTATAGAAAGCTTATGAAGGTAATTGAAGAAGATTTAAAGAAATGGAAAGACATTCCCTGCTCATGGATTGGAAGAATAAATATTGTCAAAATGTCAATACTACCCAAAGCTACCTACACATTCAATGCAATCCCAATCAAAATTGCACCAGCATTCTTCTCGAAGCTAGAACAAGCAATCCTAAAATTCATATGGAACCACAAAAGGCCCCGAATAGCCAAAGGAATTTTGAAGAAGAAGACCAAAGCAGGAGGCATCACAATCCCAGACTTTAGCCTCTACCACAAAGCTGTCATCATCAAGACAGCATGGTATTGGCACAGAAACAGACACATAGACCAATGGAATAGAATAGAAACCCCAGAAAGAGACCCACAAACGTATGGCCAACTCATCTTTGACAAAGCAGGAAAGAACATCCAATGGAAAAAAGACAGCCTCTTTAACAAATGGTGCTGGGAGAACTGGACAGCAACATGCAGAAGGTTGAAACTAGACCACTTTCTCACACCATTCACAAAAATAAACTCAAAATGGATAAAGGACCTAAATGTGAGACAGGAAACCATCAAAACCTTAGAGGAGAAAGCAGGAAAAGACCTCTCTGACCTCAGCCGTAGCAATCTCTTACTCGACACATCCCCAAAGGCAAGGGAATTAAAAGCAAAAGTGAATTACTGGGACCTTATGAAGATAAAAAGCTTCTGCACAGCAAAGGAAACAACCAACAAAACTAAAAGGCAACCAACGGAATGGGAAAAGATATTCGCAAATGACATATCGGACAAAGGGCTAGTATCCAAAATCTATAAAGAGCTCACCAAACTCCATACTCGAAAAACAAATAACCCAGTGGAGAAATGGGCAGAAAACATGAATAGACACTTCTCTAAAGAAGACATCCGGATGGCCAACAGGCACATGAAAAGATGTTCAACGTTGCTCCTTATCAGGGAAATACAAATCAAAACCACACTCAGATATCACCTCACGCCAGTCAGAGTGGCCAAAATGAACAAATCAAGAGACTATAGATGCTGGCGAGGATGTGGAGAAACGGGAACCCTGTTGCACTGTAGGTGGGAATGCAAATTGGTGCAGCCGCTCTGGAAAGCAGTGTGGAGGTTCCTCAGAAAATTAAAAATAGACCTACCCTATGACCCAGCAATAGCACTGCTAGGAATTTATCCAAGGGATACAGGAGTACTGATGCATAGGGCCACTTGTACCCCAATGTTTACAGCAGCACTCTCGACAATAGCCAAATTATGGAAAGAGCCTAAATGTCCATCAACTGATGAATGGATAAAGAAATTGTGGTTTATATACACAATGGAATATTACGTGGCAATGAGAAAGAATGAAATATGGCCTTTTGTAGCAACGTGGATGGAACTGGAGAGTGTGATGCTGAGTGAAATAAGCCATACAGAGAAAGACAGATACCATATCGTTTCACTCTTATGTGGATCCTAAGAAACTTAACAGAAACCCATGGGGAAGGGAAGGAAAAAAAAAAAAAAAGAGGTTAGAGTGGGAGAGAGCCAAAACATAAGAGACTGTTAAAAACTGAGAACAAACTGAGGGTTGATGGGGGGTGGGAGGGAGGGGAGGGTGGGTGATGGGTATTGAGGAGGGCACCTTTTGGGATGCGCACTGGGTGTTGTATAGAAACCAATTTGACAATAAATTTCATATATTAAAAAAAATCAGTTTAAAATTTTTAAAAAATTTTTAATGCTTATTTATTTATTTTTGAGAGACAGACAGAGCTTGAGTGGGGGAGGGGCAGAGAGAAAGGGAGACACAGAATCCAAAGCAGGCTCCAGGCTCTGAGCTGTTAGCACAGAGCCTCATGAGGGGCTCAAACCCACAGAACTGCAAGATCATGACCTGAGCTGAAGTTGGACACTTCACCAAATGAGCGAACCAGGTGTCCCAAAAATCAGTTTAAATTTCTAAGAAGAAATGAAATTGCAAAATTTTACTCTATCTAAATTAGGAAATAAGCCCTTTCAGTCAACTATTCCTGAGCTATAAAGAAAGTAATTAAAATATTTCTAGTGTGTTGCTATGTAAATTTCAAAATATAATCAAGCAGGTTTAACGAGAGATGGGAATTAATGTTGGTGGGGAGGCCCTTTAGTTCTTCTTCAACAATAACATATAAAATAGTATTAACCGTATAGAATCCAATCTCAAGATTAGGTAGAATGGTATTTTGTCTGCAGTATCTGAATATCTCTCTTGCTATTTTTGTTATACAAAAGTGAGAGAAGAAAGTTGGAAACCCACAGGAAATTATTTTATCAATAACCTGTGAAAGGTCAAATCGCAGAACTGAGGTCCTAAACTAATGTATTCTTCTCTAGCAGGTAAAAACAGAAAAACAAAAAATTTAGAAGGTAAGTTGCTTTGAAGTTTTAAACTCTGCACAAATCCCCAAAGGGGGTCTAAATCTAAGATAAGGCTAAGAACATCAGTAATTACTAACAAAGTTTAGGGTAAAGAGTAAATTATGACAAGATAGAAGAAAAGGAAGCATATATGGAACACACATAAAAGTAGACAAAATAGTACCAAATTCAAAGCTATATATACATTACCCATACTCAATACATATTAAGATTTTGCCTCATTTGTTTCATCTATCCCTGGTTTGTTTTTTATTTTGCTAAGCTAAACTGGTATCATTTTATACTTTATTCCATAATCAAATATCCCTATCTTTAAAAAGGCCCTTTTACAGTTGATTTGTTTGAGTCAGGATCACAAATTACATTAGGTTATGTGTCTTGAATTTTTGAGTACTAGAGTAGTGCTGCTCCAAGTGTGGTCTGAACTGGTGTCTGTTCACGTACTGATTATTGTTAGTCCAAAAACTATTATCAAAATCTTCACACTCTTTGCCATAGGTCAAAACGATAAATTCAGAAAAGTAAAGACTTAGAAACTTTCATAGCAAGTTGACACTGTTCAAAACATCCAAGTGCATGGTCAGTGGACCTGTGACCCTGAAGCAGGCTGGTGGTCGTCACTGTCCCATAGTGACTCACATATGACCTAAGCTACATACTAGTCTTGCACATGGGGACCACTTACTGGTCACTGCCCAGAAAGGATATTTGAATAACAAACTTGCTAGATAGAGATGCAATCCTCTCTTCACTTCTTTATCCAACCATTAAATTTTTAAGGAAATTGGATCAGCTGTCCTTTAGATTTCTGTGTTTCCCTATTTGTTTCCTGTGATATCAATTAACTTGGTTCTCTATCAACTGACTTCTTTAATTGATTTCTATTCAGGCTCAACATTTTGAGCAAGAATATTTCATGGACTGTGCTCTGTGATATAAGTTATAAAACTTCAGCAAGTATGGGGCGCGTCGGTGGCTCAGTTGGTTGGGCAGCCAACTTCAGCTCAGGTCATGATCTCACAGCTCGAAGCCTCGTGAGTTCGAGCCCTGTGTCACGCTCTGTGCTGACAGCTGAGAGCCTGAAGCGTGCTTCCAATTCTGGTCTCCCCCTCTCTTTGTCCCTCCCCTGCTTTCTCTCTCTCTCTCTCAAAAATAAATAGACATTAAAAAAAAAAAACTTCAGCAAGTATATCATATCTGGATGCACTATTTTTAGTAATGTCATAACTAATCACTAGGTTCACGTGATGATAGCTCAATCCCTCCTTTCGAAATTCCCCATCAACTTTTCACCTAATAGTTTCATCCAGTGATTACTATCACTTAATTCATTTCATCAGACATTGAAAAGTAATGATTTTCTAATTCTACCATCATTTCTATGTATATTAGATGGAATTTTGAAAAAATAAAAGTTCCCTTATCACATTAGTCTATTTAGTTACCATGAAATATAGATCATACACAAAAAGTAAGATAAATGTTTATCTCTTTCCTTTTGACTAATAATTTTCTAACAAAAATCTTGATGTCCTAGATTCTCCCAATAATGTTCAATGGAGACTCTTCTACTCTATTCTCTCCTGTGTCTGTTCATTCTATCATTTTCTCTCTCTGTCTCTCTTTCTCTTTTATGAACTCTTGGATTTTGAAGATACTTGTCTTTCAAGCTGTTTGCATTCACTGTTATTTGCCATCTTTTGCTCTTCCTTATCCTAGAAGACTCAGAATAATATACCAAGACCAGTACAGTTGGTGCTAAATACACTTAAACAGAACTTTGTGAAAAGTTAACTGCAATTTCATTTATAGCATTATTTCTGTAATAAAAGACACTGAAAATTTCAAACAACTAGCTAAAAATTATAACCATAATTTGGCTTTTCATGTGCCAGAAACAGTGCTAAACTCTATGAATGTAAATCTCATTTAATCTACACAACTACGATGTTGTATGGTGGGTATTATTTTTATTCCTATCTTACAAAAAAAGAAAATAAAGGGTACGTAGGTGGCTCAGTTGGTTAAGCGTCTGACTTCGGCTCAGGTCACGATCTCAGTTTGTGGGTTTGAGCCCTGCATCGGGCTCTGTGCTGACAGCTCAGAGCCTGGAGCCTGCCTCAGATTCTGTGTCTCCCTCTCTCTCTGTTCCTCCCCCACTCACACTCTTTGTCTCTCAAAAATGAATAAACATTAAAAAAAAATTTTTTTTTAAAGAAAAGAAGTTTGGAGACGTTAACTAACTTGGCCAAAATCCAGCTAGTAAAGGGTAAAGGAAGGATTTATAGCCATGTTTAAGTCTAAAGTTAATGCTCTTAAATTGTATCTTTAATATCTGACAAACCATTCTGTTAAACAATGGCTCTCAACAAGAGTGTACCACCTCCCTGACAGGTTTGTAAATGTTGGGGGTACGGAAACAAGAACAGTCCTGCCCAGATGCCAAGAGCATGCATTCCACTGAAAAATAATGACTTAGACCTATTCTCCATATTCCACATACCTTTAAAATATAAAAATTGAAACTATTTTGATGACTTTAAGAAACTGTTTTATTTTTAAATTTTTAGATTATTTATATGTTTCATTAATTCACACTGCTCTTCTCATTAACTTTGCAGGGGAAGTAATGTTTTGCCTTATCTGTAAAGTTGAATTTAACCAATTCTGTAAATATTGTCATGATTCTTTTAAATTTAAGAAATAAAATGGATGGTGCCAAATCTATTTATAAATAATCCTGAAGGTATGAGTGACAATATGGGTACTCCTTAAAGGAGACGCTCTATATAGGGATAAACAGGATTCTTCTTAAAAAAAATTTTTTTAAATATTTATTTATTTTTTGAGAAGAAGAGAGAGAAAGCATGAGCAGGGGAGGGGCAGAGAGAAGGAGAGACAGAATGAAGCAGGCTCCATACTCTCAGCTTTCATCACAGGGCCCGACACAGGTCTCGAACTCATGAACCGCAAGATCATGACCTGAACTGAATGAAGTAGGACACTTAACCAACTGAGCCACTCAGGCACCCCACCAAGATTCTTCTTAAATATAACTTGCAGGAAAAAAAATAATGGTTTTTAGGGGTGGAGGGAGGCATTACGAAGGTATACAAGGATATACAAGGTGATGTATATGTTCACTCTCTTCAATGTATTGAGGGCTCATAGGTCTATATACACATCAAAACATCAAACTGTGTACTTTAAATATGTTCAGCTTGTTGTTTCCCAACTATACTTAAAGACAACTATGTTTTAGCAAAATAAAAATAAACTTCTGGAGCCTATAAAGTAAAACAACAGTGTAAGTATTCTCCTCAACAGTCCCACAAAAAAAAAATGAGATATAATACATATGTAAGGTTTGAAAGAAATAACCAAGTGACTGATTCATAATCTACTTCATAAAACTAACACAAAACTGCAGAAATTAAGTGGCAAAAATACTAACATCCCAAAATTCAGAAGAAAGGTATGTGCTTTGCCTAGAGCCCCCTTTACTAAGATCAACACCATGCACTGAGGCAGGGCGAGGTAAGAAACCACAGTCCTACCACACACACACCCAATCCCAGAAGTCATCAACTGGCCACACATATCCTACATACTATACATCACCGGCATGTTGGATTTGGTCCTGACTTTGAAAAATCTTTTTTAATTAGTTACCAATATTTGAAAATTTAGAGATTTCTCCCCCCTAGATCTTTTTCACTTTTCTTGGAAGATCTGGTAACCCCTGGGTCCATGTTCCCAACCTGGCAATAAGACAAGCACTCTGATCAGCTACAGGCCATAGGATGCAGTGTCCATATTGTCTTGTACCTAGCAGCTTGACCCTTTTATGTTACCATGCCCAGATTTCAAGGCTTTTGAGTTTGCAGTTCTTGCCCTAAGGCTATAAAGATTTTCTCTAAACAGTGTTTTGTTTTCTTTTGGTACTATCTATGGGCTCACCCCCACATTAAAGAAAACTGCCCTTAATTAGAGGTGCAATTCTCATTCCAAGGGTAGGGAACTTTCCTAACTCAGCAGGCAGTGGCAACAAACAAGGAGCCAAACACAGCCATCCCTATCTATCCCTGAAGCAGAGGCGAGACAAGAATAAAAACACATCCTGGAAACTAGTTTTTGATGCACTAGTTTCAACAAATTCAATGAGGAAATTTCGAACAGGTATTTAAGGATTATTTTACGAATCTCCCTCCTAGAGACCTACCCCAGCACCCCCCAACATGTGCATGCATGCAAACACACACACACACACACACACACACACACACACACAAACACAGTCCCAGCTCCCTCCCTAACCCATTCAGGTCACTGAAATGGTAACTGGAGTATCTATTATTCTACCTCCAGCTTAAGACAAAAGAAACTTTCTTTTTAAAAAAATCTGGTGAGGGACACCTGGGTGCCTCAGTGGGTTAAGCAATGACCTCTTGATTTGGTCTCTGATCATGATCTTGCTGTTGGTGACTTCAGGCCCCACGTTAGGCTCGGAGGTGACAGTGTGGAGCCTGCTTGGGATGCTCTCTCTCCCTCTCTCTTTCTGCCCCTCTCCCGCTCATTCTCTCTCTCTCAAAATAAATAAATAAGCTTTTTTAAAAAATCTGGTAAAAAGGAAAACTTTTGAAGAAATAGCCATCAAATTATTACAGGTCAAAAGAGGTCAGAAAGCTATACTCATTCAATGAATAAACAACCAGCACTTTCTAAAATCATTATATATCAGAAACAATGATATTAAAGTTAATGAAGGAGATATGTTATTATTATTACTTATTTTTCAACTTAATTCATAAAATAAGAGAAATATTACAAAGAAGGCAACAAAAATTCTTCATTTGCAGATGACCTCACTCTACCTAAGAAGTCACAAGAGAAATCACTGAGACTAAAAGGAAAACTCAGGTGATGGTATGGTTACAAAGTTGACATACAAAAGCAGCAACTCTTTTATATGTCAATAATCACAGAAGAAATAAGATTAATAAACTCAAAAAGAATAGCAAACAAAATTATAAAATACTCAGGAAAAAGATTAATAATAGGTGCTAATAATAAGGTCATGTTATCCTGGAGCAGGAGATGCCACAGAGGCTTAAGAACTGTCCAACAGGGCTGGAGTCTCCCCTGACACTCCGACACTCCCCACCCCAACCCCCATGAAAACTTAGCTGGCATATGACCCAAAGGAAATCATGGCTTCTCTCTCCAGTGGCACTCTAGACTGAATCAAGACCTGGATTTCCCTGGCCTAGTTCTGAATCATAGGAATCAGTTCAAAACTATTCACATTTCTCAGAATTCATACAGAAAACAGCCAATAAGCAAAAAAACAGGAATCACCACTTCTTTAGGAATGAGATTAACACATCAAGCAAAGGAAACATCCTCTCTGAAAATTATCTCAATGAACTCTTTAAAAGCTTGTGGCAGAGAATCTTAACTAAATGTCTGTGTGGAAATAGATAAGTACATAGACCTTTCACACTGTTATTACCAAATAGAATCAAAAGAAAGAATGTTTTGGAATGTGTTTACGATATTAAGAAATTCCCAATTAATTCAGTTCTCAGTATTTCAGAATTTGTGATTGTTTGACTATGATTTGGTTTCAGGATTATCTTTCCACTCTCTGGACAAAAGTACTTTCCTAAGAAAATTAATAGTGTAAATAAATGGTTTGAAGCACCACAGAAGCATCTGTTTACATTCAGATAGTTAATATGCTAAGCATTCTTATCTATTAAATTAAAGCAGGTCATCTAAGGACTTTTCTAGATAATACTTCATTAGCTTAATTATAATGAGTATATATAGTTGAAGCAATAAAATGGACATCTGTTTTAAAACATCTTCAATTCAAGCCTTTTACTAAATCAAACTAGCTTTCACATATTAGTTTCAATTACTGAGGTTCACATGGTCAAAAAAAAAAAAAACAAACCTTCATTTATATAGAATATAAAAATTTCTGTTCTTACCTTCAAAGTTCTCCATTCCCAGCCATCACCTATCTGCTGTGAATGTCTAATGAACTCTGCACAACAATGCTGGAATGTTTTTTCTCCAAAGAACTCATCTTCTTCCATACTAAATGATAACTGCAATATAAAAACTAAGTATAAGCATCAGCTGTGGAATGAATGTTAAAAGTAATTCTGCTAAATCACTTATTTCTTCAAACCAAAATTTGGGACACTGAACGGAAAATATTCTCAGAGACATTCCAAAAAAGTGTCACATTTCCATCTTTCTCAGTCTATCACCATTTTTTAATCAGGAAGAAAATGTGATCAACATGAAAACTGAAAACCTAGATTTATGGGGCGTCTGGGTGGCTCAGTTGGTTATGCATCCAAAAGCGTCCAACTTCAGCTCAGGTCATGATCTCTCAGGTTCATGAGTTCCAGCCGGGTATCAGGCTTTGTGTTGACACCTCAGAGCCTGGAGCCTGCTTTGGATTCTGTGTCTCCCTCTCTCTCTGCCACTCCCCCACTTGTGCTCTATTTCAAAAATAAACATTAAAAAAAATTTATTTAACCTAAATTTATAACAAATGTGTATCTAGGGTTCAAAAAGTTAATCTGTCCATAAATTTAGTTTCCAGAGCTTAATTTTATCTCACTTCTTCTAAGCTAATGTTTCCAAACAATCTCTTCAGAGCTTCCTTCTCTACTTCCTACCTTACTTAGCCCTTACGTAGATAGCATGGCAGTGCTTAGTAGAGCTGAGCTGTTCTTCACACTTATTAGAGTTCACCTCTCTAACAAATGATGTTCTAAAGCCTGAAAGTATTAGTTCTTCAAGGTGTAAAGTTAGGATCACCTTAGTAATTACCTACTTTATAGAATCTACAAATGTGACAAATCAAGGAATAGCCACATATTTGTTACATAAGTATGTCCAAAACATAAAGTATTTATAAAAAGAGAATTTTAAAGCTAGAAAGAAACTGATACATTATGTAATTCAAGTCCCTTAATGAGAAAAATTAGACCAAGTGAATTCCCATGGTCTCCTCTTTGGTGAAAAGCACCATCAAGAAAATTAGCACTTGTTGACTGCTTACTTTGTCAAGCACAATGCTAAATACTTTAAATTCCCATTTAACCCTCACACAACCCAAAGACTATTGTTATCCTCATTCCCCAAATGAAAAGGAGAAAGTAACCTGCTCAAGAAATGCAAATGAGAAAGGATTCAAACCCCAGGACGGCTCCAGGGCCAATGATCTGTCTATACTAGCTGATTCTCAGTGCAGTATTCTTTCTGATTATTCAAATTTAGTATGACCTATACAAGCATTTGTTCACTCATACAACAAATATGTACTTAATATCTATAGTAGGTACTGTGTGTGGTGAAGGTTAGATATACAAAATGAAAAATATGTATATATACAGCCCCTGCCTTGTATGATCTCACACTGTAATAAAGGGAGATAAGCAATAAAAATCATTACAGTAGAAACTCCCTTAACCAACTTCCATTCAACCAACTTGCCAGGTTAATCAAAATAGTATCCATCCCCTCAGTAAAACACTGACTGGTGTCTACAACATTCTGATCATGAAGCACCTCCTTCCCATCAGCTGAGTTTATGTTAACAAACCACATGTGTATATTATAAATACTACTTTAATTAAATACTCCACAAACCAAACCAATAAAATATAAGTTAAAAAAATAATAACTCTTATTTCTATGATTTAATGTCTCAGAAAGACTTTATAACACTAAGTCTCCATAAGAAAAAGAAACTATCATTGAAGTAGGTATGGACAATGTAACTGAAAAAATCGGTGGGGGAAAAACCAAAAAAAATGGTGGGAGGAAAACCATACAAATCTAGGATTCCATGCTCAGATTGCTACATGAATGGCTTGAATTCTTTCTTTTAAACCAAAATTGGAGGGGCTCCTGGGTGGCTCAGTCGGTTGAGCATCCAACTCTTGATTTCAGCTCAGGTCATGATCCCAGGGTTGCAGGATTGAGCCCTGCACTGGGCTCTGCACTGAGCTTGGAGCCTGCTTAAAATTCTCCCTCTCTCTCTCTCTCTCTCTCTCTCCCCCTCTCCCCTGCTTGTGCTGAAAAGAAAAAAAAATGGAAATATAGAGGATGCATTCTGGGTTCCAAATTCGTGAAGGAAGAATGAATTCCAACCAATTACCCATACTCAAAGAAAATCCCTTAGTCATACATGAGACAACTGGCAAATGAATGTATTTCTGTTCTAAGTATTTTTCTTAAGTATTTTAACTCTAGCTTTAATCAACGTCTTCAATTAATTGCTCAACTCTTAATTCTGACAGCACTGGAAAACAGGACTTCTATTTAAAGTACACACAAATGATGGAGTCCCTTATAAAGAGGGGATAGTGTGGGAGGGTGTGTGGGTGGGCGTGAAGATGAATCTTTAAGGTATATAAGAGTTTTTGTAGAGCAGATTGTCAGTGGGTGAAGCACAAGGGTTAGAACAGTAGTCTAAGCAGGAAAAATGGTATGAACAAAGGCAAGTTAGGGTGTAGAGAACACTAAGACTGATCTCAGAAACATGATGCAGGAAGTATAGAAGGTATAGGGAGATAGAGATAGTCTAGTCATATGCAAATTAAACTTGGCTGCCCTCTACTGGAGCTGAAAGACAGAGTGAAGGCCTCAAAGATACAAGATGGAAGAGTTCTAAACTTCTTGAAGGGAGGTTTGTGTGCCATGCAAGAGTTTGGACTACAAGGTGGTTGTGATTACCTTCAGCAATAATCAGTTCACCACACATGGGAACCAGCAGGGAGCTGCATTGGGCACACATGCAAAGCTAAGGTTTTGCTGGGTGGATTCAGTGTATGGATACATATAGAAGAAGGAATAGAATATGCTAGTGAGAATAGTTCAGAGTTTAGGTAGGAAACATACCAAAAGAAGACTGAAGGGGCTATGAAAATATGGTAGTATCAAAGAGTATTAAATACAAAAAGGGCTAACAACAACCATAGTGAAAGGAAAGAAAGGAAGCCTAGGAAGACTATGAGACTTTAGAACTTCAGGAGAGCTTACCAAGTATATAAAGTAACTTAGAGAAGAAGGTCACTGGATCTCAGTAAGTTTAGATAATTATGAGACTTGAAGTGCCTGGGTGGCTCAGTTGGTTATGCATCCAACTCTTGATTTTGGCTCAGGTCATGACTCTGTGAGGTCGGGCTCTATGCTGACAGCACAGAGCCTGCTTGGGATTCTCTCTCTCCTTCTCTCTCTGTCCCTCCCCTGCATGCTCGCTCTCTCTCTCTCTCTTTCTCTCACTCTCTCAAAATAAATAAATAAACATTAAAAAAAAGAAAACTATGAGGCTTATGTTTGCTGTTTTCCACATGGATACTGAAGTTACTTAGAATTATTTGGAGAGCTGGTGGGGGTGGAGAGCTCTTTAAATAAGGTGGAAGATGAAATGAAAAATTTGTAAATGACAAGGGACAAATGGTAGGAAATGGAAGAGCACAGAGATGATAAGTGATACATGGTGTATAATCCTGAGTTCATCAAGAATAAGCACTAATAAACATACATGTGATCCTGATGAGTTAGAACACAGCCTTGGATTCCTCCTCAAGATGGTGGTAAAAGTAGCCAGTAGGGACAGTATGTAAGGAAAAAAACAAAAACAAACAAAAAACCTAGCTTGCTATGTCTGGTGGAGCTGAATTTCATAGGATACGAAAGTCCTCAAAAAGAGCTTCCAAGGAACCTCAAAGGAGCAAGGATATTGACAAGAGGCTAGAGAAGCAGTGACCTAAAATTGGCTCTGGGGTAGGTAGTGGAGGCTACCAGCAGTCTCCATACCCTGAAATTTATAGGGTGGAGGAAGCAGCAGCTTCCACTCAAAGAACTTCAGTTTTTGTTTGTTGTTCTTTGTTTCAAAGCCAAGTTTCCTTTAAAACTAGTTAGTGGAAGCAATGACCTGTGAAGATGTTAACGTCATGTGATATGTAAGTGTGAAAACTGATCCACACTACATCCACTCGGCACCCCCACCCTAGAAATTCACAATACACACTGTGGTGGGGAAACTACTAACTTGGGGTTTCCTGATGCTTTTAACCATAAAATTCTTTTTCTGGGAATACTTAATTTACTTCACAGAATGTAGTAAAGACAATAATGGGTTTAGGATTTATATGTTTGTTTATTGCAGATGTGTACTCCTGAAATCACAATGGAAAATCTGAGAGGGTAAGAAAACAGTGGGAGAATAGGTTTGGGAAAAGAAAGCAGCAAGTACAGGAATGGAAGTACATAAGAGACAATAAAGTACCAGTACTCAGTACTTCTACTGAGGCAGTCATCAAATGTTTCAGGTATGGATGAGAGATCTCCGGGTTACATACCAAATCCCGGTTAAGGAGCTTCAGTGCATACAAGAGTTGAGAAAGTGATACCTAAGAAAGAAGACACTAAAAGGAAGAACGGAAGCCAACTTAGCAAAGGAGGGAGGCAAAGGAACAGGATGCACAAAAATCTGAATGTAAGGGAAGGTCTGGTAATCGAAGAACTCTTGCTTAACTGAAATACAGAGGTAGAAGAGAGGTACTGAGAGAACTACTGCTGATGAAGACAGAAGAGCCTGGTACCCTGACGGCTCAAAAGGGTGTTGAAAGTGGGGGGAATCTGATCATATTTGCATTCTGGCTTCCAGGAGGGACTACAGGCTTTGCCTGACTAAATGAAGACCAGTTGATAGTCTCTAGCAATAATCCAGGAAAGACAAAATGATGCTAAACAGAGCCAAACACTGGAGGTAGGGTAGAAGAGGGAGAGATTCAAAAGACATTTTGCTGGTATACTCATT
This sequence comes from Felis catus, assembly GCF_018350175.1. Classification (NCBI taxonomy): domain Eukaryota; kingdom Metazoa; phylum Chordata; class Mammalia; order Carnivora; family Felidae; genus Felis; species Felis catus. Next base: position 145,351,557 of record NC_058368.1, on the reverse strand, counting down.
ACAACTGGTGATCTTCATGTGTGAGGGATAGATGAGAGAAAAGATTTAAGAGAGATTCCCAGCTCTTCACCCTAGGTAGTGGTGCACTGATCAAGAGCAGGTTTGGGGACTGAGATGGGCTTAATTTAACCACACTGAGCTTGAGTTTAAAAAGCCTGTGGAATAACCACGTGAAGGGAATCTAGCAGGCATTTGGAGATGGATCTGGAATTCAGAAGGAAAGAGAGATCTGGGCCAGAAATACTGATTGTAAATCAACATTACATAAATAAGAGAACACATATGATCACTCAGAGAGAGGATACAGAACTAGAATAGGGAGACCAAAAAGGAGCAGTCAGAAAATTAGGGTTTTTTTTTAACTATATAATGACCCTGACATATATTGAGATACTAAATCAAACAAAAATTGAATGTAATTCATTTAAAAAAATACTAATATATTTTGGCATATTTTATAAATTCCAAACAAACCCTTATTTAACAACAAAATTGAACTAAAGCAAAAACACTCCATTCCCTAAGCCCCCCCCCCACCCCGGGTTACTTGAGGTTTACCTAACTATTCAAAATGTTAGTTGAAACATAAAATTTCACTCAATAGCCGTAGTTTATCTAATTAACAGCTCTGTGCCAGTAGCAAGATGACAGCACATCAAAGCACCAATTAATATTTGGTTGAATACTTTTAAAATTAGGGACTGGGCTTTGCTGAAGGATGTTACATATAATAATACATACACTTATGGCTTGATTACAAAATTAAGAACTATATTATATTGAAATGATATCCATCTCAATTTCAATCATTATATCATAATGAAATATCACTGAATAATTATTGTCTCTTTGCTCAAGTAAGAATATTTCAACTTTCTAAAAATGAAAACATAATACAATCAACATTTTTATATACACTTTTCAAGCTGTAATACACTGGTCTCTACCAAGTTTATAGACTAGTAGAGGCAGAAATGAGAATATTAGAACTTCCTACTATGAGATGCCTAAAATTACGGCCAAAAATGGAAATAACCACAACTGCAGCTTAGTAAGCAAAAATGGCAAGAATTTATTTTGCAAATATAAAACCTTAGACATGTGAACTTCCTCGGTTTCCAGGCGTAAGCTTAAAAATAAATTCAGACTTGGGGCGCTTGGGTGGCTCAGACGGTTAAGCATCCGAGTTCGGCTCAGGCCATGATCTCACAGTTTGTGGGTTCAGGCCACGCATCAGGCTCTGTGCTGACAGCTCAGAGCCTGGAGCCTGCTTCAGATTCTGTGTCTCCCTCTCTCTCTGTCCCTCCCCCACTCGCGCTCTGTCTCTCAAGAATAAATAAATGTTTTTAAAAAATTAAAAAGATAAATAAATAAATAAATTCAGACTAGAGGTGACAACAGAACACAAGTGAACTCTCTCTCAGTAAAAAGACTAATTCCAATTCTCATCTCATCCTAAACAATGAACCTCTCATTTCTTATTATAAATAAAAGTTAGAAGGGAGTCAGAGCTCTTTCATGCCATAAAATGTAGGTTGTTAATACATCTATTTTGCTGGAGTCTTACTCCTGCTGGAAAGCTATTTGATTTTTTTTTTAAGCTCAAATAATCAAAACCTTTTTTTTTAACTGCTTCAGCAGAGGCTAAAGATTGGGAAGGTAGAATAATTTTTCTCCCCATCAAGTGAAAGCAGTCTTTCTAAACTAGAGGTTAGCCCTAAGACTAGACAGTGTGAAGAAGCTTATTCTGCTGCTATTAAATATCTTTTCAGAAAAACAGCCCCTGTGAATTCTAATACTGCATATAATCATTGCTCAAATGATCCTTTTTAGTTAGAAACAATTTTTTTCACTACCATTCTCCACTTTTTTCATGTGCTTTTTAATCTAATGTGCGGGGAACTGATTGGTTTTAATTTATTTTATTTTAGTTTTAGTTTATGTCAAAGACATTTCTTTTGATGAACCTATAAATCAATGTACATTAGAATCAAAGTGAGACTAAAACACTTAAAGAAATATAACTAAGTTTCCCCAGAACTCAAGATCATTTACAAAAAATGTGATTATAACAGAATATACCATGAATACCTTTAAACATTAAAGATAATTTTTAACTAATACTAGGAAACCTCCTCTGTATTTGTCCCTCCCTGCAGCAATACCACATTATTATAAATTTAGATTTAGATTTAGACTCTTTCCAAAAACAAAACAAACAAACCAAACAAAAAATACATGTAATTACTAGATAGGGGTGTTAAACTGAACCCAATACCATCATAAAAATTTGGTTTGAATTCATTTAGCTAATCACTTACCTACCAAGGCTCTTGGGCAGTGGTCCTCAAATTTCAGAGAGCAAAGAAGCAGTCAGGGTACAAATTTAAATGTGGAATCTAAGGCCCAGATCAGGGAGATTACCTGATTCTGAAGGCCCCCAAACACACATTTGTAGTTAGCACCAGAGATAGTTTCCAGGAAGAAGTATGTTAGGAAATTGAGACAAAAGATGGATTGTTTTGATATGGCTAGCGAATGACCTGGATTTCAAGGCATTTGACAGCCTGGCTGGAGCACAGCAGGGATAGCCCTGGTAATCCAATAAATAGCATGGGGAAGCAGCAAAAGGGAGAAAGTTTGGTTCAGTCACTGACCAGTGAGCCCAGCACTCCCCTCCTGCCATCCCACTAAAATATGTATCCCAAATAAAGTTCAAACAGGATACAACATTATACCTGGAATGTAACTGAAGGATGTTAATCGGTATCTGATGCTGGCTGTGGCCTCTAGCAGCAGGAAGTCCAGTTAGGAAGAATATAAAAAAGCATCTCACTCTACCTCATTCTGTATTTCCTCAAAAAAAAAGAGAGCGTGAGGTGCCTCCTCCACTACTGGTTTCCAAGCCCATTAGTGATTCTCTCTCAAGGCAGTTTTCTCTCAACAATATAATGCTCATGACCAGAGCGGGAAGGTAAAGCCAAGTGGAGCACTGCATGCTACGGTGTAAAGTCAGCCCTAGGTAGCTGTGGGGACAGGAGGAGCACTCAGAAGAGTGCGACCTTACCACTATCACTTCCTCTGCAAAAACTCAAAAAACAGTAAACCATTTCAAATCACACAAAATCACCCCCCTTGTTATACACACAGGACAGAAAAATGAAAGAGTAGGAAAGGAAGGCCTCTTCTGAGTACACAAAGATCTGTCATTCATTAATTTGACTGTATCTTTGAACACTCTCCTACCTCACATGTAGAGGAAGAGCTGCCTTACCTAGATGTAGGGAGAGTGGTGCAGAGAGTTTGCTCACTCTGACCAGAGTCAGACAGTCCCTACACTAGTCCCTCTTCTGTCAAGGTAAGAAAATCAAAAAAATCAATAACAGTATGGGACCAAGGTGATGCTCTTGCACCGTAAGAAAAAAGAACACTGCCATAAAGAGAAAGAGAGAAGGGCACCTGAGTGGTTCAGTCAGTTAAGCATCTGACTTCAGCTCAGGTCATGATCTCACAATTCGTGGGTTTGAGCCCCACATCAGGCTCTGTGCTGACAGCTCAGAGCCTGGAGCCTGCTTCAGTCTGTCTCTCTGTCTCCGCCCCTGCCCCACTCATACTCTGTCTCTCTGTGTCTCAGAAATAAAATAAAAACATTTTAAATAATCAAGATGATTGTTAAAAAAAAAAAAAGAGGAAGAGAGAAAGCTTGCTTCTGTGTTGGGCTTACATGGGAATCAGGAGAAAAACTTGGAAATTATCTACTTTACATTCCCAATTGAAAAAGAAAAAGGGAAAAGAAAAATACAGCCTCCAAAAGCAAGAGATGAGGGAGGGGAACAATAGCTGAGAGTGTAAAAGAAAGTGGATAAGAAAAAAACTGGGAGTTCAAATATATAATAATAGTAGAGATTTAAATTCTATATGAGAGGCAATTCAGAGCAGTACAGAAGCTGGAAAAAATCTAATTAGTATTTTAACATATACATGTGAGTTGATCTCCTAACACAGAAGGAAAAGGACCAAGATGTAAACAAAGCATATTGATAGATTAGAGGACAAAGACCACAAATCCAACCTACAAATAACTGGCATTTCTGAACTGAAATCATCGGCAAACATACCACTGAAAAATTACTCCTGAGCTAGAAAAAAAAAAAATCAAACATATTTACTTTTATAAATTGAGAGGATTCACTGTGTTTCTGAGAAAACTGTTGGGGGGAAATATCTATGCCTAGAGGTAGCAGAGTGGAATATCTTATTTAAAAAAAATAAAAAGGAGGGGCACCTGGGGGCCTCAGTCAGTTCAGCTTCCGACTTTGGCTCAGGTCATGATCTCACAACTCGTGGGTTCGAGCCCCGCGTCGGGTTCTGTGCTGACAGCTCAGAGCCTGGAGCCTGCTTAGGATTCTGTGTCTCCCTCTCTCTCTGCCCCGAACCCACTCACATTCTGTCTCTGTCTCTCAAAAATAAATAAACATTAAAATAACTAACTAACTAAATAAATAAATAAATAAATAAAACAAAGATGTGGAAAAAAGAGTTTATCTACACAGGAACAAAATTAAAGTAGCCTCAGCCATCTCCTCCACAGCAAGGAACACCAAAAGTCGATAGAGCAATGTCTAAACATCTGAAAATTTCTGACTTACAAGTTTGCATCTTAGCACCTATAACACAGTCAGGCACACTGTAAACAAATAAAAGTTGCAATGAAGAAAAGAAAATTAAAAATTTAAATGAATTTATTTTATATATCTCTACCTATTGTACCCTTCTTCTACTTTCAAGTTTATTCACCAATTGGTCTTTTCCCGTTCAAACAACAGATTTATATGACATCTAATCTTTCTGATACCAGTGTCATTTTATAAGATTATCATATTTTTATATAAAACAAGACTTTTCTGTAAGCACACAAGAGAAATTGATCCACCATTGGTGATGATTTGAGCTCTTTGTGCTTTTGAATACTGAGTGGGACTTGTAGAGACTAACTTGTCTGCATGTATGCTAATTAGGCCAGAACCAGGAACTAATGGTATATGAGTTTGACCAAAGTTATTCCACAAATAAGAAGATACAGAAAAAGTCTGTATCAGAAACTACAGACTCTGCTATTCTGAAAATAGATGATAAAGCCATATATTTTTAAAATATACTACCAAGTGCCATTAAAAAAATAATTGGTGGGGCACCTGTGTGGCTCAATTGGTTGAGCATCTGACTCTTGATTTCTTTCCATTCAGGTCATGATCCCAGTGTCACGGGATGGAGCTCCATGTGGGGCTCCACAGTGAGCATTGAGTCTATTTGGGATTCTCTCTCTCTTAAAAAGAAAAGAATTAGTGTTCAACATTTTTTAATGAAAGAAATATTCCCTTTTTCTTCACAAAGTCTTCATTAAAAACTAGATGGGGTAGCTGGGTGGCTCAGTCAATTAAATGACCAACTCTTGATTTCGGCTCAGATCATGATCTCACACTTAGTGAGATGGAGCCCTGCATGGGCTACTAGACAGTGTGGAGCTTGCTTGGGATTCTCTCTCTACCTCTCTCTGTCTGCCCCGCCCCCGCTCACGCATGCTCATTCAAACGCTCTTTCTCTCAAAATAATTAAAAAAAAATAAAAATAAAAAAAACTAGAGGGGCACTATGTGGCTCAGTTGGTTAAGCATCTATCAATTTTGTCTTGGGTCATGATCTCACGGAAGGTTCATGAGTTTGACCCCATGTGAAGCTCTGTGTTAACACTGCAGAGCCTGCTTGAGATTCTCTCTTACTCCCTCTCTCTCTGCCTCTCCCCCACTTGCATGGGCTCTCTCTCTCCCAAAATAAAACAAAAAACTAGATTAGCATACCTTCTTACTTCCACAAGCTTTCACTCATTCACCTGGCACCTGCAATATCCCAGCACTTTGCTGTGTGTGTCCTCATAGAAAGGAATGTCAAATGTTTCCTGGGAAAATCAAAGACTCTAAAAGAAGGAGTCTAGAAGACTTGAATCCAGTTCTTGAAGAATTGAATTTTGATACATGAATGAGGGCTTACCAAGTAGAGACAAAGTCATGTCAAAGAAATGGAAGAGCTCTTCAACAAAGGGCCTGAAAAGTTTGCTAAGTTTTAAAAATAAAGTGCCAATACATGTGCATAGATTGGGTAAAGCATAGGCTGATATGGTCCAATGGTTCCCAACATTGGGAGGGACCATTCTCAAAGAAGTTGTTTGGAAATGAGTGAGAACATAGTTGTCACAAATAGGAGGGTGTGTAGTTTGCTATTGCAATTTAATGCTCAGGGAACAGATACAAAGAGCATCTACAAGGTATGAGGCAGCTCCATAAAAATGCCAGATGAGCCCCCATTAAGAAACACTAGGAAGTGGGTTAAAAGTAAACAAAGCCTTGAGGTGCCTGGGTCGTTCAGTCAGTTAAGCATCAAACTTCAGCTCAGGTCATGATCTCATAGCTGGTGAGTTTGAGCCCTGCAGTGGGCTCTTCACGGACAGTGCAGAGTCTGCTTGGGATTCTCTCTCTCTCTCTCTCTCTCTCTCCTTTTGCCTCTTCCCCTCCCCTACCTCTCAAAATACATAAATAAACTTGAAAAAAAAATTTTAACGAAGTCTAGAAAACTAACCATAGTGTTTCTTAGCATATTTTTGAAATCTGAGATCACAACCTGCATTTCTGTCAATAAATATTTACCTCTAAGAAAGCTGTGTTTTTCCTGAGAAATGGTATGCTTCTTTCTTTCCTTTGACCACCATGAAGCTGAGAACTTAGTCTATAGGAAGGTCAGGCAGTAGGGGAGTGGGGGGGAGGGAGGAAAGGAAGGAAAGCAGTTTACAGATAACTCCAAAATTCTATGAAGAAATTCCATTTAAAACAGTGAGCAATAAGAAACCACTGTAGGTTCTTGAGCTACCATAGAGATTATTTTAAAAGTTTTCTCTGAAGGCTATTACATGACAGTGATATGAGACAACCCTAATCTCAAAGATAAACTTGTATTAGTATGTTCCTTGGTTCTGCAAGCCTATAAGATCAGCACTTCAAGGACTGAAGTACCAAGCTCTTTAGAGGTACCTCTGGTTTTACAGTTTTCAGCAACCTTTCCCTATTCTGGATGCTTTTAGGTAGGATTTATTCTCCATTCCCCTACTTTCCAATCCTTTTATACCCAGCCTGCTTGGCCCCTGAAGACATTTGTTTTCAACACATAATTACTAAATAATCTCTATGGCACTTTGTTGTTGTTATAGTTCCTGACTGTGTTTATGATTCAAACACTGCCTCTAGGGTCCCAAACATCTCTAGGCTTCAAAGATATTAAGAATCAAATCAAACTCAGACTCGAACAATGTACTTATATAAAGCAGACATATTTTCCTTAAAGAGTTGCTTATCTTTCTCAGAAATGTATAAGCATTAAGACCTGCTATCAATTTAGAATTTGTCATAAAACGTTATGGCCATCTTGATTGCCTCATCATGTAGCAGTGTCTCATTTAATCCTAAATAAACGGGGAAAGGAACTGGCAAAGGGAGAAGAATGTAAGGAGAAACAATCCTGTAAGTCTACCTATATCCAAATGAAACCAGGGTAGAACCAGAAACTGTTTCCACTAACTTCCTCAATTAAAATATCAGTAACAATGTTTAATTCTTGAATTGCAATCCCTTAATTTGCATTTCTCAATATTCAACATTTCTTTTTAGATCAAATTTTCATTTTGTAAATGTTTCCTTTAGTCCATATTCAACTCTTCAGAAGCAAGAAGTAAGGATTCTACTTGGGGTCCAATAATGTTGTTGAGGGACTATGTTTTTCTGAAAGTATAAACTTAAGCTTTTGTCACTAAAGAGTGAGGCCACTGTTGAGGCGCCTGGGTGGCTCAGTTGGTTAAGCCTCCACCTTTGGCTCAGGTCATCTCAAGGTTCACATTAGGGCCCCATCACAGGCTGGGTGCTGACCACTCAGAGTCTGGAGCCTGCTTCAGATTCTGTGTCTCCCTTGCTCTTGCTCTCCCTGTCTGCCTCTCCCTCACTCGCACTGTCTCTCACAAAAATAAAAACATTAAAAAATAAAATTTAAATTTAAAAAAGAGTGAGGCCACTATTAAATTTTAACTTTTTAAAGTTATAAACATGATTCACACAAAGTGAGCCTGTGGCAAAGATTTATTGAACTCCTGATGAAGGAGCGAGCTGAATGGGAAAAATTATAAAAATCTTGGAAATAGGGCAATAAAATCACAACCTTCAGGAGTACTTTTTCTACCAGTCAAAAATAATTTGCATCTCCATCAGACAAAAAAAAAAAAAAAGTAACTGCTGAGCCTGGGCCCTAATCAATAACGGTCAAACAACGGTATAGTCCGCTAGATAATTAATTCATCCTCAGGTGGGCATCTTAGACAAGGTTTCATTCTGAGCTATCCTTTTGCTTTTGCTAGGTGTTTATAATTTTTGCCATCATAAACGTGTATCTATAAACCAGTTAACTACCCCGTTCATGATTTGATAATATAAGCAGATAATTTGGGAAAAGAAAAATTGTTGGCTATAAATATTAACTTATTCCTCCTGATCCTTAATGAATATGAAACCCCTTCAAGTTACGGGGAACTTGGGCATTGAAATCACTGGTAATTTAAGACCCTTTGTTTCAAGGTCACACGGACAAAGGCTTGCTATCCCCGCGCAGGCTTAAACACATGGTAGTAACCACCCACGTTGTCCGTGAGGGCTCTGTAGTGGCCAAAGAGGGCAGGTCACACTGGGTGCGCCCCCTCCTTCCCACTGCGACTCCCCACGCCCAAACAGAAGCTCGTCCCACCACCGCTGGGACGCGGCCTGCATTTCACCAGCAAGCGCCCCGCTTCCCAGTCTTTTGTTCAGGGCTGGGCTGTTAGCCGCCCACCCGCACCCACCCTTCCACCCCATCCCAGAGTACGATGAGGACCCTACGGTAAGCAGAGCCGGGAAGAGGCGGCCAGCCAAATGCTGTGGGAATACTCACCCAGCTCCGCTCGGCCCCTGACCCCGTCGCCCAGCCCAGGGCGGGCGGGGCAACGGGCATGGGGGAGGGGAGCCGGGGTGAGGTACCCATCGCTCTGCCCGCTGCCGCCCAACCGGCGGCCTCAAGGAAGAGAATAATGGGCTCCCGAGGGCTACGGAGACCGTAACAGACGAGCAGAGCCCACGCGCACAGAGGAACACCAAAAGAAAGGCCCAACCCTCCCTCGGCCAGCGCCACCGAGGCGGCCGAGTCAGAGCATGCGCACCAGCACCTCCCGCGCACCATGGGGCCAAGCTCGCGCCCGTGCCTGACGTCGCCAGCCGCGCGCGCAGGGCCCGGGCCGGGGGGCGTGACCTCCCGGTTGCCCACTGCCACTGGAGCCGAGGCCCCGCCCCTCATCTCACCGGCTGGGGGAACCGAACGGCTGCTTTGCGCTCCGCGTCCACAGAGGCTGCCCACTGGGGAGGCGCGGCAGGCAAACCCAAACCTGAGAGACGGGTGCCAATGTTTTAAGGGTCGTTCCACCCCTTCTTCCAACAAATAGTCAAATATCTGGAAAATAAAAGGGTAACTAATGGAGAAAGGGTCGAGCAAGAACCTTCACGGAGGTTGGGGAATCAAACCGGCTAACACCCTAACATACATACACACAGTGTAAAACTACTGTAAGCGCCACAATTAAGCACAGGCAGGACTACCTCCTTTAAAACGGAAGACCAAAGTAGAAGTTAGCAATTCGAAAATTGACAATAGTTCCATCTGTGATACATATCTCAGGGAAAAAAAAAAATCTAGCAGCAGAATTAAATTGGGGGTTGGGGACGGTGGGATAAAGAAAAGACCACAGAAAGATGTAGGAGTAACAGGGGTGATCGAACTGAAATACTGAAAATGCAACAGAAGACATGTGAGGGAAAACTAGCATCTGCTCCTTTTAACACAACAGAATTAAATTCGTGTGAAAAGAAGAGAGTAAATACAGGCAAAGAAGTGAAAGGAAAACCTGCCTTCAAACGTACAGGGAATGGTTATGATCTTGTACCACAGTTATGTAAGATATCACCATTGGAGAAAGCTAGGTGATAGGTACATGAGATTCTGTACTATTTTTGCAGTTTCTTGTTACTCTATAATCATTTCAAAATAAAAAGTTCTTAAAAAGGGACAGAACACCCATCAATAGCGATCAGGAAAAGGAGTTGACTAAAAAAGCTTGAGGAAATTTTGGGGGGTAATGGAACTGTTCTATACCTTAATTGTGTTGGTGATTACACCTGCTGTTTTGTTTGCCAAAACGCATAAATGGGATAGATTTTACTATATGTAAAATAAAACTCAATGTAAAAAAAGATACTGCCAAAAAAAAAAAAGATACCGCTCATAAATGAATTTCCTAACATACTTGAGCAACTGTGGATATAAATGAATAAGATAGCTGCCAATTAAAAGTATTCACTGGCTTTTTTTTTTTTTTTTTTTTTTTTTAAGTATAGGGCAGTGAGTTCTGAGTGAGAACTTTAGTGGATGGGTGTCTCCTTCAGCTTTAAGCAGTTATTTGAAAAACATAAAACTTTCACATACAAAAATAAGAATGCATTGCTTGGCACTGTATTCAATAATCTAGACACACTTTCATGCATCAACAATACCATGTTAAAAAATTATGCATTTGAGATTTTTTAGACTACTTTTAAGTGTTTATTTATTTATTTTGAGAGAGAGAGTGGGTGCACAAGAGCGGGGAAAGGCAGAGGGAGAAGGAAAGAGAGAATCTTAATCAAGTTCCACGCTCAGATGGGAGCCCCACTTGGTGCTCGATCCCCTGCCCGTGAGATCACAACCTGAGCCAAAATCACAAGATGGACACATAACCAACTGAGCCACCCATGCGCTCCTGCATTTGACATGTTTTTAAGTTTCATAGTTCATCTGCCAAAAACAAAAACACAAAGCAAAGTAAATCAGCTAACTTTGATATACTTCGTTTCATCTTATCACTCTTGGCAAGGAATAGTACTGGCCTGTTTGTGTTTACCCTACAACACTACAGAGTGCTTTAGGGTGGAGTGTGTCATTGCATAGCCAGCCTCTAACAGAGTTCCTCACTAGTAATAAGTATTTGCTGAATAAAACAATGAATTAATCACAAAGAGAAGGAAACTAAAATTCATTGAGAACCCTCCATAAACCAGAAACATAGTTAACTGTATGATAACTACACGAAGATACCCATTTTATAGACATGAAAACTGAGACTAATGATCAAATCCCTTTCATTCCTTATTTCATTGGATTTCTCCACTTCATTTGGACATGTTGATCACATCTAGAAAGTCTTGTTTCCCTTAGCTTCCATAAAACTACAATCCCCTGAATCTCCTCCGGCTCCCTTGACCTTCCTTTACTTACCTTCACAGGCTTCTGGTTGTCCACTACATTTTAAACCCATGTTTCCCACAGGGCCTCATAGAAGTTAAGCCTTCTGGCTTTTTATTTGTTTTGTTTTATTGAGACACTGTAAAGTAAAAAAAAAAAAAAATTCAAAATAAGTTTATCGAAGCTTTGCATTTAGCGTTTTCCTTTAACCAATGAATATTTTTATTACCAAAAATTACAATGCAGTATAATTGTGCCTTTCACATTATGGGAATTATCTTGTAATATTAATTCACAATATCCTTAAGGTAGTATGGCCCAAGAATGAGACACAAGTATAAAATTGCATGGGAAATGTCTTATTTTCTCAATCTTATAAGAAAGTACAATCATATCACTTGTACATAGTCTTTCGGCTCATATCCCACAGGCCACACCAAGATACAAGGAAGGTAGAAAATGCAGTCTCTCGCTAGGTAGCCAAGGGCTCAGTCAAAGCTTGACAGAGTGAGATTGTTTTATTATTAGAAGAAAGAAGGGCAGAATGGATACTGGGGAGAATAGCTCTCTCTGCCACCGCGTGTAGTAGGCAGATCTCTTCCACCACCCTCCAGGAGGTCCTCAGGAAAAGATAAATTATATAAAAGAAAGAGTTAGGAGAGGTAATCTGATTGGATGGCAGAGATAAGAAACATAAACCTGTGTGTACATAGCACTTACCCAAAAGAGTGAGAGAAAAAAAACTGTAGTTGGCGAAACTATAGAGACAGTAAAAAGATCAGTGTTTGCCAGAGTTTGGGGGAAGAGGGCAAAAACAGAAGGGATGAATATGTGGAGCATACAGCATTTTTAGGACAACAAAATTATCATTTTGACACTAATGGTGGATATATGACATTATGCTTTTGTCAAAACCTATAAATCTATACAACACAAAGAATTCTAATATAAACTATGGACTTTAGTTAACAACAATCTATCAATATTGGTTCATCAGTTATAACATATGTACCACACTAATGCAAGATGTTAATAAAAGGGGAAACTGTGACTGGCATACATAAGAATTCTGTATTATCTGCTCAGTTTTCTGTAAACAATATTTTCTAAGAAATAGTCTATTAATTTTTTTTAATGATACTGAAAAAAACCGCAATAGTCAATATTAAAGAATGGGGTTTCAGAGAATTGATAATAATTACAGCAGGGTGATTCAAACTGCCCATCATGCCACTTCTTATTTGTTACCTTTTGTATACCCACAGCACATACATACTTGGGGGGATCTGTGTTTTATTTTTATTATCAACCTTTTTGAATGTAATTTATATAAAATAAAATGCTCCCATTTTAACTCTACAGGTTAGTACATTTTGACAAACAGATACATCTATGTAACCATTACTACAATAAAAATATAGAACACTTTCATCATCCCAAAGAGTGAACTACTACTCCTTTGCAGTTAATCACTTCCTTGACTCTCAAAGCCTTAGTAACCACTCATTTCCTCTAGATTAGTCACTCTAGTTTTGCCAATTCTAGCAAATGGTATCATACAGTACATACAGTACCTATGTGTCTGGCTTCTCTTACTTGGCATCTATCTGAGATTCATTGATGCATTTATCAGTAATCAGTTCTTTTTTATTACTAATCAGTATTCCACTGCATGACTATACCACAGTTTGTATATCTAGTCATCTGGGAAGGACATTTAGGTTGTTTTCAGCTTCTGGCTATTATAAATAAAGCTGCTATAAATAATCATGTACAAGTATTTTTGTGGACATATATTTTCATTTCTCTTGGGTAAATACCTGGTAGACATATATTTTGGGCTCAGTATAGAAATACAAATTGTGTTCTTTGACTATAATTCTGTACTGATGACATTCCTTAGCTTAGGGCTTGCCTTATTTCATATTCTAATTTAGAGAAACTTTTGTTGCTGAACTTAAGTTACTGTATGTTTCATTTGATTTTTAGTAGTAGGCATATGTACTCAGAGTACCTAAAGTTGGGGACTGTGGCATGACACTCATGGATTCAATCATTTGTATGGAAATAGCAATGGAAAATTGTCATTTTTTTTAATGACAATCTGTAATTATATCTGTGTTTCCTAAGAAAACTTTCTTAGAAAATTTCTGAAGGTTACTGAAAATTAGTTGTAAAAGTCTTGACGATAGCAAAGCATAAAGTTAACACAGAATCACAGCAACAAGGTACTACAGCTAACAATGGATAGCAGTAGGATTGGATAGCTGTGCTCGCATTTTGAGGATCTTATCTTTGAGGGTCTAGTTTGTATTATGAAAGGTATATATAACACATTTCAGGAAATAAGCCAATTTGAACTGTCTGAACAAAGGTTGGAATACTGTAGTGCATTTTGTTATTTGTCTGTCTTTGTTTTATAATATTCTTATTTGGACATTTCTATCTTTCAAAACACTTGAGGACATTTCGGAACTATACATTTGTTTCAAATTTGTCAGAGGAATTCAGAGTTCTAAAAGAGTCACTCTGGCGGTAATCTGATATTACTCAGGTTGCTGGTTTTTTCCCACTGAAATTGGTTGACAACGCCCTTTGTTCTTTTATTTGGGGAGGGGGTCAGAAAAAACTCTGCATATCTCTAGCATATCCTTCTGGGTTATCAGATTCTAGCCTTGTTCATTGTCTGTAAGCAATTTTGCTGTTCTTTGTAAATTGTAGGTTATATAGATATAGATAGATACATAACTTCTGTCCTGTCTGGTAGTGATTTTAATTGATTCCCCCATGTTACTCATGGAAAAATCAGTTCTATCCCATTTTACCTGGTTCCCTGATATCATATGAGTAAAATGAATTCTTTAACATATATTCGTTTTTATATCTGCATGAAAGGCATGATTTTATCTTTCTCTAAATGTTATATTTTAATAGAGGCCTAGCAATTTGTACCTACGAACCCCATAGGAATAAATTCTTACTGTACACTTTCAGTCCCAAGTCTCACTGAAATGCTCAGTAACTTTGAAGGGAAAAGCAGTCCAGAGTCCATAACAGGGCAGCTGCCCAAGCAAACCAAAACCTTGACCAAGATAATATGAGGCCCAAGAAGAAATAAATGAGGGGCGCCTGGGTGGCTCAGTCAGTTAAGCATCCTGCTCTTGATTTTGGCTCAGATCATGATCTCAAGGTTTGAGATAGGATTGAGTCCTGCCTTGGAGCTCCATGCTGACAGTGCAGAACCTGCTTGGGATTCTCTCTTTCCCTCTCCTTCGGACTCTCCGGTACTCACTCTCTCTCTCTCTCTCTCAAAATAAATAAATAAACTTACAAAGAAGAAGAAGAAAGAAATGAGAAAGTAGATAAGTAGCAAACCATGAATGTGCCACACCTTTAGAATACGTGGGGAAAAAAAGATTCAAACACAGTATTTGCAGCACCCTGTATCCAGAATGCATTGATTTGTAAAGCAATGGGTAGAGAATAAAGAAGCAACTACAAAATCTCAAATTCTTCAGAATTTTTGGTTCAAATTCCCTCTACCTTCTAGGCCATAGGTTAGATCCCTTTGAACTACACAGCAAGATATTCTCCCTTGCTAGACTTTCCACACATCACCCAGCAAAGAACATACCAGGAGGGTAATGAGACAAGATCAATATACTTACATAGGGTCTGCCTTTTTGCTCACAAGGACTTGAATGTCCTGGTTCAATAATGACCTGTTTCTTTTAATGTTCTATGGCTATGTTTACAGATCAGGAATTTATTCTGATTGTAGTATTCAATTGCATATTGATATATTGGTGTGTTATAATGATGTTTTGCATTAAGACAAGTTCAGCCTGCAGCCCTGGAAGCCTTTGTGCAGTTTTAATTCACGAAGCTGCCCTAGATTCAGACCAAATCAGAAGTTGCTCCCAAGGCAATAATTCTCTTTAGACTGCCTCTTAAAATAAATAACAGTAATGTGTGTTTCCTCGGCCCCTTCATCTGCATTATCTTATTAGAGAGATGACAGACACACTGTGGAAAGGGTACCAATGTGGCATCAAGAAGTCATAGAGCAAGCTTTATTTCTGCACTCACTTGGTATGTAGATTTCGAGCAGTCACTTATCCTCTCTGAACCTTAGGATCTATGTTCTACAAAATGGAATTAGCAATAATTCCACCTTTGCAGGAGTGTGAAGAACAAAAAGATATACATTTTCAAACTTACGAGATTGATACATAAGAGTAATAGAATAATACAATAATTAATATAATCATGTTTTCTAACATAGAAAGAAGGCCAGGTACAAAACAATATGTTAAAGTATAACTTCATTTATAGTCCTATAGAAAAATGATAAAAGGTTACAACCAAAAATTAACAATGGCCATCCCTAGGTAAGGGAATTATGAATGATTTTTCTTCATCATACCTTTTTGGTATTTCAGATTTAGAAAAAATAATGTGTCATCAATGTGTTACTTTTTATAATAAAAATAAAGAATGCTACCTCCAATAAAAAAATTAAAATTGATGTCTGTGATTTTTAGATGGAAGCAAATGATATTAACTTTACTGAACATATATATATGGCACAAAGAAAAGAATGTTATTGATATAAATTATATCCTGTTGTTCTGTAAAGGAAATAACACTAGAGGCAAAAAGGTCAAATTTAAAGGGACAAAAAGCCAAAAGGTGGTGACCAGCAAAAGACGATAATGTGACATTCCAAATGTATAATTTCTTACCTTCTGCAACCCAGAGTTGGCCACAGAGAATGTCCCTTCATTGTTCAGTCTTCCTCAAATCAAGGAGCTGATGGAATAAATACATAGGCAGAGATAGTAGAAGGATATAAAAAGGCATCCTTATTCTATATGTACTCAAGACATGTCAAGAGGCATATTACAAAACATGAATAATGACAAAAAGAAAGAGGACAAATGTTAAATGTCGAATGAAATAGGCCACAGTTGAGTAGTGTTGCCACATCTTTGATGTAATGTTTGACTGCTTTGTATTATGATGCTTTTAATTATTTATGCTGTTTGGTATGTGTGATAAAGAGGAGGTAAAGCTTACTGCCATACAGATTTGTCTCTGATATTGGTTCTTAATACACACAGCACACACCCTACTTACAATAGTCAAATGTCCATTATGGTCAATGAGGAAATTTCACTTGGCTGATTGGTCATGATAGCCTCATGAGGATGGTCTGTAGGGTGATGTAACAGCCACCGGGTGAATTACAGCACTTTAAAAGGCCAGTAAAGAATTGCAATGCCTTCCTAGATGCTTATGAATTCCACTAGTTTCAATAAAGCTGTTTAGCTGGAGGTTACTGGCTTGTGTGATGCTTGGCTTGGAGATTCCACCAACTGGCAGCTGCCTAGGGCTCTAGCGAGGCTGTATAATGCTAGAAGACATCTGCCTGGAATAAGAACATCAACCCAGAGGATGAAAACACTCTGCATGTGAGCTATAGCCCTGCCACATCACTATATCCTTCTAATAGGTGCCTTTGCTAAGCAGCATATGAGTATGTCATATATCTTCAGCTCTCAGAAATCTAACTAAAACAATCTGGATTGGTGGTATATCCAAAAGGGGATATTTGATAGAGAGGTCGGGCTGAAAATATATATAATGGAGTTATCTCCTATATCTACTTAACTTATATTAACTCTGCTATATGTGTTTGGCAAAAAAAAAAAAAAAAAAAAAAACAACAACAACAACAACAAAAACCCCACACTTTTCTTATAACATGGACCCTAAATGCAAGCCAACAACTTCATCTGGTGTTCAACTCAAGAAACAACCTCTGTTCCAATAACAGAGGAAAAGGGGCTGTGTACGATTTCTTGACTGATAGTATACACACTCAAAATCATGTATACAGTGTTCTAGAGATTTTTTTAATGTAATTTTAACTCTATTTCTGCCTTTCACACTGATTTTAGATCCTAACCCTTTTAGAAAAAATCACCTCCAAAGCAGTATTTGAGTGTCACTGATAGTTACAGCTATGGTCACAGAAGACACACTATTCAAGGGAGACTAGATACCATGAAAAGAAAGTTCTGAGGGTAGAATCCTAGAGAACATGAATACTTTAGAAACAGGTAGGAGAGTCCATGAGGATTCTAAGAGAATTAGGAGGAAGACAAGAAAGAATAGATAATAAAACCAAGAAGAGAGTTTCCAAGGAGTGCTTAACAGTATCAAATAAAAAGCAAAGAAATTAAGGAATATAAATACTGAAAAGTGACTATTGGATTTGGAAATTAAGACACTGATAACTTAGCAAAAGCAGCTTTCATGTTATGGTAGTGGTCTCTTTCTGATGGATTACAAAGTGGATGGGTCTTTAAAAAAATAAATAAGGGAATCAAGGAAGTAAGGACTCCAGCTTTTCTATGAAGAAAAGAAAAAAGATAGAGTGGCCGGTAGCAGAGAATCAGAGGCAAGGGAGGGTATCTTAGTATTTCACTTTTAAGTGTGTGTGACTTGATCCAGTCTGCAAGCCAAGCACAAGAGCCAAAAGGAAAGAGGAGACAATTGAGGTACCACAGTGCCTAAGGAAAAAAGAAGTTGAATCCCAAGTACTAATCTGTATTATCTGGAAGGAGGACAAAGGAGACAATGTAATGGTAGGAATAAAAACATACATCTTTTTTATTCAGGAGAGAAGAAGTGCAGTGGAGTAGGACTTGAGGAAAGTTCATTTCTGATAGCTTCTGCATTCTCTGAAATGGGAAATTAGCAGAGCCATTTCTGAAAGTGAGGAGAGGGGCTTAAAAACACAAGTAAAATTTTGTAATTGTCTTAAAATAAATAAGAGAAGGTGAGAAAGAATATATATGATTTGAGGGTCTAGCTGAGACTGGATTCTACATTTGTGGAGGTACTACTTTCTACACTTTGTGTGATTGTTTTTTGTTTATTGTGTTCCTTCAGTACCATTCATCCTGCTTGTGTGAAGAAGTATAAAAAGTAGCCGAGTGAAGAGTGAATGAATTGCAGGCTTGCAGGGTGCTGAAGAGATCTATTAGGGTAGAATCAATTAAGGCTGCTGGTACAAGAGTAGCAGAAGTGAGAACCATGGGGTCTGATCAGGATGATAAGGAAATGATGATAAGGGGACATCAATAGAGTTGGAATAAGGAAAGAAATCAAGGGACAAAAGATTATCATGGTGTCATTAAGAGAGTAGGCTTGTGGAGACAGAAGATGACCAGCAGAATAGGAGGACATGTGTGGAGAAGAAGAGATGGATGTGCAAGGTTTCAGGTGTATGTATCAGTGAGTCCCAGGTAAGGACAAGGCCCCTGAGGTCAATCAAAGGTAGGCTGCTGAAGTAGAATGGAAGTGAAGCCATAAGCATTGAATAGACCATAGTAGTCAATGGGTCATTCATGAAGGCCTGGAAATTTCTGCAGGAGTTGTGTTGGAGAGAAAGATAGTGAGCCTGGTACCAAAAATCTAAATAAATGTGGACCATTAAGAAAAAGATGGTGATGAGGAGCATAAGAAAGGGTACAGATGGGTGGGTATAGAACCAACTCAAGAAAAATTTTGCTTTATAGGAAAGTAAAATGATCTGGATATGGCACTTTGGAGCTAGGATAATACTACCATTACTTGCAGGCTATGGGTAAAGGAGCCAGGCTAAAGAAAAGTCGAGGGCTCAAAGAGATAGATACGTGTTTCAAATGGGTGAATGTATTAGTCAGGGTTCTCTAGAGAAGCAGAACCCATAGGATACATATAGATATGCAGAAGGAGAATCATTATGAAGGATTGACTTACAGGATTATGAAGGCTGAGATGTTCAATGACCTACCTCCTGTCAGCGAGAGGCTCAGGAAGTAGTTGAAGTTCAAACCCAAAGCCTGAGAACCAGAAGAACCAATGATGTTAGTACCTGTCTGAGTCCAAAGGCCCAAGAACTGAGGGCTGATGACCAAGATAAAGATGAATGCCCCAGCTCAAGCAGAGAGGGCACATCACCCTTCTTTGACTGTTTTGTTCTATTCAGGCCCTCGATTGTATGAAGCCCACCCACATAGATGAGGGTGACCTTTTTTACGCAGTCTAGGGATTCAAATGCTAATCTTTTCTGGAAATACCCTTACAGAACGACCCAGAAATAATTTTTATCAGTTATCTGGGCATCTCTTAGATCAGTCAAGATGACATATAAAATTAATCATCCCTGTAGGTCTACATTCATACTGGCTCTCTCTCTGTGGAAAATAGAAACTGTTAAGCCTATTAACATTTATCCATTCTTTTCACAAACTTACAGAGAATCTAGTGTATGCCAGGCACTGTGCTAGGTGCTATAGAAATACAAGAACAAGACAAGCAGTGTCCCTGCCTTAAAGGAGTTTAGAGTTTTTAATTAGTAAGATCTCAGTCAAATAAGCAAAAAAACTTCTCAGCCTGACCATGTTATGAGGCTCTGTAGATCTGGTGGAGGAATGTTAAAAGCTAAATCAACCAAAGGATTCCTGAGAAAAAAGATATGCTCACAATCTGTCAGGCACTGACATCGATAATATTGATAAGCCTGCCCACATCTTTGAAAAAGTTACTGATAGAGCTGTTTACTAAAGAGCAAACACTAGTTTGCTGTATCTTTAGGGGTTATTTACATTACAGCAAGGCATAGAATCAATTGATATGGAAATCAGTTAAGAATGTTTTAATAGCAAAACAACCACAGAACTGTATAATCTTATTCGAAAACATAATACCTAAGAATCACATGAAAGCTAAATTTAAATGTTTTATGCATGCAAGATGGAACATTTCTTAGATGCTTTTAGAAACATCTAAAAGCATGCTGATAGATTGCTATTCTGAGTACCAAATGATAAGAGCTGTGAAAAGAACTACATATGAATTATAGGTAGATAATATGTGGCTTATATGTATATTACATGTAAAATCATTATTCCTTTGACATTGGCAAGCTTTACCCAATAATTATACTTCAATTACTATCAGCAAATTTCAGAAATACTCAACCATTTTAGATCCACTTTGAATAAATTTTCTTATATCACCAAATCTACAAATATAATCAATATATGAATAGTTTTTGATTAAAATAAAACCAATAATGGGGCACGAGGGTGGATCAGTCGGTTAAGCGTTTGACTCTTGATTTCAGCTCAGGTCATGATCTCACAGTTTGTGAGCTTGGCCCTATATCAGGCTCCTCACTCGCAGCATGAAGCCTAATTGGGTCTTCTCTCTCCCTCTGTCTTTGCCCCTCCCCTGCTTGGCTCGTGCTTTCTCTCTCTCTCTCAAAATAAATAAATAAACTTAAAAAAAAAAACAGTAGGGTCTTGAAGATAAAAAGTAAACTAACAATGTCAAGCTATCAGAGACAAAACTTTCCTTTAAATAAATGTAGTAAAAGGATAAGATATAAAATTAAAAACAAAAAAAAATCATCAGAACATTTAAAAACAGATGACTTTGCTGTGGAAAAGGGGAGAGAATAAAAAGGAAGAAGAACGAACATAAAGCAACAAAAACTTTTCACAATACACCCGTATTCCTAGAGTACAAAAATGTTCAAGCCTCAAATCCTGAAGCCAACAGCACTCTTTAGCCTTCTCAGCACACCCTCACAACCTGAGGCTTGAGCATAAGCTTTTAGGGCTGAGTAAAGCCTTTGGGAGGCTTGCCATCTCAGGTTTCACTGTGGATAAGGCTCAGTGAACAAATACCAGACTGAAACACAAGCTGACCTTCCCTTAGGAGGAGGGATTTGGCTTAGGATGGGTTTAGGGATTTCAATCCTGTGTTTGCTTTCCCAACCTCCACGTGATTGCGCCAGAGGCCCCCTACCTTTCTGCCACACTACAAATCTTTCATTGGTATCACTTGTCTCATAGAACACATACATTCCAGAAAATGTTCCTTAATATTTAATAAAATAACTGTTCTTCTGCCATATGTTAAATAAAATCAGGATATGGTCAAACAGAAAACATGCTTGGGCAAGCTGTAAAACATGAGAGTCACCTGGTCATTCAACTACTGATTCAGTAAGCACAAAACACTCTGAACAAAGCGTAAAAAGAAGCTCTTGATCACAAGCAATAGAAACTGACTGGCTAATTTTAGCAGGAACTTATGGGCAGAATATTAAGCAGCTCATAGAATCAACAGGAGGACTCAAGAACCAGGCTGGGGGGGGGGGGGGGGAAACAAGCAGGAACTAACAAGGGCAATCAGATAGTAAGAACCACAAGGTCACATGCAACTTTGGTTAGGATACTTCTGCTAACCCCACCATAGGTAGACACTACTAGATACCATGCCAGAACCATTGGCCACTGGGAACATACTTGAACCATCCTTACCCATTTAAATGATTCACTTGAGATTCAAATTCCCAAATCTGCTTGGCCAAACCCAAGTTTCATGATCATGCCCTCTCTGCTGGGGTTGGGAAGAAGGGAGATCTCACTAATTGGGCTTTTAGAGAGCAAGTCAGGGCCCTAATGCTCACCAAGACCCACAGAGGGGAATTTCCCTCAAATCGGAAGAGAGTCTAGATGCCCCATGCCCAAAGGAATTGTAAATACTCACTTCAATCCACAACTTTGACCATTCAACATATACTTTTGCCCCCGTACTTCCCCAAAAAGATGCTGTGGGCATCACTGCTACAAATTGTCAGTATGCCATATTTTTCAAGGGAAGTAGGGATGATCTACCAGACAATATCTGATTATTGCCTCCCCTGACCCTCAGAAATTAATTTGTTCTCCATAGAGACAACTACTGAGCCTGATTTTGAGGTAATATTACAGTACATTTTCTATAGAGGCATCACTACTGAGGGGGAGGGGATTATAATGAGTTCATGTTCTTAGTAGTAAAACAATTAATTTTAAAAAATGCATTTTGGGGGCACCTGGGTGGCTCAGTCAGTTGAGTGTCCGACATCGGCTCAGGTCAGGATCTCATGGTCTGTGAGTTCGAGCCCCGCATCGGGCTCTGTGCTGACAGCTCAGAGCCTGGAGCCTGTTTCAGATTCTATGTCTCCCCCTCTCTCTGACCCTCCCCCATTCATGCTGTCTCTCTCTGTTTCAAAAATAAATAAATGTTAAAAAAAATTTTTTTAATGCGTTTTTTGGAGCTCCTGGGTGGCCAAATTGGTTAAGTGTGACTTCAGCACAGGTCATGATCTCAAGGTTTGTGGGTTCCAGCCCTGCGTCAGGCTCTGGGCTGACAGCTCAGAGCCTGGAGCCTGATTTGGATTCTGTGTCCCCCTCTCTCTCTGCCCTTCTCCCACTCACACTCTGTCTGTTTCTCTCTCTCAAAAATAAACATTAATTTTTTTAAATAAAAATATAAAAATAAAAAGTGCATTTTTTCAAGATGTTGATCCATAGTGGAAAGGCAAACCCAAAATCATACAATAAAAAGAGTATCAAAGGATACTGGTACTAGCATTGTGTTAGAATTGCAAAAACAAACAAGAGACCCCTGTCCTCCAAAAGCTTAGAGTAGAGCAGAGTGACAGACATTTGAAAAGACCTTTGGAATGTAATGTGAAAAGTACTATAATAGAAATATATGCAGAATTTGATGGAAGAATGTAGGAATGACCCTAATCTCAAATGTGGGGAACAGGGTGGTAAGGGTGGCAGGGAAGACTCCCTGGAGGATGTGAGGACATGACAACTTGAGCTATCTCCTGAAGAATGAGTAGGAGTTAGCTTCTATCTTGTGAGCGTATTTTATAATCAAGAGCAATAAATCACTCAGACAGCAGTTATGGTGCATTTTTATTGAGAGCACTTCCAATAGTGCCCTTTATTTCACCTATCATAATACTTATCATGCTGTATTGTAACCACCTGTGCTCTTGTCTGTCTCTCCACCAACCTTTAAGTGCTGTGGTGACAGGGACCATGCCGGTCCTGGGCATAGCTGCATTTTGGGCTTCCAGCACAGTGCCTGGCCCAGGGAGATAAATATATGTTCGCCAAAGGAAAGAACAACATCAAAACATTTTACATAGAGAGATAATTCCTGAAGAAACACTCTTGACAATTAGTTAAGATACTATTAAACTTTAGATGCAACTTGAATATAGCTTACTTTTAGTCAGTACTTATGACAGCAAAGTCATAAATCCAGGGTTATATCTTTGATCTGCTGTAAAAGATCCAAAGATTCAACTACTGCTCACTAAATAAAAATGCAAAAGAGATTAAGAGTAATGGTGTTCATCTTTTTTAAAAAAAAAAGAAGGGTTAACTTCCAAACTCTTTCCTTTGCCATTAAATTAAATGACAGGGGTTCTTTAAAAAACAAACAAAAAACAACCCAGATCTTTAAAGGGAAGTAATACTACATACTGCAGCATAATAGGAAGTTGAAGTTGAAAGGGAATCTAATATTCCTGTCCTAGCTGTAGAGGCAATAAATTTAAGCTTGAGGGTTAATGCTTTACGACGCATGAAAACTTACTATGGTCACATGGAAAACAACACCCCACACCGTAAAAAACATTGGTGTTTGCAGTAAATTGAATCCGAAATAGTTGATACCAATGGTTCTCAGTTAGGGTGCATCAGAATTACCCAGATTATTAAAACAGAGATTACTGGGCTCCATCCCCAGAGTTTCTGATTCAGTAAAGACAAAATAAGGCCAAGAATCTGTAAAAATATGATACTAAAGATATTAAAAATCCAAATCATATTTTCAGGAATGAGAAATTATAGAAAAGAAGAGGTTGATTTGAAAAATAGTATTTTAAGAAGTAAGAAATACTCACTACGATTTTTAACAATGATGGCTAAAGAGAGAATTAGTAAACCAGAAGAAAGATATGAAACAATTACAGAGAATGCAGCTACTATAGAGACAGAAAGTATGAGGAGTTACGAGTAGGGTGACAAACCATCCTGTTGTGCCCCGGGACTTTCCTGGTTTCAGTACTGAAAATTCCACATCCTCAGAAACCACTCAGTTGTGAGCAAACTGGGTGCCTGGCCACTCTAGTTACCAGATATAAAGAAATAAATGAGAAGGACCAAACACAGGAATTCCAAGACGAAAGATATTCCAAGATATTAAGGGTCACCTGGGTGGCTCAGTTCTGTTAAGCATCCAACTCTTGGTTTCGGTTCAGGTCATGATCTCAACATTCGTGGGTTTGACCCTGTGTCAGGCTCTCTGCTGACAGTGTGGAATCTGCCAGGGATTCTCTCTCTCTCCCTCTCTCTCCTCCTCCATCTCCCTTAAAATAAATAAATAAACTAAAAAAAAAATAATATTAAGAGTGGGAAAGAGGAAGTACATAAAGAGAAGGTGAATGTGAGTTTTCCATAATTTATGAATATGAGTTTTAAGAATAGAGGAATAAGAATCTAAGATCCAGGGATCACAAACACCAAGAAAGATTGAAGAAAAAAAAAAAAGAAAGAAAGGGGGCGCCTGGGTGGCTCAGTAGGTTGAGCGGCCGACTTCAGCTCAGTTCATGATCTCTCAGTCCGTGAGTTCAAGCCCCGCGTCGGGCTCTGTGCTGACAGCTCAGAGCCTGGAGCCTGCTTCAGATTCTGTGTCTCCCTCTCTCTCTGACCCTCCTTCGTTCATGCTCTGTCTCTCTCTGTCTCAAAAAAAAAAAAAAAATAAACATTAAAAAAATTAAAAAAAAAAAGAAAGAAAAAGAAATATAACCAGATGAATCATAGTTAAATCTCAGAACATCAAAGACAAAGAGCAACTATTCAGAGTTACCACAGAGAAAAAACAGATTACCTACAATGGGATAAAATGTAGACTGACAGGACAAAATAAGAATATTATATAGAAGTCCATATGATAATAGTTTTAAAAGCCTGAGATGAAATACCTTGCCACCAAGGAGTCTATACCCAGCTAAAAAATAAGACAATACCTGCATTCCCACCCCATGAAAGTCTAGTCTCACACTCAACTATCATAAAGGGAGGGTTAGGAGTGCCTCAATGGATCAATCAGTAAAGCATGTGACTCTTGATCTCAGAGTCGTGAGTTAAAGCTCCACAATGGACAAAGAGTTTACTAAAAAAAAAAAAAAAAAAAAAAAAAAAAAGAATAAATCAATCAATAAATAAATAAATAAAGGGAGGTCTACCCCACAGTGTATCCTTCTACACCCCAGACTAACCTTGGCTCTTCACCAGATAGTAAGAGATTGGGGACCTATATACCTGCTGAAAGCCTTTGCCAAGTACTGTTGGTGTTCACCTTGAGACTCTTTGTACGACATAGAGAAATTCACACTTGATCTTAGCCAAAAGGCCAGGAAGCAACTGTACAAAATAGGGAAATCCAAAGTAACCAAAAGAGAAAAGAAAGCTGAAACCAGAATGATAAGGAAATCACCATTGGCTAATCTGAGAGATCTGTCAAGAAAAGGAAACTAAACCTTCACAGTGAATAGTAATGTAGGAGACAGGAGAGGATACCTCGAACTACGGGGTGGAGAGTCAGGATTGAGGCCTTTACAAACATTAGCCAAGATCTTGGAAAGGCTACAGTGAGAGGATGAGAGAAAAAAAAATCTCTGTTGGGAAGAAGAACCATTAAAGGAAAACTGTCTTGCACAGTCCTCAACATGCAGTGAGGTGGGGGATTTACCTGGTGAATTCATAAGCACAAACCTGCCCATACTGGGTTTGGTATGCACATTAATTTGCGTGGTCTAGGAAAGTTTGTTCCAAATGCTTCTGGCTCAGTAATGCCCCAAGGCATCCGGCAGAAGCAAAGGCAATTCCTCACTAGAAAAAATGTACCTTCAATTTGGGTTTTGCCATATTCAGTTCCACCACAAAAAATATAAATGTGACTGTGTGTGTGTGTGTGTGTGTGTGTGTGTGTGTGCGCGTGTGTGTGTGTTTTATTGATGTAAGTTAATAGCTCTTCTGATGTGTATTATGGAACTTTGTTATTCAAGCAGCTCAATATATCATTAGTGCTAAAATTGAACTCCTTTTAGAATTCAATAGTTGCCAGCCTATTTGTTCAGGTATACATTCCTGAAATCTCTTGCTCCACATTTTATAAAGGCATTATATGATGTTCAATGAACTCCCTCATTTGTGATAATCAATGTTTGACATTCTAAAAGTTTAAGTCGTTTGATCTATAGTTAGACTTTAATAAAATTATACAATTCCCTGGATCTTTAATTATATACTTACCAAGCCATATATAGCCAATCCTTCTAAAAGGCTTCTTTTATTCAAAATAATAGCCTTCTTTTTAGTGTTTCCTCAACAACTACTAGCCTCTAATAAAAGTTGTCATGACTGTTAGGGTTTTTAAAAAAATTATAATCTGATCCCCCTTTTAATACCTGGCATAGTATGAATTATGTGATGAATTATTTAATGTCTATATGATTAGAAAAAGAGAAGGGAAGAGGAATTCAGGATATGAATGCAAGTAGAGAGAGGTGGTTGTTTTGAGTATTAAGCATTAGCTTAGCTCCTGAAATTTTTTGGAAATGTAAACCAAATGTCCCAGGCGTCATCTATGTGCCTTTTATAACTGTGGGACCTCAACACCTTGCCAATACCTCCCTCTGCCTGAAGTCCTTCTGATAGCCCCTGGGGTGGTAGTGGGGGGTGGTGGTGGTGGTGGTGTTTACAGTATATTCAAGAGCCTGTGCTCTCCTACTTTTACATCCAATCTTCTCTGTACAATCACCATGTCTGCAAACTCCTGTGGGTCCCACAACCTGCACTGGGATGCTTCTTTTGCTCCTTGGGAAAGAAGGTGACCTGCCTAGAGTGCCATCTCCTTCAGCAAAGCCTTCAAGGTGTCACAGTAACACCTTCAATCCTCCCTATATTGGAGCCAAGCTCCTTACATGCCTTTTAGATGTGGAAATGGGGAGAATGAGAATTCTACAGGGATTAGTCCTGGCCTCTGGGCAGGTCTGGATGATCAGATGCCATCAATACCCTCATTGTTGCTTTGGCCCCTGGCCCCAAACACACAAAAAACTTCTCTACTCTGCACTCCAATCACTTAATAAATTGATGTACACACTCCAGTTTAGGCTCAACTGGGACATCTAGCTACAAAACATTTTCTTATTCATTCATAAAACATCTATGGAGTACCTCTTATGTTCAGGGTGCTATGCTAGAAGCTGTGGTAGACACAAAGAGGAAGTAGAGGCAGCTTCTTGGGCATGAGACTGACATGTTTCCATCTAAAACAGATGGCCAAGGAGTCCAGTTGTAGTGTCTTCTCTTAAAGAATCTCACCAATCTTAATATCAACCATGCTACATTTTGAAATTTGACATTTAAAAATCTGACTTAGGACAATGGGAGTCGAAGTCAAATAAAGAAAAGCCTACATTGCTCCCAAAGAGTAATGAAAGATGGTGAATTTTATTATTCAGAAAATGAATAAAACTTCAAAGCAATTTAAATCAAATACATACCTGATTATAAAGAGCCATTATCTCCTGGTACCGAAGCTCCCACCAAGTCATTAGATATTTTTGGAAGCTGTACTAATTCTTTGGACAGTGAAGGGCTAGGGTTGAAAAACATGGCTCCTCTAATTAGCATATGCCTTATCACCTTGTCCTGTAATGGCAGATGGCAGCAGTTCTGCATCACTGTGGAAAAACAAATGATTCCTATCAAAAAAGACATCTAACTAACTAATTGTCAGGAGGAACTTAAGGCATAATGATGACATCTAAGAGATGCTTACTACCACAGGGAGAAAAAACATAACAGAAGTAGTTTCCTGCTATGTGAAAATGTATGGATGTATTTAATATGATAAAAAAAAATCTACATCCTGGATTTCTCTTCCCTCTGAAACTGGGACTTACAGTAAGATATGAATATTTTAGACCTGTGCTATCTAATACACTAGCCACCAGCCACATGTAGCATTTGAGCATCGGAAAGGTGGCAAGTCTGATTTGAGATGTGCTGTAAGTGTAAAATATATGCCATATTTCGAAGACCTATTAAAAATAAACAATGTCGGGGCGCCTGGGTGGCTCAATCGGTTGAGCGGCCGACTTCGGCTCAGGTCATGATCTCGCGGTCCGTGAGTTCAAGCCCTGCGTCGGGCTCTGTGCTGACAGCTCAGAGCCTGGAGCCTGTTTCAGATTCTGTGTCTCCCTCTCTCTGACCCTCCCTGTTCATGCTCTGTCTCTCCCTGTCTCAAAAATAAATAAAATGTTAAAAAAAATTAAAAAAAAAATAAACAAGGTAAAATATGTCATCAATATTTTAAAATATTTATCACATGTTGAAATAAATATTTTAATTTAAGTAAAGTATATTAAAGTAATTTAGGGACAGCTGGTTGGCTCAGTCGGTAGGGGATCCAACTTTGGTTCAGATCATGATCTCAGAGTTTGTGAGTTCAAGCCCCACGTCAGGCTCTGTGTTGACAGCTCAGAGCATGGAGCCTGCTTCGGATTCTGTGTCTCCCTCTCTCTCTGTCCTTCCCTCTCTCACATTGTCTCTCTCTGTCTCTCAAAAAAATGAATAAATGTTAAAAAATTTTTTAATAATTTAACTTGTTTCTTTTTCATTTTTAAGTGTGATCACTAGAAAACTGTAAATTACATTATAGCTTGCATTATAATTCCATTGGATAACACTGCTTTTGACATAGCTGTATTTACTGTATGGAGATAATAACTTAGAGCTGGCCCTTTGGTGTTTAGATAAAATGTCCACTAATACCACTTCCACGGGGTTATTCTCATAAGCAAATGTCACTGCTCAGTATTCTCTGAGACAGATAAACAGTAACTTGCGCCTTAGATAAGATCAATGTTATCTCATTGAATTCAAAAGAAGGCTCACCATGATGAAGCCTACAAAACAGGACCTTTTCATATCGTGGCTTCAGCTACATGAGCTAGCATAAAAAGTTAAATTAGATAAAACTAGAGATGATCCCAATAAGACCTTATGGCCACTAAGAACTCATATTATTTGGCCCAATTTGAAAGAAAACTTCTGCAGAAATTAATAGAATTTATTTGTGCTTCCCAAAGCTGGGGGACTGAAAAGTCAATGGCACTGAAAGCACCCTTGTATAGACTGAATTATGTCCGGCTCCATTCAAATGTTGAAACCCTTACCCATGGCGTGACTGTATTTGAAGATAAGGCCTTTGTGGGGTAATTAAGGTTAAATGAGGTCATAAGGATGGGCCCTAATCAGATAGGACTGGTGTCCTCAAAAGAAGGGGATGGGACACTAGACCAGACCTCTCTCTTCCCACCATGATCCTCAAGTGAGCACAGAAGAAAGGCCATGTGAAGATACAGTGAGAAAGTTTCAATCCACAAGCCAGGAAGAGAGTCCTCACCAGAAACTGAATTTGCCAACACCTTGATTATGGACAAGCTTTCAGAACAGGGAGAAAATAAATGTCTGTTGTTTAAACCAGACTGTGAAATACCACAGTCTGTGGTATTTCATTATGGCAGTCAGAGCAGACTAACACAACCCTTAATGGGAATTCTGGAGAAAAAGTTTATAAAACCACTTTAGTGGGCCTTTTACTGCCTTCCTTTGTTGCTGGTGTGACGCCACATAATGTAGATTGGGTCCTGATGCCTTAACAGTGACACATCATTACTGAAGAAGTCAGCAACACGGTCAAAGGTTCAAGAGTGGTAACTTTCCCATCCCTGAGAGGATATTTTGAAAATTTTAAATTCTGCAGAAAGACGGCTGAAATATCTGTATGTTCCATGGGACCTTTCTAAAAATTTTCTTGCTGAGAAAGTACCTCAGAAATTTCAAGAGAAGCATAAAATCCTTGCTGTAGATGTCATGCTAATGAATACCAAAGAGATTTTTATCTTGTTCTTTTATCTTGTATTCAAACTAGCCCTTAATTTAAGACATCTTCACCTAAGTAGTTCTCATTAATAAGAATATGCTCTAAAATCAGGCCATTATCTATACTAAATTAATGCAATGGAACATTTATTTTAATTCTAGACAGGTGCGTATCAAACTTTTCGGGCGTTAAGAATCACATGTGAAGTTTGTTAAAAATACAGATTCTGGGTTTCCATTCTCTGGAGATTTTCACCAGGGAGGTTTTGAGGGTGTGGCCAGACATTTAAGTTTACATTTAAAATACACCCCAGGGAATACTGACTTAGGTAGTCCCTAGAGGACACTTTGAGAAACACCATTCTAGGTGTCAAGCAAATTTGAACAACTTACCCTAAATTTAAATGGAAATACACATACATAATGTTTTCTGCATGCTTGCCATGAGTATAATTATACTTTGAAATGCATATGGGTCCTCATTTTTTCACTCTCAGTTATATCCTCAACAATGGCAATTTTAATGAAAGGATTTTGTGCATTAGTTTCACTTACTGTTTCACACACAAACTATGAGCTAAAAATCATGTCAACACTCCCATCTGAAGGGGCATTTTTAAAAAGGTGTAAAGAATATTTGCATTCCACAGTAAAGTTTTGATCTAAAATGAGCAATGAAAGGAAAAGAAATATATTTATTCATACAACTATATATTGGTGACAATATCAGTAATATGTATCCATTTAGGCCACAAATACATATGTGCTTTGTGCTAGCACTGGAGGAGGGGCAAAGATGCATTGGAGAGAGACCTGTCCTCAACGGGCTTACAGTCTAGTAGGAGAGCTCAGGTGTGGGCACAGGCACCGACATGGAAGATAAGTACTATCACATAATAAGTACAAATGAAACACTATGGGAATTTAGGGGAAGGTGTATTCAGTATGATTGCAACGAAAGCTGATGTTGAGAAATGGTGAAAGATGAAGCAAGAGAGTGATGGGCAAGAGACATATCATGAAGAGTCTTGTGTGCTAAACTAAGGGCTGATATTTATCCTAAGAGATATGAGGAGGCATCAGTAGATTTCAAGGAAAGGAATAACGTGTTCACTCCTCCAGTAATTACTGAACACCTGCTACATATCCAGCACTGAGTGAAACTGCCAACCAGAGTCACCTGTGACGTTTTAAACCGTCTGTGGGCCCAGACCACATTCAGACCCACCCAGTTAGAACCCCCAGGGCTGGTGAACAGTATTGTGCTATTGAAAATCTCTCTCAATGATTCTGATGCATAGCCAAGTTAGGCAACCACTATTAGAGTGGGTATTTAAATACATATATGAAAAACTCTTTGCCCTAAGGTGTCTTCACAGGAAGAGCATTTGAGCAAAGGAACTGAGCTAGTGATAAAATCACTTACGTGGCAGATGTTGCTGAACTCAACAGGAGGCAGCGAGAGGGAAGCTGGACAGGTAAGGTAGAGGTCAATTGATTGGGTCACTTACTTCTTGAACAAGGAAAAGACGGTCTGAAAAAGTTATTTTAGGAAATTGTTTTGTCTGTGATGTCCAGAATAGATTAGAAGAAGAAACTGGAGGCAGAGACCCAAGAACTGCTGATCCCAGTAATCTAAGCATAGGATTATGGCAGATGGCTAAGGTAACAACAGAAGTGATAAAGAAAAGTGGATGAAATGAGTGACAGTGCTTGGAAACTGCCACATGATTTGTAATATGTCACTAGTGAGAAACGAAGAAAACACAAAAAAGTGGGAGAAGGAAATAAGCCTGATCAAAAGAAAGTGGACCAGATAGTGATGAAACTTGCGTTGCAGAAAAGATATTTGGGTCTAGAGATGTAAACTGCTAGCTGTTTGTACACAACCTTTAATGTAAGGTATCTGAAACTTTACTGAAAGTTGCCACTTCGCAGATGGAAAACTGAAGCATAAAACGATAAATATTCCAAAATGTCAAGTAAAGGTGGCAACTTCTTTTGAGACTCAGACTTGAGGTTTATTATTGTTATTACTTTAAAAATAAATACTATACCTGCAATCTTGCTACTGTTTTTAAATTATTAATATAAATGATTACTATTTATAGATTAATTTTTTTTCATTAAAAACCTAAAACTACCTCTCTGTTCCTCTATCCCTTGCCTTGTCGAGGTATCTCTCCTCATGCCCACGCTTTGGTTGGAAGTCAATTATGATAACAAGGGTGAAAAGGGAGTAAGAAGCGTCTTGCCAGGGCCTCCTGCCAGGAACAGATGCACTCGCTCTCTGTTGCTTCCTGTGCACAAAGGATGCTTAAGCTTTAAACTGAAAGCTTGAAAGAAAACAAGGCCACATACATGTGTGCAGGCTGTGCACTGCACAGCTCTGGAGCGCTGTTCACCTCTGAAGATTTGTATATTTAATTTCCAGCAGATGGAAATCAAATGTTTGAGGGAGGGCTGCCTTTATCCAATTCTCGCTAAGGCACTATAGGCAAGAAACAATGCTAAAGAAATCCTCTTTTATCAATGTTTCTTAAACCATGATCTTAGGACTAACTGCATTAGAATCCTTCAGGAACGGACTTAAAGATTTCTGGATCTCACTTCAGACTACTAAGAAGGGCCTTGGAATCAGCATTTTAAACAAACTCCCATCAGGCAATCCTCACATTTAAACACAGCTTTTCACTTACATTTCAGTGGCCTCATCTTCCTTCAACAAATCATAATGACATAAAGTACTATATATATTTTAAACCATTTTACTATAAAAGAAAAGAGCCAGCACACCAGTTCCTAACTGCTTTTCTGTTTTAGAATCAAAATGTGAGAATGAAAATACAGAAGAAAGGTCACAACTTCAAGTCAGAGATAAAAAGAGGTGCCTCAAAATGATGTAGAAAATGCCATACTAGGTCATATGTCTGATCTGCTCAACCCAAAATGTCAGATTTATCTCTCTCTCTGATCCTAAAAGTCAATATCAAGAGTATCCCTAATTTGTCCATTATGGATCATTGATCAATGTTTATAAACTCTCATCAAACATATTTATGTTCTAACTCTATACAACCCATGAAACAATACAGGTATTGTTTATTACTTAATGTGTACATTTTCACCTACTTTTCTGTGTGCTGAGAGGAGCTTTGTCAAGCTCTAAGTAGCACTCTTAGTGGCCATGCCACGGGACACGAGGGACAAAATAGTACTTGCCCTAGCCTTCCCATTGCTTCTTGATTTACAGGCTGCAGTGAGCCCCTTGCAGAAAGAAGAGCCGTAATCTTTTCAGTCTATTCTTGTAATAAAAACCACCGTTGCCTTTTGGTCATTTTCATTATCCTTACAAGGATATTCTTTTGTTTTATCTGTACTGTCTTTTTTAAGCTTTGGTGACCTGAAGTATACACAGTTGTCTGTGTATCTATATATACACCAACATTTTCTCATAAGCATAAATCATGCATGTGTTGCTTCTAATATAATTCCTCATCATGACATCACTTTCTGACCTTTTGAGCTACTGTTTGAGACCTAAAAAAGCCATCCCAGATATTGAAATATCAGATATTGAAATTTGATAAAAAATGGAAAATTACCCAGGTAGAAGAGCCAGGATGAACTGAACAACATTAGCCACCTGTTTTCCCATGAGCAACATCACCTTCCATCTTACCTAGACTCACCCTCAGCTGCTTGGCTTCCGCCCAAGACCACAGTTGGGCCAGGAACGTCCAAGGCAGGAAACTGTGCTGCAGGGACATGGTGAAAGGGAAACATCCAACAAAGCATCACCTGGACAGTGATGATACTGCTTCTTCCATATGCCTCATGATTACTTAAAAGATTTCAGATCCTGACCTCCACGAGCATTCATCCTGTGGCATGCAGGTATTGATAAGTCGTGCTTTGGGGGAGAAATGGCCTAAAGAACAGCACAAAAAGCTCAAAGCTGAGCATTTTTGTGCCTTGCTTTACAGCGAGGCACAGACTTATGTGCCATTCATGTTGAAGGTCACTGCGTGTTTTGCAGTGATCGTGCAAGCCAGCTAAGACAGCAGCAGTGGCATCCTGAAATCCGTTACTGGGGTACCAGATCTTTCTGTCCCACTTTTGATCACCCACTGTTCTGATCTTGGATATCAGTTCTTCAGACTGGCTTCTCTTTAAATAAACCCTCTGGTTCTTTATTTGGTTTCCCCTTTCAGACCCCCATCTGGGATGACTTAGGAGACCTTCTTACATGAATACCCACCCAGGCCCCCACTGTTTGCCTCAGCTGGTGATACCCAATTCTCAAACATAGCTTCAAGAGGAAAAACATACTACCTTCATCCACTCAGCGGGCTCCATTTCTTCTGGGTTTATTTGCTCCTGGATATGACATTTATATGCTATCTATGAACCAGGAAGCTTGCTCTTACCAGACACCAAATCTGCCGGCACCTTGATCTTGGACTTCACAGCCTCCAAAACTATAAGAAATAAGTGTTATTTTTAAGCTACCACAGACTAAGATGGATGCTCAAGGCAGAGGATTCAGAAAATTAACCTAATGTTGGGGGAGAGGTAGAATCAGAAGTAAGGAGATTCAACAGTACATAAAAGCACCAAGGCAGTGAATTAAGATAAGGGCAGTGGGAATTGTAGGCACATTTTAAAAAGAGACCCTAGGGATGAGTCCCATGCTACAAAAGCAGTACCTTTCAGGGTTAGACCTCAACTTTCTTACAGTCTGAGTTTTCAATCAGCCTTGCACACTGTGTTCTCACTTATTCCTGATGTCTTCAGCAACAACTCCTTGCCTCATTGTCTTTGTATACCTCTTTCTCACATTTTGCTCTGATCCTGATCTCTGACTCTCTCCATCAGTTCACATTGGTCCCCATGCCTTACTCAGCTGAGCATCTTCTCCAGAACAGCAAGGCTACTGCTGAACAGCCTCAGCTCAGGCTACTGTGACAAGCATTCTCTGTGGGTCTGTGCTGACTTCAAAACCAGAACTCAGCTGCCTGACAAACTGGTCAGGCATGAGTGATAAGACATTAGTAGGGAGGCTATAATCCTGGAATTTAGGATCTGAGGCGGAGGATTAGTTGAATGGAATTTCTTTATATAGAAGTAGAAAGGGAAGGAAAAGCCCCTCGTCCTGGAGATAAAGTGAGGCAATCATTTTTCACACACAAATTAGAGGTGATAATGGGACATTCAAATGGAAATGTATGACAAGCAGTCTGACTTACTGGGTAGTCACTAAGGAGAGAAGTCAGGACTAGAGTCATAGCATACACTCAGGTTCTGCATTGCCTACTCCAAGGAGTGGCATTCACAAAGACTAGGATGTACATGGCACCCCCTAGAGTTGTACAAAGCCACGATCTTGGTCATGGCAAGGAATTACCACATGGATGAAATTGATGAAGCCAGGACATAATAACACTAAAGGGAGAGAGCAAACCAAGAGAAAAGCACAACACAAGGATTGCATTTTGGGGAAAATGTAGGAGGCAAAAGAGAAACTATGTAAAAGGATATAGAAAAATGAAGTAGTATCATGAGTTAGGAGGATTCCAAGGAGGAAATAATAATTGCAAACGCCACAGGAAGGTTGCAGAAAAGAAAACATAGAAAAGAATTTAAGAAAAAGTATACAGTAGTCCCCATCTGCCAGGATATGTCCAAGATCCTCAGTGAACGCCAGAAACGGCCAATAGTACTGAACTCTATATAGACAATGTTTTTCCTATACATGTATACCTATGACAAAGTTGAACTTACAAATTAGGCACAGTAAGAGATGAACAACATGGGGTGCCTGGATGGCTCAGTGGTTAAGTGTCTGGCTTCCACCCAGGTCATGATCTCATGGTTCGTGAGTTTGAGCCCTCTGCTGTCATCACAGAGCCTGCTTTGGATCCTCTATCCCTGCTCTGTCTGATGCTTCCCTGCTCACATGCTCTCTCTCTCTCTCTCTCAAAAATAGTAAATAAACAAACAAACAAAAATAACTAGCAATAGAACAATTATAACAAGATACTATGAGGTAAGTGATGTAAATGTGGTCTCTCTCTCACACACAAAATATCTTGTCGTAATGTACTGTAATCACCTCCTTGTGATGAGTGAGATGATAAAATGCCTGCCTTATAAGATGACACAAGGTGAATGACAAAGGCACTGTAACATAGCGGTAGGCTGCTATTGACCTTCCAAGTAGTCAGAAGGAGGAGCATCTGCTTCCACACAGGTGTTCGCCATAAGTAACTACCCTGTGGAAGGTGAAACTGCAGGCAGGTGGGGAAGACTGCAATGTGGTGAAGAGGACTGACCTGGAAGTGAGGAATCAGGCTTCCAGTCTTGGCACGTCGTGCCTTAGGTAGGGATCCTCACATCAGTGAGAACTTTTCTTGTCTGTGGGTTGTTATGGATAAAATAATAATATTCTCGGGCTCCTGGGTGGCTCAGTAGGTTAAGCATGGGGCTCTTGATTTTGGCTCCGGTCATGATCTCACCGTTGAGTGAGTTTGAGCCCCACGTTGGGCTCTGTGCTGACAATGCGGAGCCTGCCTGGGATTCTCTGTCTCTGTCTCTCTCTCTGTCTCTCTGTCTCTCTCTCTCTGTCTCTCTGTCTCGCAAAATAAATAAGTAAACATTAAAAAAAACTACTTAAATTTTTTTGTTATAAAAATAATAATAGGGGCAGGGCAGAGAGAGGAGAGAATCTCTCAAAATAAATAAATAAACATTTTAAAAACCCAACAATCTTCAATTGAATGTTTCTATGTGCCAGGCACTGCTATAAGCAGTGTCCATATTAACGCATTTATTCCCCACAACACCTTTGTCGTAGGTTTCTGATATTGCCCCCATTTTGCAAGTAAAAAACCTGATGCACAGAGAGCACTGAAATAAAGCCTAAAGTGACACAGCCAGAAAATGGCAGTGCCATAATCGGAAAAATAAGATGGCTTGGCCAGGTGGAGGAGGATCTTCTATCTAATATATACAAACTAGAAGTTTCCTAGTGACCTTCCAGGATGTGTTCTGAAGAGAGGTGAGAGAGAGAGAGAGAAAAAAAGCACAATGATAATGAAATAAAGGATGTGTGGTGATAAAAAGGAGAGAAAAAGGATTTCGAGCATTAAAAGCAACAGGGTCAAGTAACAATTGTTTCAAGAAAGATGAGACCTGTGTACAGTGTTGCTTGAGGGAAAGGAACTAATGAAGAGGAAGAGATTGAAAATGCTGGAGACTGAAGAAGAATGACAGAGCAGCAGTCTAGAGAAGACAAGTTAGCCTTGAAAAGGGAGAGAACATCCAAGATGGCATCGAGAGACCAGCATTTAGAGGCAGGGAATGGGAAAGATGGGAAATTTCAAATCTGATGTCCTTGCCTTAAGGAAATAAGGATTAAAAGAACAATCAGCTAAAAGTAGACATAGGCTCTGCTGGATTTTTTTTCCTATTTTATTATTATAGAAGTAAAATGTACTCACTGTAGAAAATTTATGAAAATTGCAGAAAAAATAGAAAGAAACATCACCTAAGTCCTGGGAAACAAAGATATCACTAGAGTATATTTCCAGACAACTGGGTGCTTTTTTCTCCTCCACATATTAACATTAGCAATTCTAGTTATTATTTAGCCTTCGTAAAGCTCACATTTAAAGGTCATTTAATATTCTACCAAGTGGATGTACTATAAAATCCTTAATCATTTCCCCCATGTTAGCTGCTTCCAATATTTTATTATTTTATAAACAAAGCTGCACTGAACATCTTTGCACATAAAATGTATTCTATGTTTAAAATCATTTACAAAAGATAGAACCCTAAAAGTATAGCTACTAAATCAATGACATTCATATAAATGCAAACATCTTTAAGGCATCTGACACTTCTTATACCATTTTACATTTTGCCAACATTGGGTAAGAATACTCAATTTTCCTAATCCCTTGCCAGAATTAACCATTTACAAAACAAAAACAAAAACAAAACACTCTGTTAATTTGATAGATGAAAAAGTAGTACTTATTATATGACATTTCTTTACTAATAGTGAAGCTGATTAATTTTTCATATCTGTGGGGTTTTTTCCTACTTTGTGAAGTGTTTATTTTTGTCCTTTTTACATTTATCTTTTAGGTTCATAGTGTTTTAAAATTTTAGGAGTTATTTGTATAATAAAGATATTAATAGGTTTCCATTTTAAACATCTTAACTACTAGATTTTAACTTTAATCATTCGTTTTATAAAATTTATTAATTAAAATACCTTTTCTTATTATTATAAAAAGTTGTATTCTGAGCCTGGTTCATCAATCTCCCTTTAATCAAATGAATTCCCCCATTTACTTCTATTCAGTTCCCTTTTGGCTCAAGTTGGTCAGAGTTGGTGTCTGTGGGTTACAACAAAGAACTCTAATAAACCCAGCAATAATCAATTAAGGACTGCAATAAAAAGAAGCTGATATATGTTAGCAACCAGAACCATAAAATATCCAGGAATAAATTTACGAGCAAGCATGTTAGACCTCCAGGAAGAAAACCATAAATCTTTGCTGAGGACATAGGAAAAAATCTGAATGGAAGAGGAGCAAATTCTTTTCCTGGTGAGAACTGATTGTTATGAAGACATCAATATTCCCCCAAAAGGTTGTGTAAATTCAATGCCATTCCAATGGGATTATTTGGAATATGACAAGTTAGTGTAGATCTTAAAAAACTAATATGTGAGAGTATCCAGAAACTTTTTGAAAATTACAGCCTAATATAAGGCAATGGTTAATACAGCACCTTGTTTGTGCTTAGGGCAGAATAGGCAGGTAGAGTAGAAGACTCTGGAGATAAACCTGGCTAAACATTTCTTTTTTTAATACGATAAAAGTGGAATTTCAGATCAGTGGGGAAAGGGATGGGTTATTCAATAAACTGTATTTTGGAATTGTTGCCTCATGACTTCCAAGACACCACACTCTCGAAGCGTTCCCTGTACATAATTGGCTGGTCCTTTCTGTCTCATTTCCTGGCTTCTCCTTCTCCAACTTTATACACCAGAACTTGAACACGGACCTCATTATTTTCTTTTTTAGATCTACCTTACCTGAAAATCTGACTCTAAATACCAACTCTGTACCTATGAGTCATAAATTAGTCTCTCTAGCCCTTACCTAACTCCTAAACTGCCTATTTGACATTCCACTTAAGATATCTAAAATTTGATATTTCTAAACTACCCCCTTCCACTACTACCTTCCCCACCACCATTACCAAACATATAAACACAGATTATAGTATAGATTATAGTCCCCCTAATATTTCCTATCTTAATAAAGAAACCACTATCTACCAAGGTCATCAGTGCAAAAGCCTGAACCATCTCTGATTTCTGCTTTTCTTTCAACCTCCAACATTCATTTTACCACCACATCCAATGGTTTCTGCTTGAGAGAGAATAAAAATATTGCTTAAGCACATGAGCCCTGGAACCAGGCTATCTAGGTTCAGATCCTGGCTCTATCATTGACCAATTCTATAACCTTGGGCAACCTACCTACACTTGATCAACTTATCATCTGTAAAACAAGGATAACACCATTACCTAAGTCATTGGGTAATGGTTGGGATAATAAATTCTTAGGAGATTAGCACAGTAGCTGATGCATTGTATGTGTTCAATAAATGTCTGTTATTATTATTGTCTCCAAAATATACCTTAAATCTGTACAATTCTCTCCATATTCATGTGTACCTCCTGAGTTCAAGCCACTATTATCCCTTATCTACTGTCCTACTATAATCTGTTCTCCACATCATAGTCATATAGTCACAGCTTACATATTTTCAAATATACATTGGACCAGATGTTCTATTACTTAATAACTTTCGCTGCTTTCTTTAATGTGGCCTGAAAGTCCCTGCATGAACTAGCCCTAATCTAACTCTCTGCCTCATTTGGTGAAATTCTATATCTCACTCACTTCACTCCATCCATAGGGGAGTTTCATTCTGTTGCCTGAACACACTAAGCTTACTCCAGCCTCAGAACCCTTGTCTGTGCTTGCTTGCTCCTCTACCTAGAACACTTTTCTTGGATCTTCCAATGGCTGGATCTTCAACACAAATATACTATCTTAGAGGAGCCTTCCCTTACCATAGCATCTAACAAAGCTCTATTATTCTCCATTATATCACCCTGCTTTATTTCCTTCATTGCACTTCTAGCTATCTGAAATTACCTTATTTATTTTATTATTTAATTTTTTGTTAACTTTTTCTTTCACATAAGTTAGAACAGGGACCTTGTCTGTTTTTTAAAAGTTACATTTATAATGCTTGGAATGGTGTTTAGCATTTTGCAGATGTTTAATAATTTGGTTAAATGAATTTTAATAAATTGTTGAATTACTAAATGACTTTTAAAAAACAGACCATTGGGTCTTCACCTTATAGCTTGTATAAAGATAAATTCCCAATTGATTAACTCTCTACACATAAAAAAATAAAATAAAATAATTATTATATTAAAGAAAACTATAGGCAAAGAGTTTTATGTTCTTGGAGTAGGAATGATCTTTCCCAACAAGAAAAAAAATACTATGAATCCATAAGGAAGTACTGACCAGTTCCGTTGCATAAAAGCTAGAAAACTTTGCACTGCTAAAGACATAATTGGCAAAGTTAAATAGACAAAAAAGGCTGAGAGAAAGCAAAAGATAAGAGGCCTTAAGATGTAGAGCCAAAAATCCTCAAAATACTAACAAACCAAATCTAGCAATATATAAAAAAGATTATATACCATGACCAAATGGAATATACCCTAGGAATACAAGATTGGTTTAACATATGAAAATCATTCAGTATAACATGCAATATTAAGAGGATAAAAAACAATAAACATACATTCAACTAATTAGACATTTGACAAAATTCTATACATAT